>NC_062282.1:56078921-56396109 GCF_902655055.1 Lutra lutra
CATCTTAATTAAGCTCCTATCACAGGTCAGGGACACAATTGAGCCTTTTGCATACATTGTCTCCTTGAATATTCCTGTTGACTCTTTAGGGTAAGCACTGTTGTTTCCCTCCTATGGGGGAGAAAACTAAGATGTAGGATAAAGAATTTGAAAGGACACAGAGTTGGTAAATAGTGGAACCAAAGTGCCAACTAACCTTGTTCCAGAGCCAGTGTAGTTCATCTTTATGTTTTGTTGCCAGGGTTCATATTGGATTTATTATCCACAATGTTGAAATTTTGACTGTTTCAACTTGCGCTCTAATATGAACCACAGTTCTTTCAGTCCTAGGGAACTCCAAGCCTTATTAAAGTGCCATTTTGATCACCTCGTTGAGTTCCCTTTGAAATTTGTTCAGAGATGCTCTCTTGGTTCCCATCACATCGTTACAATTTGGTAAGTTTGATCTTTGTTCCAGTTCCAAATGGAACTGTGAGCAGTACTTCTCCAAAGTTCCCATGTCCTTTTCTCTCTCCCCTGCTTCATAAAATAAAAAACCTTCTATATATCAGGCTTGACTTCTATAGTTAGGGGTTTGGATAGAGAGAAAATAATGCTGAGACTTGCCATGCTATTTTAGTGGTACATTGATCAATATTAAATATCCAGAATAACTAATTTCTCCATTATTTAAAAAATAAAACAAAATTTTCAAGGAAAAAAATAAAACATTTAACCTTTCTTACTATAATTAGTAATTAACATGTCTTGAGTTATTGCTGTTATTTTTGCTTTGATATAAGATTACAAATAATATTTATAGGATTAAAAGTTTGCTGAAAACCTTCTTTCTTTCTGCCATTCTACAATTTATCCATTGATGTACCTTTTGTATTATTTCTAATTATTTCTATTTTGATGTCTATAATATACCTAAGAGAGTAAATGATTTCTAAGATTGATTCATTAATTATATATATATATATACACACATATTTTATTAATTATTATAAATATATGTATGCTTTGAAACAAAAAAACCCTATAACTTGAACACCTACTTTATGTCAGTGTTTGTGTAAAGTATCTGGAGAACAAAATGAGTACGCAGTTGAAAAATATATCAGTTGTTCTAGAAATCATAATCAGACTGCAGTGAATTTTATGGTTGTTTTTAATGTTGTACTTGATAGGCATAATGTAATATGCCTTCAGTCTCTGATCTCAATTGTCAACAAAGTGATTATGTTCTATTATGGAATCATTGTTTGAAAAGAGAAATCAAAGCTAACTCAACCATGAAAAATTAAAAATAAATGCTTATATATGACATATAGAGGCTTATAAAAGCATCTCACTCCTTCAACTGCTTTCAATGACATGATAGTTAAAAGCCCATCAACCTGAACTTGAAGTTATGTCTTGACCACTGTCAATATTTTGAGGAGGATATTATTCACATGCCATTCAAGACCTAAACATGTTTTTATCATCACTGCCAACAAAGTCATAAATAACAAATGTCATGTGTCAAATTCTTGCTTTATATCAGAATAATACCAATAGACAAAAAGGAACCAAAATACAATCTATTTTAGTTGATTTAAGCATTTTAGACTTGGTCTAACTTAGTCAGTTGGATCTCTTAGAGAAGTAAAATTTTCCTTGTGTCTCAGATGCCCCAATTGAAAAATGAAGGCTTTTGGGCAAATGATATTTCAAGTTTCTCAAGCTTTAAAATCTTATAATTTCCTACCTGAAGCTTTCTTTAGCTGCTATGTTTGAAAACTACTGTAAAAGTGACCTTTGTCCTCCACAATGAGGATTTTCCACCCCTCTCAACACAGATAGTAGACATGGCCCATATAAAGCTTTCTTTCTTTACATTATATTTTGCTGTAAGAAATGTTGTCTCAAAAAAACACCTTCTCTGCATTGTGCATATTTGTTTTGTAGCTCATGCTCTTACTCTTATTCAGCAAAGTAAACAAACATTCCAGTGGGGTTAAGGATTAATGGCAAGGAATTGCATGACTGTACAGCATGTAACCTTGAGGGAAGAGATCAAGGGAAATGTCAGTCAAACACCTGCCCTTAGTGCAGTTGCTAATTAATTCGTGAACATTGACTTGGGTTGCAGATTTGCTAATGTACAAGGGAATCAAGTCCCATCCTATAAATACTGCCTTGGTTTAATGAGGCTTTAATAGGATTAAATGGTTTTAACTTTATGACTTCATGTTTTTGATTATGGTTGTGTAGTGCTTTTTGATATGGATAGATATGGATTTCACTGAGTTTGAACAGTAGACTCTACGTGAAGGGTAAGGGGAATAAAAAGGAGAGAATATGTCATTAACTCAGTAACTTAATTTTCTAAAATATAAAATAATATTAAAGGTTAAATTGGTCTCAGGCTACCTAGAAGTAAACATGACACATTACTCAGAGTCTCCATCTAAAGTAATTACCATCTAGTTCAATAGACTGTTTTCTATTAATCTGAATCAGAACAATTTTGCCGTATCAAAGTGTCAGATGTATGGAGAGCTTGATTCTAAATCATTTTGAAAAATACGTTTCATTGCCTTTCATATTTGAAGATGGTATACTGATGGTAACTATTGCTTTATTGTAGATCTGTTGGTACAAAATTAGAATACTGCTGTGGATTTTTTATTGGTCTCTACAGGTTTCTATTATTAAAATTTCACTTTGTCCTCTCAGAAAAGCTGAAAAATGATTTTGTCATGCTGCCATTTCAGGTGTTGGAAACATTGTCATATATTCCAGTATATATAACCAGTAAGGGTCAATGCTCAGCTCAGACTTTATTAATACCCCCATTGTCATCATCATCATCATCAATTTAATCAAAATGATTAGAAATCTACTAGTTGAAACATATTTACACACAGATACTTTAATATAGGGTGGTTATGTAAGAATAAGATATTTTTAAGTTACTACCTATGAGGGGCACCTGGGCGGCTTAGTTGGTTAAGTGGCTGCCTTCAGCTCAGGTCGTGCTCCCAGGTCCCTGGCATGGAGCCCCACCTCCTCAGGCTTCCCTGCTCAGCTGAAAGTCTGCTTCTCTCTCTGCCCTTCCCCCCATTCATGTGCACTCTCATTCTCTCTCTCAAATAAATAAGTAAAATCTTTTTTTCAAAAAGTTAATATCTACTGGGACATGTGATAATTGAGTAAATTAAAGTCACTTCCTATTTATAAAACAGTACCACTTCCTACTTATCTTAGGGTAAAGGCCATAATTCTTAATTATGACCTATGTTTTTGATCTAGCCCATCTTTCCAGACCACTCTGTACTAGGCATTGTAGTTACTATAATATAGAAAATATATAATATCTTTGTTTTTGAAGGTACAGTTTGTAGTATAATGGGGGAAAATAAAAGCATAAACAAGGAAACTAAGGTAATTTCAAATAATTATGAATGTCATGAAGGAAATAATAACTGGTTAATAGAGAGTGACTAAGGCAGATATGATCAGCTTAGATCTGGTAGCCAGAAAACCTTCTTCAAGCAGATACTATTTGAAATGGGAACTGATAACAAAAAGCAGCCAGCCTTACAAAATTCTGGGAGCAGAGTATCCCAGACAGGGAGAACAGCTAATGCATTTAAGTTCCACAGAAGAAACAGGCTTGACAGTTCTAAAGGATTGATTGGAGCACAGTCACATAAGAGGAAAGAGGCATGTCATAAGATAATCTTGGGCAGATCCCATCATAGCTTGCTAAGATACTGATGGAATTGCCCCCATGCAATCCAGTTTCCTGCCCTGTTTTTAGTCCCTTAAGTGAATAATGTCCACTTTAGGCCTACAAGCATTATGCTTCTTTCTTTTCACTATGACTATTATATACCCAGCTTCTAGCAGAATGTCCAGTCCATAGTGAATACTTAATAACTATTTGTGAAGTCAAAGAAAGAACTATCATCTTCACGAATTTTTATCTGTATTGCTCAATGAGAAGAGCTATCATGCTTCCCAACTTCTTACTCCCTGAGAAAGATACTTTTAATTGGTTTCCAAATATCATGCCCAATCTCTTTTTATCTCTTGCCTCCTTTTCACTGAAGAGCTTGAGAAAGCAAGATGCTTACTTTGCTAACCTTTCTGGTAGCTGAGTGTGGTCAGGAAAGCCAGTTCTGATCAATAAAACCAGAAGCCCATGAAAAGATATTTTCCTTCTCAGTAAAGGGGACATGTAGCCACCTGTGCTTCCTGTTTTGTGCATGCCTGTGAATATGTTATGCTTGAAGTTGGGGTAGCCATCTTGTCACCCTGAAAGAAAAACCTTGAAGAATTGCAGAGCTGTCAACTCAGCACCCTGATGTTGTGAAGTTACTGAACAAAACCATGATATTGCATACTCCCAGGCTTCTAGTTAAGTAAACATTAAATGTTTAAACCATTGATAATTGGGGTTTCTATAATGTAATGCCCAATCATTTTTCCTGCTATTGTTCTGTATGTATTTTTCCAGGGCATCTCTTATTCTCACAGAGTAGCTAGGTCTGATGTCAGACAGGAGCAATAAAAGAAATTCCTCTTATAAAAATTGTTGTTTGGGAGGCACCTGGGTAGCTCAGCCTGTTTAGCTTCTGACTCTTGATTTCAGCTCATGTCATGATCTCAGGATTGTCAGATCCAGCAACAGACTGGGCTCCACACTCAGTGTGGAGTCTGCTTGAGATTCTCTCTCCCTTGCCCTCTGCCACTCCCCTTGCTTGTGCTTTCTCTCTAAAATAAATAAATAAAATTGTTTAAAAAATTATTGTTATTTTGGTTAGTATGAAACTCCAAATATACTAATCATAAGCTTGTTACATAGTATCTTTCCTAATATTGGTTTTTAATGCTTTGAATTATATATTTCTACCTGGTTTTCTTTCCCTGACTCTCTTTCTCCTTATAGCTTTTGTATGCCTAACAAAGAAGTATGACTTCTCTTGTGAACCTTTTCTTTCTGTGCATTTGATATATAATTAGGTTACTAATTTATTTGTATGTCCAGTGCAAGTCTTTTAGATAAGGAAAGTTCTCTTTCTTGCTTGTTTTTCCCAAATAAAGAGAAAACATATGACATTTTTATACTTTTCTCGCTTATTTTTACAATTTATCATCTTTACTGAATTTGATAATTTATATTTGAATATGTAGCTGTAATTCCTTAGGATGCCAGTGTAGTATGGATAAATAAAAATCTGAGTTCATGTTTCCTTTTTTTTTTTTTTTTAAGATTTTATTTATTTGAGAGAGGGAGCACAAGCTGTGAGGGGGAGGGGCAGAGGAAGAAGAAGAAACAATCTCCTCACTGAGCAGGGAACCTGACATGGGCCTTGATCCCAGGACCCTGAGATCATGACCTGAACTAAAGCAAACACTTAAGTGACTGAGCCATTCAGGAACCCCTGTTTAGAATTTTTCTTAAAACTTTACAGTGCCTAACCAGAATCACAGACTCTATGTTCTGTCTCAAACATAACTCACAGAATTGATATTTTTCCAGGTAAGGACTTAATTTTATAATACCTTCTCTTATCTTCCACCAACTTAAAGCCATATCCCAATGTCATCAATCCCGGGTTGTAGTAGTTATGCTTAATAATAATAGTGAGAGAATAACCTTTATGATGTTTGCCTTTTGGGTTGTATCCTTCAAATTTTATTCTCTTGTAGGAGGTTGTTAGTTATTTCTGTAATTCTTTAATGAGTCACAGAATGTGTTCATGTGTGTTTGTTTACTTAAGGGTGTGCCACATTGTGGCACTTGCTCTTAATTGTTTACATGTTGCTTTCAGAAAAGCATGAGTTCCTTGAATGTAGCAGTCTCATTCCATTCTTCATAGTGTTTCCAGTCCCTAGAATACAGTCTGGTATTGAGCAGGAAAATAATAAATATTTGGTAGATTGTTGAATGACTGAAGGGATGGATGAATGAATGAAAGAAAGCGTTAGTATTACTTCCCACATATTATACATATAGTGACTTTATATTTCTGTGTAGCTAGGAGTTCATTTGTCAAGTTTGTGAAAATCCTATTATACTATGGCCTCTGGCATAGATTATGATACTTTTTAATGTGATTGAACAATTTTGTAACTCAGTTTCCACATAAATAATAACGAACATTCTTTAGTGTTAATATCAAAATTGAATTAATGTGATAAAATATTTTTATGCAAACTGGAATATAATCTAGTAGCTCTAGCCTCCTGTGGCCACAACTGCTATTGATGGATGTTAAATGAACTCCAGGGTTTTTTGTTTTTCTTTTTGTTTTGTTTTTTAGAAGAATTTGTATTGTACCAGATTTTCTTTGGCAAATTCATGGAATAAGGATTTTGAGTAAGCTTTAGGAATCATAATTACAATATAAGTTATTTATTTTTCCATCTATTTCTTCCTTCTCAGTTGTACTATTGAAAATAAACAGTATTTTTCAAAATTAAAAACTAGAGAGATTGTCTCCTATCAAAGCACTTCATCCTAGGTGTTTAAAAAGAAAACCATGAGGAGAAGAGTTACTAGGACAGAGGCAGCAAATAGAAATGATCAAGGGGAGCTCTGAAGAACTGTTGTGTGGCTACCTATTCTGGGGCAATCCCCTCCCCTTCTTTTAAATTCAATGAAAGGGATACAGATCACAGCCTGTCCTGTGGCCCTTTCTAAATATACATTATCATATAGATAGAGTAGCCCATGCTCATAGGGGAACATGAATTCACAGACCATAATAACCAGATACCTAAGAAACACAAAGGATGAAAATAAATGAAATGAAATAAATAAATATAAACAAATAAAGTGAACAGAATCAAAGGCATATTTACTGAAACAGATGACTAAGAATTTAGTGTAACACGATGAATATAAGGCTAGATAATAGCAATATGAAACAAGAACAATAAATCATAAAAGGAAGTGCTAGGAAATATGAAAAATGTAATAATTATAGTAAAGAACACATTCAATGAGCTATATAGATAGAACGATAAAGCTGAAAAATGAATTAGTATGTTGAAAGATCAGGCTGAAGAACTTTTCCAGAAGGCAACAGTTAAGGACAAAGAGCTTAGTTTTAAATCAGCAGAGATATTGTCTATATAAATAAGTTAAACTCCTCAATTGAAGCACATGGTCACTCAAAGTAGATGAAAATAACTACATAAAACAAGATCTAAAAACATTGTCTACAAAAACATTTAATACAAAAATACACAGAAAGGTAGAAAAGATACACTAGTTAAGTATATGCCCATGGAAAACAGTAGGAACAAGGTAACATGACAAAATATGATTTAAAAAGTAACTAAAAGGTTCAAAGAAGGTATGGTGTTCCAGTAAAAGACTAAAAGAATAAAATGCCATAATCTGTATAAACTTGTATGCACCTAACAATATCACCTCAAAATATATAAAGCTTCAAATATCAGAAGAGAAGTACCAATAAATCTACTATTCTAGTTCAAGATTTTAGTACATTACTCACAGATAGTAATATATTAAGCAGATAAAAATAAATAGAAATATTGGAGACATGAAATATAAGATTCAAATATTTATTTTATAGATATATATTTTACAAGAGTAGATAAACAGACAAATTTTAAGGTTTGAATTATAATATGTGTATTTGTGCATGTGTGTGTGTGTGTATATGAGAGAGAGCGAGTGAAATGGACAAGTAGACCGAAATCTATAACCAAAATTTAAAGAATGTCCTTTTGAACATTTAAAGTATGTTCTTTTTGAACATAGATGCAACATTTACAAAGTAGGGCATGTATTTGGCCATAAAAATAGCATAATAAACAGAAGTTATATAATCCTAGAGGCACTGAGTCTCCATTATTCTAAGACTACATGGTATATTCTTTTTCACATAACAAAATTATCTTGATATGAAACAATATTGGGGGAATTAAATTGCCTGAAAAAAAAAAAAAAGCATAGTTATAGAAGAGAAAGCATTCACCATCCTAATGCCTTACATACAAACATATAGTTGCTTTCTATAATTCTTCAGTCTTGTGTGATAACCATATTTTATGGAATTTTTCTATAGATACGTTGCTTTAATAATAGTTACAATGTATTGGGCGCCTGGGTGGCTCAGTGGGTTAAGCCGCTGCCTTCGGCTCAGGTCATGATCTCAGGGTCCTGGGATCGAGTCCCGCATCGGGCTCTCTGCTCAGCAGGGAGCCTGCTTCCCTCCCTCTCTCTGCCTGCCTCTCTGTCTACTTGTGATCTCTCTCTGTCAAATAAATAAATAAAATCTTTAAAAAAAAAATAGTTACAATGTATTAAGCATTACTTATGTGGCATATAGAGTGTTAACAGTTACATTTTCAGTATCCTAATAAAAACTGCATGAAATAGGTAGAAGTATTCTAATTTAATTAATGAAGAAATTGGGGCATAAATACATTGACTTTTCAGCAACTGATCAGGACTAGAATGTGAACCAGGAAAGCTTGATTCCAGATGCTGAGACTTCCCGAGAGAACAGGAATATTACTTGAGAATAGGACTAGCTAGGTACAAGAAGCATTAAGTAAATGCATGTTGAATTGAATTAAATTCCCTTCACTGTAATGAAATTCTGACCACAAAAACACAGGTCAATTATCAATACCACTTTGGGTACATAGCTGATATAAAATAATTTAAATAGAGTAAAATAAATATCACCACCAGCCTGCATGGAACTGTGTGCAGAATCATTCTCTTAGCAATGAGCCACATGTATCCTTGCAATGTACTGTTTCATGAGTGCATGTGGTAATTACAGCCATAAGATCTGACTAAATCAATTCCTTAATGTAGTAATGGCATTGCAAGAGTAGTAATGGTAACATTAATAACAATAACCATAATCCTATGAAAGTTTGGAAACATAAAGTCTCCTGGAGACTATGCAGTTATTTGCTAAATGCATTTTTTAAAGGGGAAATAATTTATTTTTATTGGCTTTGACCCAACAAAATATTAATATCTTTACATCATTTTTATCTTGCTAATAAAGTAGTTCAGGATTTTTAACATATTCTTGCTAGGCAGTGCTCCAAATCTTGCCCTCTAGTTGGTATTACAGTATCAGTAATTGGTGTCTCACGTTAACATTTATTTAAAGCTGCTGATTTAACATTTAAAAATCCTGGGGTTAATGGATCTGTATTCACAGATCCATTAACCTCAATAAAAACAAATGGAACCTCTTGTGAACTAAAATCAGTTCATATCATGGATATGCTTTCTCTAATACTCACAACATTTAGATGGTCCTGATAAAATGTCAGGTCATAAAAAGGTCTACTAACATAATAATATTCAAGGTGATTTTCAGTCTTTCCCATTGTTATTGTCCTATGCAAGAGAAGCATAGCTCCTCTATATGGTATAGTCCATACAAAAACGGTCTCCCATACATAAGCTTGCTGCAGCTTGTGGATTCTTACAACACTCTAGAATTGCCTTCTCTAAAACTTCTGTGACTTATTAAGCCCAAGATGCTACCTCACTACTAAGCATAGACCTCTAAATCTTAGGTACTTCAAAATCTGATCTCGATTCTCTTTTTTAAGAAAATGGACTAATCAGACAGAAACTTGTAGGATCTAGGCACTACTGCATTCTAAACAAATACTGAGAACTGGAGGAAAGGCACTAGAACAATTTTTACTACTTTTTAGCAATGTGAGTATGGACAAGTCACTTACAAATTTTGAGCTCAAGTTGTTTTATAATAATATTCAAGTATAGTAATGTTTTTATGTATTTTTGGTTTTTAGTGTTTGAGGTTTAAAGGCAACTTTTTCTCCTAAATTAATCAGGTATGACATACATTCACACATTGTAGCTGTACAGTTCAAATGAAGAATTAGAACATTTACAACATCCTAAAAGTTTCCTAATATTTCTTCCTAGTGTGAATATACCATACTAGAAGGGAAACCATTTTTCTGACTTGAATGAAATCTTTTAGTAAATAGTCCTTTGCATCTGGCTTCCTTCAGTCATTGCTATGTCTGTGAGATTTATTTATGGTCCTGAGTGTAATGGCAGTTAATTCTTCTTTACTGTTGTTGTACAGTGTTTTGTTATACAGACTTACCACAATTTATCTCTTCTACTATTTTGAAGATTTGGGCTATGTCCAGTTTGGGGCATTATGAAGGGTACCCTTTTTCAAATAAACCTTCCCATGATTGTGGTGGAATCCTTTGAAAGAGAAAACACAAAGCTCTACTAAATAATCATCAGACCTTTAGAGGGTATTTTACTTATCCATGGCTGCCTAATAATCAACTCAAAACATTCTAGTTTAAAACAATAAGATTTTTATTATTTATGACACCTTCTGGGTCAGAACTTGGTCATGACTAGGACAGCAGGTTTTTGTTGTTGTTTGTTTGTTTGTGGCACAGGTTATTGACTAATTCACCTGGTTTTAGCTTACAACTAACCTGGGCTGAAAGATCCAAAGAGGTTTCATATTTTTGTTTGACACCTCATTTCTAACCCCAAGCTTTTTCTTTTTCTTTTTTTTTAAAGGTTTTATTTCTTTATTTGTCAGAGAGAAAGAGAAAGTGAGAGAGCACAAACAGAGAGTGCAGCAGGCAGAGGGAGAAGCAGCCTCCCTGCTGAGCAAGGAGCCAGATGTGGGACTTGATCCCAGAACTCTGGGATTATGTCCTGAGCAGAAGGCAGAAACTTAACTAACTGAGCCACCTGAGCATCCCCAAAATAGCTTTTTCAAATGGCTAGTTTGGAATTTCTCGTAGAATTGTGTACTCAGGGTTATTGCTTCTATGGAATAAGCATGGAAGCTGCTAGATCCCTTAAGATCTAAGCTTGAAACTGCAAAAGCGTCCTTCCACTGCATTTTATTGGGTTATAAGATTAGTCTGTTTCAATGGATGGAATATCCACCTTAAAAAAAAAAAAGATTTATTTATTTATTTGAGAGACAGAGAGTACATGCGTGCAAGTACAGGGAAGGGCAGAGGCAGAGAATCTTTCAAGCAGACTCTATACTAAGGACAGAACCAGACATGGGCCTCAGTCCCACAGCCCTGAGATCATGACCTGAGCTGAAACCAAGAGTCAGACACTTAACTGACTGAAAAACCCAGGTACCTTGAGTATCCTTTTGGTAGTCAGAATTGGGATCACACATACCATATGCTAAATTTTATATCCCTGATGTAAATTCACTCACACAAAGGCATCATTATCCTCATTTTGGATATGGGAAACTAAAATTCACAGGGAGAAGACACTTGCCCAGTGTCTCAACTTTTAAGTGAACAAAACCTGGATATAAACCTGATTGTCCTTGACTCTGGGCCCATGTTCCTCATTACTATCTTATTTTGCCTACGGAAAAACATTAATTCACATTTTGTATTTCTGGGATTTAAACAAACAAAAAACCCCAAAACTCTGAAGTTGCCTTACAGGCTGTATTACACATTTTTGAAACCATGGCATAATTAATATTTATGTTTCAGTCACCATACTCACTTTACATAGTGGGATCAAGACATAGATACCCTATATCTAGAGGCTGGGAAACAATTATTAATTCATTTAGGCTGCTGAATAATAAATTTTGTTGTGGTACATTTGTTTAGATTGATACAAGGTTGTAGAAGGTCATCTTTATCCTAAATGAGAACATGTCACTTTTGTTTTAAAACCATCTATAGGCTTATTTATAAATATTCCTAAGCTAATCATGGTGCAGAAATCTTATAGTACTCTTCAAAACATGCCAAGCTCATTTCTACTAACTGGAACTCTCTTTTCCCACACCCTCGCATCACAAACTGATCCCACCTTATAATATTTGCTACAATGTCAGTTTCTCAGAGAAGACTTTCCTGACTGCTCCATCAAAAATAGAGTGCTTGTCAGGCTTTTCCCCCCCTTCCATATGTATATAATCTTGATTCCTTATTTGAAATTATAGGTTTTGCTTGATATTTCTTAACTGTTTTCTTCACTATAGCATAAACTTCATGATGGAAAGTGATGGATTTTTCCTACAATTGTATATCTAGCAATAGATCAATACCTAACACTCAGTAAGTGTTCATTAAATTGTAGCTGAGTACATGGATGGATAGCTTGTCATATCTTCTGAGTGAAACCCCACCATGTGATTGATTACTCAAACCCCTGCTTCTGTTGAGATAGGTACACCGCATTATACCCCCGTAATACTTTAAGTGTATCTTTATTACTGCCCTGGACTTATTGTACCATCAGTGTTGCTTCACTCACTTGTCTCTTCGAAGATTGAGATCAGTGTTATTGTCTTACTCCTGTGCTTATTCTTAGTATCTTACACATTGCATGATATATTATCGGTACTCAAGATATGTTTACTGAATGAACATAGAATAACCACTTCTTCCATTAAAAACATAGTTCTAGCATTTAGTTTAATCTACTGTTAACAAAATACAATAGTTTAACATCAAATTGGCATTTTAATTTAAAATATCTTATAATTACCTAGAAGATTGTATGTTGGGAAGATTGGCTGAAAATGACATTGTATCTTGAATCCATGTAATTTAGTGAGCAAGATATGTTACCCTAATTAAATTTCTAAAGAGTTTCTTCCATTTTAATGCCTAGTTTATAATTCAGAGAAAATATAGCCTTCAAATTGGAAAGTCATTTGCAAGGCACAATCACCATGTTGGAACTTAAAATAGTCTTCTGCTCAGCTAAAATTTCTTCGGTGACCTTAGAAGGTCAGCTCAACATTTTCAGTTTAAGTGGCCCCGTCTATAAAATGGAAATGATGTGTGTAATGGGTCAATGGCTGAATAATGGTTGTTTTTCAGAGTAAAATATCCTAAGTAGGATTATAGTATCTATACACCTAAGGGACTTTTTCTGTCATTTTCATTATGACTTTGCATGTGATAATGTGGATAAAAGGAATCAGAGGTTCATAGCCCCCCTCCAGCCTCCCGGCAAAATAAATCAGCTTTCAAGAGAAAAGACACAAATATTTAAATGTTGAAATCTCTATCTACTTTTACTTTGACCCAATTTTGTCTCCTTCAATGCAAAGATGAGTGTAAAACCCCATTCTACCCCTTGAGCAGATTTTAGAGAGCTCTTCTTTGTGTTTATTTTTTTCTTTTTAGTTTTTCCCTTACAAAGGAATACACAAACCAATTTGCCAGTGTTAGAATCCTGTGAACTCAAATTTTCTGCCTCCCGGGAAATCTACTGACCAATTTATTAGTGTCTTTTCTATATTTCATTTATTTTTTTTAACCTGGAAAATAGGAATTTCATATGGATAAAAGAATTCCCAAGAATAACCTGAGAATTAGCAGAGAATTAATATACATCAACAAAAGAGATTAAAAAAATAAAATGAATTTAAAAATTTAATACTTAACACTAAATCATACTGTTAAAGATTTATGATGCTATTTAATGTCTGAAATTGTATGTGATAGTAAATTTCCAGAAAAGGCTTCCAGTACCATTAAGGCAGTTGCTCATGGTAAACACTAAATTGGTTTCCAGAAGCTTGAAATATCTGATTATAATTAGGCTTTGAGACATGTTCCAGAAAATCAGATGAGCATCAGAAGCTCTTAAAAAGCTTTAATTACTGTGAAAATAGTTGAAGACTTTAAACATCGAAGTCTATTGTCTTATAAGTAGTATTAGTCTACTATCATAATATACACTTTGGTAAATAAGGCATAGCCAAGTTTAGAAAGTACTGAAAAAATATTTAAAATATTTCTCTATTTAGCAAAATAGACATTGTCAGTTTTCTGGTGCTGTGAGTTTGTTTCAACTCTACTAAGCATCAACTAGATTGCATTCTCATGTTGGAGAGTAGAATACATCACTGTGTGAATTGAAATGCATTACTCTGTCAGTTGGAATGAATTAGGCACACTCTATTGCACTTCTCTCCTGTCATATTTCTGCTGTTCTAAAAACGATTTCTATAGGAGTTTACTATCAGATACAGGACAACACTTTATAAACAAAATTTAATGGAAGCTTTCATCTGTTAAATTTCATTACAACTCATATTAGCTCTTTTTTACACTATAAGCATGCTTACTCTGTAAATTACAGTTGTACCATCCACAAGTGTCTATGCAATGCAACGGTTTAAATACCTCAGGAAGGAAGGAAGAGAAAGTTTTCTACATTAAATACTTATCATTTTCAATTCTTTTATTTATTTGTTTAAAATATTTTATTTATTTATTTGATAGAGATCACAAGTAGGCAGAGAGGCATGCAGAGAGAGAGAGGAGGAAGCAGGCTCCCTGCGGAGCAGAGAGCCTGATGTGGGGCTCGATCCCAAGATCCTGGGATCATGACCTGAGCAGAAGGCAGAGGCTTTAACCCGCTGAGCCATCCAGGTGCCCCTCATTTTCAATTCTTTTAAAATTAAATTCAAATCGAAGTATTTTTTATTTATAAACATGATACTTAATTTGGAGGAAAAAGTTTAGTTTGATCAAGATAATAATAATCCCAAACCCCCAAAGTCCAATATTGAAGTTTTATATTTTTAATTGAAGTTTAAATAATTGGATTTGGAGAGTAAGGAATATTTGAAGGGGGTGATGGAAACACCTTTCTCTTATCTAATACATTTACAAAATTAGGTGTATATTCTTATATCAAAATGACTTTTAGATTGGTGTATGCCCTTAATAATTCACCCTCAACTTTGACAAGTTGATATTGTTACCTCATATAGTATAAGCACTTAAAATTTTGTATGGGGAATGTATTGGAGAGTTCAGAGTATAAAAGTCATGATTCTCTTTGTTTCAATTCTGTGAAAACTGAATTCACATGCAGAAATGACATGGGTTTCATTTCAATCCTTTACATTTTATGTGTCTACTTTTTCTTTAAACTTCATTATCTGATAGAATGGCATGCTGTGTGTGAATGTGTGTGAGTGTCTGTGAGTGTCTATGGGTATACATATACATTAAAGATAAAGGTGTTTAATTTGGCTGCCCATCCTAGCAACATTTCTAAAATTGGTTTGGTTTTCTTGGTGTTTCTATCCAGGACTCCATAGTGTTTTTACGCTCATGGATTTTTCATTTTGCTCAAATAAGTCATTGATCACCAAGTTCAACTCTTCCCCAATTACTACTGCATGCTGGGTGTCACGTATTAGCAGGGGGAGGCTTCTGTGCTGTTGCTTAAAATCATTGCTTGACAACAACTTACTTAACACATAATTCAATAAATATACAAAGTGCACAGGAAAATTGACAATACACTTGTTTGAAGATAGCAATAATGCAGCCTTAATATGCATGTTTTTATTTGATTACATATAGTAATATTTGTTACATTGATATCTAACTAAGAATAAATAAATAGCACCATCAATCCTATTTAAAGATGAGGTTTCTACAGCTAGTTTGAATATTTTTGCTTTATATATGAAATCATATTAGCAATAGAGAGCCATCTATCTGTAGAACTGAGTGGATATAGCAATGTTTATATTAATAAAGTACTCAGTAAGGCTGAATTAGGAAATACACTCTTTCTTATCTGGGCTCTTAATATATATGTATCTACTTTATTAACCAAATATTTGCCTATCTTCTATTTTTGGTGTTAAGTTGCTGAAGTTCCAAATACACTAATTCAAGTTATATTTAAGGGACCATGTACTTATATATCCAGAGTTCTTTTACCATAATCTGTATCTTTCTATCATAAATATCCTTGACATTAATAGGATCTGTCTTCTGATGAGTCTTGAAAATAGCTAGCCGTGGTGAAAATAAGGAAATCATTTACCTCTACACATTCAACATTTAATTGCTTTATTACCTCAAAAGAATTCTTTAAATTTCTTAGACCCTCGTTCTCTTATTTTAAAAATTGGAATAATTGTTATCATACAAATTTTTCATGAATACCAAGTAAGTTAATATAATAAAAAGTAAGCATCACAGTGTCAGGAACATAGCAGTACTCATCAAATGTCTGTTCATCTTCTTTCATTCCTTCTTATGCCATTCCTGGGATTCATCCATGTCATCCTACTCCCTGACTACTTAGGCTAGTGGTGGTGGTTCCTTTATGGATGGTGGCTTGGTCACAGTGATTATTGGAATGCAGGAATGTTGCTTGACCCTCTCTACTACATTATTTCATTTGCTCTTTATGACTGTCCAATAAAAAAGTCCTTAAGGTAAAAGAAAACCCTCTAATTTTCTAAGCAACTACTTTAATCTCACTGAATAGACTCTGAGATTTTATGACGAGATCACAAATTCATTCTTGCTCTCCCCGCTCTTACACTTTCGCTACTTATAGGATGTATTTTGATATATTTGATGTTCATTCATTTAACCTCAGTTACATTTGATGTATGTACTCCTGTTTAACCTTACCATCCTCATGTGTTACTTTTTTGTTTATCTATACAGAACCCCTTCTTTTTTTTTAAAGATTTATTTATTTATCTGAGAAAGAGAGAGAGAGAGCACGTGCGTGAAGGGAGGGGACGGGGAGAGGGAGAAAGAATCTCAAGCAGACTCTGCACTGAGGTAGGAGACCAACATAGGGCTCTCTATCATGACCCTGAGGTCATAACCTGAGCCAAAACCAAGAGTTGGATGTTTAACCAGCTGCACCAGCCAGGCATCCCCCCACAGAGAACCCTGTAGATACTTTTCATAATGACTAATGAAATTGCATATAAATTCGTGTGTATGAACAGAATTATATTTTAAATCATTACAGAATGTTTCCTGTTTTATTTTTTATTTTTTTTTAATTGGATGCATGGATAAACCACTATGGGAACAAGATGGGGAAAAAGTTATCTATTTGGAGAAGCTGAAAAACCATAGAAGAGGCTTTGCTGCATCTTGACACATGAGTAATAGATTGAATAGAAAGATAAGAAGAAAATAATGCCCACCCCTAAAAAAAATGTAAAATAAAAAGAAAGAACAGAGGCAAGAGTATAAAAGAATACCAAGTGCTTGGGGAAAGGTCTTAAATGTGTTATGGCTATCACAGTAAACTCTCTGGTGGTTATTTACTTCAGTATCAGTTTTAATAACTTCTGTATATTTGCAGGAGAGCAATTTGAAAATCACTAGGTCTTTAATATATCAAATGCATTAAAATCTTAATCTTAGATAAATAACTGTGAATACTTAGAACACAAATGACAATCCATTAAATTTCTTTTACTTGATTTACTATAATACAGCCTACTTACTGAGTTGAAGATTATATACAAATTACTACAATTATATCCAGACTTTTTTCAAGTAAGAAACTAAAGGGTAATGGCTGTTTATTTCTCACCATCAATATAAGTAGTGTGCTTATTTCAGATTATGCTATCATAATATGAAAGTAAAGGTTTATCTTACTCTACCTTTTCAAAATGTTTTTACAAATGCCAATGGCATAATAATAATAATAATATAATAATAAATTACAAGATGCCAATTTTACAGTGTGTTGTTAAATGGGCATGGGCTTTATTGCAGTGGGAATCTGGTTCTCCCTTACTTAAAGTATAACAAGTAAAATGGAGCTTTCATGATCTAGAAGAGAAAGCATATTTTAGGTATCCAAAAAGAGAAGGTGCTCTCTTGTATCTCTTGTACTGTAGTAGAAAGAAAGGGAAGGTGGTGAAAAATTATGAATGCCTCAGTGAAATAGAGTCAATTTTATAATACTTTTTCAGAACCAAGACTGCATGGATCTCTACTATTCTTTCTCCTTCCCTCTCTCCCTCTCTTTCTCTTCTACTCTGTGTCTCTTTCTCTCACTTAGACACACACACACACATTATTTTAGGATAAAAGCAGTTACAATAACTTTTTTTTTTTTAAAGATTTTATTTATTTATTTGACAGAGAGAGATCACAAGCAGGCAGAGAGGCAGGCAGAGAGAGAGGAGGAAGCAGGCTCCCTGCTGAGCAGAGAGCCCGATGCGGGGCTCTATCCCAGGACCCCGGGATCATGACCTGAGCCTAAGGCAGCGGCTTAACCCACTGAGCCACCCAGGCGCCCCAAAATCTTCTTCTTCTTTTTTTTTTTAAATGTTATTTTTTTTTAAGATTTTATTTATTTATTTGAGAGAGAGACAGTGAGAGAGAGCATAAGCTAGGAGAAGGTCAGAGGGAGAAGCAGACTCCCCATGGAGCTGGGAGCCTGATGTGGGACTCGATCCCCGGACTCCGGGATCATGACCTGAGCCGAAGGCAATCGTCCAACCAACTGAGCCACCCAGGCGTCCCAACAGTTACAATAACTTTTGTTGGGATTCCATATAGTGAGCAAGATCAGCTAATGTTTTATTAGAAAAGTACGATATTCCCAAAAGTAAAGGCATATTTAAAAGTGCTTACAGGGGATTAATGAAAGGGTCTTTCACTATATCAATTCCAATACAGTTCCAATGATAATATCTCAGTGGAGATTTTGTGGTGATTACTGCTCTGGGTATCTACTAAGGTAGAGTGTGCTTTCTACACAGGTGTGGAGTTAGAAAATAGTATCAGATTCCCACTCCATGTGAGAGATTTCCAGTGTATTAATCTAACACTCTAAAGGCAGTGAACATAAACAGTTCTATCTTAATATGAATCTGAACTTAAGTAAGTGAATAGATAAATGAATGAATGAATGAATAATTTAAATGAATTTAAATAAATAAATTAATTAAAAGAAAAACATTTTCTTATTACCATAGATGGAAATACAAAATAGCAAGTATACATGATATATACTTGAGATCAGCGTATATATGCAACTCTGTATCACTGCTTGTTTCACGAAGTCAGACATTCCTTTGTGCGATCCTCAGGAATTTGAAATATATTATACTTATAATGGGATTTTGCAAGAGTTTCCCATGGAGCTGGTAGGCTCAATGAATCTTAGGTCCAACTTCATTCTTAGCAATAAGTCAGAAGACAAATCTCAGGTTCATGTCTGTGCTTGTATGTATCAGGAAAACTACTCTGGTTGATATAGAATACTCATTTCCCATAAGCATAATATATCTGCTGCATTAGCTAGGGGCTTAAGAAGTCTACAGAACTGGTGCATTAGATACTAATGGTTGTAGGATTTTTCCACTAGAGTAGTATGACCTCGGATGATTAAAAAATGGAGCCTGCCCCTAAAGTAAGGATTGGCAAGCTTCTGTGTAAAGGTATAGATAATAAATATTTCTGGATTTGTGGGCTAAAAAGACAAAATTGAGACTAGTACGTAGTATATCATGAATTAAGAAAATACGTAAATTTCTGTATTTTTTTTAATTGATGACATTCAAATAATAACTCAGTGTAAGTTTTCTACTAATAAGAATAACATTGAACTTAACTGTGGTTCACAATTAGTGTTACTTATCATCGTAGTAGAAATGTGGCCTCATTCTCCCATAAAGCTTCTCTGAAACACAGCAATCTTCCCTTCTGGGAACTCAGCAAAATGTCTTCCGTGCCCTTTTTGGGTACTTCCGTACTACCCTCACTGTCTTGGAGAACTTTGCATGTGGAACCACGTTAAAGGACAGGCTCTGGGGTAAGACACACGGGGCTTGGATTCCAGCTGAACTACTTGTAGACTTAGATATCTTACTTATCCTATCTAGAACCTGCAGTTTTCCTATCTAGAAAGTAAGTAATACTACCTGTCGGAATTGTGTTAAGGTAAAATAAGTACATTCATGCGGAGATGTAGAACAGTGCCTGAAATTTTATAAAGTTTTGAATATGAAGGCTATAACTTTGATGTCTTTTCAACCATTTAAAAATTAAGCTGTTCTTAGCTTGTGAGCCATACTGAAAAGCTGCAGACTATCATTTGCTAATCTCTGGCCGAAAGTAAGCACCGTGTGCTGGTTTACCCACAACTCTCACCTCATGAATGTGTCCTTGTCTTCTTACCTGCTGGAAGTGCTGTTTGGTGCTAAACCTCTCTCTGGAAATCTGGAATTGTCCTCCTCTGAAGGAAGCTGTTTTGCCAAGGTAACAACCCATCACCAACGACAGCTGCATCCAATGGCTAATCAAGGTTATAAAGGTTCTGTTTTCACAGACAGGATAACTCTGAAAAACCATCCCAGCTCCTGAGCTTCTTGGGGGATCATCTGAGATCTGTATTGCAGCTCTAATGTGGTAAACCATTTCCTCTGCCCAGTTCTGTTTCCCCACCTTCCATAGGTTTTCTTGAGAGGACACCTCAGTTATCCTACCCCAAACCCTACTTTAGATCATTTGTATCCCCTACTCCCAGTATTGGCAGTTTTGCACTGCTGAGTTTATGCTCACATTACTCTTTACCAGTCAAACATGATTTTTAGGAGCTTCATAAAGTGGTCCTTATAATGTATTTTGAGATGCAAAGTCATACTGGAACACTGTATTATTTTCATATAATTTTCATGTTCTAATGTGATTCTGTGATTCTCCCAGAAATGAAGCTGAGTGAAATAAATGTGAAAATATCTAAGGATCCAATTTACATATGTTCTGTATCACAGTATCTTCAAAATTATAACAAAAAATGCTTCCTCTTCATTGGGGTTGCTTTATTCTAACACCCACCCACAACCACCCAATCTTGTATCCGATAGGATCTTGATTTCAGTCAGAGAAAAGGTTCAAATGAGGGGAAGATTTGCAGTCTGGTTATATAAATAGAGATGTGAGCTACAAATTTGTACCTTCCTCAGCTTAATGCAATAGTACTGCTACTGATCTGATGAATAAAGTGGAGCACAGAGGGTATTGTGATAGACTGTGATTATAAAAAGATGCACACCAGTTAGGTTTATGACCTTATATGAAGGTAATGAAATTTTGACAGATAGCAATACTTCCACACTGCCATGAGTCTCCTTAGCTAAAGAAAACATAAATAGGAAACATTCTATGAAAATGTACTTGTTTTAGGGTTAAATGAGACTTTAACTTGCCACAAGATTGGGTAGCTTTAGAACAAATAAAAGGAAATATTACATGATGAAACTTTTTATTTCCAGGAATAGACAGGCTGATACAATAACTGGATTCAAACAGGGCTAAAGTAATACATGATTAATGGATCTGTATTAGTCCAAATACTAAGCTTGTCATTATCTTGGTATTCTGTTTTTTTTGTTTGTTTGTTTGTTTGTTTTTTGTTTTGTTTTGTTTTGTTTTACTTCATGGAGTTAACTTCAGAGGAGTACCATTTCCTTCAGAGATGATGATTTAAAGAGTACTCCCTGAACCATTACTTGGTTATAATTTGGGTATTCATTCTTCTGCAAGGATGGAGATTAATTTTAGTTTCATATCACTAAGATGGTCATTTCTTCCCATACAACATAACTGACAAAATTTCCAGGATTTTCTTGGACAAACAATACTGAAGTTAACATCCAAATATAGAGCAAGACTTCAATTACTGTATCAGCTCCCTCAAGCTTGTTTAATATACCTGATCATATGTATTCAATAGTATTGGCATCACCTGGGAGCTCATTAGAAATGCATATTCTGAGGCCCTCCCCCACATTTACTGAATCATAACTTGTGGGGGTGGGGTCCAGTTGTCTGGGTCTTAGCAAGTCCTTCAGGTAATTTTGATGCCCATCAAAATGAGAACCACTAATGAAAGGAAAAGTACAATGAAATGAAATGAAAGGAAGGGAAACAAAATAACATAAAACTAAATTGCTACGACGGAAAGTATGTTGCTTAATTTTGGCTACAAGTGAATGATCATAGAACTTAAAAGTTGTGCACATTGGGAAGCTTTTGCTTGTTTTTGTGTTAGGTTAGGCTCTATCAGGAAGTTATTCTCTCAAAAAGATAGGCTTATATGAAAACTCTCCCCATGTTGGCAGTAAGAGGCATATTTGAGAAACAACATAGTGAGACAAACCACCCCTAAGAGAGAGTGGAAAAAAAAAAAAATGCAGCATCTGAATTGGAACAGAAGAAACACTTGGTTTCAGGCAGTTTAGTTCCTGAGATTTTCAGAGCTTGAAGAGACTCAATAATTAAAGACTGAGCAATGAGTTTTTGAAGATAGAGTCACTGAAAAACAAAAACAAAACAACCAAAAACAACAACAAGAAGTCCCCCTCCCTTGCAATTAATAATGAAGTTTCTAATTTTAAAATATACGTAAATTATCCCCTTTATAAATCTTGAACCATAAAGTGCCAAATTTTTGAGTAGCATCACATCAATATCTTTATTTAATACTTGCACTTTCAAACAGTGTGAAGGTGATACAAGTATAGCAAAACATATTATAATGTTGAGATTATATTCTTCTATTACCCATTTCTCTCTCTAGATGCTTCAGATCCTCAACTTTATTCCCACAAATTTTCCCTCAATTCTTAGCTTTCAGTTTTCTTCATGTTCCTCCATTCTTTTTGTACATAGTTTGACTTTATCCCAATACAGTAATAAAGAATTCTTTCTCTTTAAGAGAGAAGAAGAGAAGTGTGGGCTAGCAATTGCAGTATTTTCTTTGGGAAGCCAGGCTAAAAGGATAAGAAAATGAAAGCATTTCCTTGTTAAATACTTCTATTCCCTTCCAGCTGAAACTGTCTGGTGTTGAGCTGATTGAAGAAGATCAGGGTACTAGGGGAATGAAAGAAGAGGTTCTAAATTCTTCTGCCCTACTGAGAATAGTTTCTTGACCCACATACAGCCAAAGATTTCACCAACTCTTAGTTAAATAACAACCACAGGTTCATTCTAGAACAAAACCATTGTTTTTATTTTGTTCTAAGTATAATTAAGTTGGGTAGCTGTTTAGTAAACACAATATTATTGTTACTCCACAATGTGACAGTCAGGCATTACCAACTAATAACTTTTGTGACATTTTGAATAGTTCTAATTTAAGTAACCTATTCTGACACTTAGTGATAGCTCTCTGTGCCTGGTAAACATGGACTAACAACTGAAGTAAATAACCCTGGGCCCAAAGCTGGAATTTAATGGTATCCTTATAAAATGATGCATTCAAACATGCCAGATTATAAAAATGAAAAGTGAAAAATAAACCAGTTAACCATGATTTTTCTCAACATGGTATCCAATAATGTTGGATTTTTTTCTCACTGAATCAATACTTATTTTGAAAATTGGTAGCTGCATACTAAGTCTGAAAATATTCACAATTCTTTATTCAGGCAGGAAAAATCAGGACATTATGTATAATGGATATTTGTGAGTGCTTGCTCTTTGTAGTGAAATTTTTTCATATAATTATCCTGTCATATTTTCTCAACATCTGTATAAACTAGTTTTTTAAAAAAGATTTATTTATTTATTTGAGAGAGAGAGAGAGTGCATGTGAGTGAGGGAAAGGGCAGAGGGAGAGAATCTCAAGCAGACTGCCCACTGAGAGAGAAGCCCTATGCTCCGGTGCTGGATCTCATGACCCATGAGATCATAACCTAAGCAGAAACCAAGAGCTGGACACCTAACTGACTAAGCCACCCAGGCACCCCTAAACTACTATTTGTGCTCTGTGTTTATTCATTCAGTAGGTATTGATTGAGTTGCACCTGTATCCCAGGCACTCATTTAGCTATGGGGAATATAAAATAAAACAAACCTAAACCCTTACCCTTATGGAACTTCCCTTTCAGTTGAAACTATGGCTCAGAAGAAGTAAATAATATGCCCATATTTACATACTCTGTAAGTGCTGTAAACAAATGTTTCAAGTCTGCATGACATAAAAACTTACCTTTTTAAGCATAATACAATATTCAGGACTCTGAGTTGGTGTATCTCTGATTTATTGTAACTTCCTGATCACAGGGTAGGTATTCCAGTTGCTAATCAAAATCAGAATTATGTGCCTATTTCTTTACTCTGCCACATAAAGTCATCTCTTTCGACTTGAGGGAAAATAAGTAGAATTGGGTGTAATATAGTAGTACTGAGAAACAGAAATGATATAATTTAAATACCAGTTCAGCAATATATGAGAAGTCAGTAGCTTTAAAGGCAATATGCTAGTGTTCCAAAGTTTAAAAAAAAAAGTAATATACTAAAAATATAATCAAATTGTATGCTTTACAGCAATATAATAAGATATTACTTCTTCGGAAAATTTTTAACATACTATAAATAGTTTATGGTATCTAGTTGTTTTCAGACATTCATGAATATATTAACATTCAGGAAAGGGCTTACGATACTACATAAAATGTATTTTTCCCTTCTTATGAGCCACCTATTATCTTAAATGTCCCATAAGATGAAGAATTAGCTAAATATGATATTGTGCTTATTCTTATGTCTGATTCCAAAACAAACATTACATATAACAAGCATTCTGGTGATAAATTCTTAGTTGAAACAGCATTCTTTTGGCATTATGCAAGTAGTTTATAATCTTCAATTCAATGAACATGCTGGGTTGCTCTATTTCATGTAAAGAGAATAATAGATTATAAGCTTAACTATTACCATTTCATATTTTATGGTCTCCCCAGCATACTTGGAGGCTCGTTTTTCAGCATGACCTCCAGTGGGCACACATAAGTAAATAGAATCTTAAATTTGCTTAGAAAATAAGAGCAAAAATGTTTTGAATTAAATCTTGTTCAGCCAAAGTGGTTAGAGATGGAAATATGACAAAGTCTCAAATGAACAAGAGGAAGCATCATGGCATTATTATTACCCTAAACCCCTTTCCGTGAACTTACAGTATATAAACTGTTTGAACATGTTTTGTTGCTTACAGATGACAGTTAAATCAGCATTGATCAGAGATTGGGAAAAAGAAAAAAAAATCACACTCACTCAAATTTAACTCAACTTACAGAAGGAGTAGTGTTTATACAAAATATTAGAAAGAGGACTAGTATGTTTTCCTTGACTTTGGTAGAAGTTAATAAATATTGTAAATATCAGGTGTGCATTTGCTATACCTACACAGTATCATATATCCAAATGAAAAGTTGCAAAAAAATCTGATTAACTATTCAGTTGTTATTAGAAAAAAAAACAGAAATAATAATAGAGTTTGCCACTTTCCTACAGATATTTTGGCACAGTATACATAAGCCTCTGAAAACCAAGAGATGATTATTGCTATTGAAAATCAACTATGGGCATCAGCTTTCACTTCCAGATATGGAACGAATACTAAATCAATTTTTAAATTCTTATTTATTTCTTTTTCCTTTTAAATTTTTATTGAATTTATTTGAACTGAAAAAAAGAAAAAAAGTTCACCCATCTCTTCCTTTGCCCTACCCCCAACCTCTTACAACATCAGTCTCTTCTCTGTATTACCTACGAGCATGTTTTTGTTGTTGTTTGTTTTATTTTGTTTTGAGATTCCACATAAAAGAGAGATCATATGTTATTTGTTTTTCTCTGATGTATTTCACTTAACATAATGCCCTTGAGGTCCATCCATGTTGTTACAAATGGCAAGATTTCAGTCTGTCTTATGGCTGAATAATATTCATAAGTGTCACAGTTGATCCGTTCTTCCACAAATGGACACATATTGTTTCCATATCTTGGCTACTGTAAATAATACTGTAATGAAAATGAAGTGCATCTATCTTTTTGAGTTAGTATTTTCATTTTCTTTGGGTGAATACCCAGGCATGGAATTGCTAAACATGTGGTAGTTCTATTATTTTTTGAGGAACTTCCATATTCTTTTATTTAGTGGCTGCACCTATTTATATGACCACCAACACTGCACAAGGGTCACCTTTTCTTCATAACTTCACCAACTGTTATATCTTGTCTTTTTGATAATAGCCCATCTGTCTGGTGTGAAGGGATATCTCATTGTGGTTTGGGTTTCCATTTACCTGTTGGTTAATGATGTAGAGCTTCTTTTATTCAAAAAAGTACCTGTTGACCCTCTGTATGTCTTCTCTGGAAAAAATATCTATTCAGAGCTTGTGCCCATTTTTTAATCGGATTTTTTCCCTGTTGAGTTGTATGAGTTCTTTATATATTTTGGATATTAATCCCTTATCAGACATATGATTTGCAGGTGGTTTTTTGTTTCATTGAGGTTTCCTTTGATGTCCAGAAGCTTTTTAGTTTGGTGTAGCCCCACTTGTTTATTTTTGCTTGTGTTGCTTTCAATTTTGGTATCAAATTTTTTAAAAGTCATCATGAAGACATGTGCCAAGGAACATACTGCCTATGTTTTCTTCTAAGAGTCTTATGGTTTCAAGTCTTATGTTTAAGGTTTTAATTGATTTTTAGTTAATTTTTAGTATGGTGTAAGATAGTGGTAAAGTTTCATTCTTTCGCATTAGGCTGTCCAGTTTTCCCACTATCCTTTATGGAAGACACTGTCCTTTCCCATTGTCTATTCTTGGCTTCTTTGTCACAAATTAATTGACATATAAACCCATAGATGTGTTGGTTTATTTCTGGGGTCTCTATTCTTTCCCCCTGATCTGTGTATCTGTTTTTATGCCAATTCCATACTGGTTTTGATTATTGTAGTTTTGTAATATAATCTGAAATCACATTAGGATAAAATCTCCAGCTTTGCCCTTCTTTCTCAGGATTACTTTGGTTGCTTTGCATTTTTGTGTGTCCATACAAATTTTAAGATTGTTTGTTCCATTTCTCTGAAAATGCCATTGGGATTTGAAAAAGGTTGTGTTGAATCTGTAGATTGATTTCAGTAGTATGGACATTTGAAAAATATTAATTTTTTAATCTATAAGCATAAAATATCTTTCCTTTTATTTGTGTCATCTTTAAATTTTTTAATTAATGTCTTAGACTTTTCAGTGTGCAGGTCTTTCACCTTCTTGGTTAAATTTATCCTAAGAATTTAATTCTTTTTGTTGGGATTATAAATGAAATTGTTTCCTTAATTTCTCTTTCTGATAGTTCATTATTAGCATATGTAAATGAAACAGATTTTTGCATATTGATTTTGTATCCTGAAACTTTACTTAAATTGTTTATGAGTTCTAACAGGTTTTTGATGGAATCTTTAGGGTTTTCTATATATAATATCATGTCCCCTGCAAATACTGACAATTTTACTTATTCCATTCCAATATATATCTCTTATTTTTTCCTTGCCTAATAGCTCCAGCTAGGACTTCCAATACTATGTTGAATAAAAGTGATGAGAGTGGGCATCCTTGCTTTGTTTCTGATCTTAGAAGAAAACCTTACGGCCTTTATTATGCTGAGGTACATTCCCTCTGTACTGACTTTATTGAGTGTTTTTATCATTAGATATTGAGTGGACATTGAATTTTGTCAAGTGTTTTGTCTGTATATATTGAAATGATATGATTTTATCCTTTATTTTGTTAATGTGTTATATCACCTTGATTGATCTACCAATGTTGAACCATCCTTGCATCCCTAGAATAAATCTAGCTTGGTTATGGTGTATGATTCTATTAATATATTGTTGAATTCAGCTGGCTAATATTTGTTGAGTATTTTTACATCTTTGTTCATCAGGAATATTGACTTATAATTTTCTTTTCTTGTGGGATTCTTGTCTAGTTTTGGCTTCATGGTAATGCTGGCCTTATAAAATGAGTTTAGAGGAGTTCCCACCTTTTCTCTTATTTGGAAAAGTTTGAGAAGGATTGGTATTAACTCTTCTTTGAATGTTTGGCATAATTTACCAGTGAAGACATCTGACCCTGGACTTTCTTTATTTGCAGGTTTTAGATTTCTGATCCAGTCTTTCTGCTAATAATCTGTCTGTTCACATTTTTATATTTCATCATTCAGTCTTGGTAGATTGTATTTTCTAGGAATTTATACATTTCTTCTAGGTTGTCCAATGTGTTTGTGTGTAATTATTTACAATAGTGTCTTACAATTTTTTTTGTATTTTTCTTTCATATCAATTGTAATATCTCCTCATTTACTTCTGATTTTATTTATTTGAATTCCTTCATTTTTCTTGGTGAATCTAGCTAAAGTTGTGTCAATTTTATCTTTTCAAAGATCCAGCTTTTAGATTCATTGAACTTTTCTATTGCCTTTTTATTTCATTTACATCTATTCTAATCTTTGCCATTTTTTTCTTCAACTGCCTTTGGCCTTTGTTGTTTCTAGGTATAAAGTTAGATTCTTCACTTGAGACTTTTCTTGTAGGGATTTATTGCTATAAATTTTTTTCTTAGAACTGCTTTTGTTGTATTCCATAGATTTTGGTATGTTACATTTCCATTTTCATTTGTCTTCAGGTATTTCTTATCTCTTTTTATTTCTACTTTGACCCATTGATTGTTCATTAGCATGCCATTTTAATCTATGCGTATTTGAATTTTCCAGTTTTGTTCATGTAATTAATTTCTAGTTTTATGCTTTATGATTAGAAAAGATGTTTAATATTATTTCAATCCTCTTAAATGTGTTAAGACTTGTTTTGTGGTCTAACATATGATATATGCTGAAGAATATCATAGGTGGTTGAAAAGAATATTTTGTTGTTTTGGGATGGAGTGCTCTGTAAGTCTGTTTAGTCCATCTGGTCTGATGTGTCATTTAAACATTATGTGTACCTGATTGATTTTTTGTCTGGATCATCTATTCATTGATGAAAGTAGGGTATTAAAGTCCTTGGGGTCATTTCTAATATATAGAAAAGGGCCTCATACATAATCAGAACCTAATTAGTATTTGTTGAATACAAGATTGCAGAATCATGAAAATATCAAATTATTTTCAAGGCCAGTTAAGCTAAAATGAACAGTCCTCTGTTTAGAAGGAAGCACTTTGTATTGCCTTTGTTTACCTTTCAAAGCATCTTGGAAAATTCTTATGCCCTCTATTTTCTAGCTGGCACTTTTTAAAAAAATCTTTTTTATTTAAATTAAACTAGCCAACTTATTGTACATCATTGATTTCTAATGTAGTGTTCAATAATTTATCAGTTGCATATAACACCCAGTGCTCATCACATCACCTGCCCCCCTTATAAGTGCATGGTTTTACTAAATCTGCCAGGTCAAGTCAAAATTAACTTCACATTTGAATTTTAATGTGTCTAAATTGTTCTCTGATGTAAAGGAGGGTTTTCCTAGCACATTGGCAAGGTTTTCTATTTCAGCCATTAGAAATCTGTTCAAAGGATATATCTTTAGAATGGAGACACTAGATTTCAGAGATATGAGATTTAATAATTCATCTAAGGATAGAAAAAAATTTGGTTAAGTGTTCAGATATCTTGCTGTTTTTCATTTTCCTGTCCACTGGAAAACTCTGTTGAAGTGGCAATTCTCCTTAATCCATATTTATTATGGCTAAAGATTTTATTTATTTATCTACTTTTGCTTCAGTAAAAGAAAGGTTTTTATTTTCATGAAGCAGTATTAGTTTGGTTTGCTGATAATCACTGGTTATCTTATAAAGACCCTCTATTTTAGTTACATATGTAATGAGGTATGTAAAATACTCCAAATAACCAACAGAATCAACATATTTATAATAGATAATGTATAACTTCTACACTGAAATATTAAATTGTTAGCTGGTTATTTATTAGTCAACTTTAATTAGTCATTTTATTTATATTTCTAAGAGGAAACACTTTTATTTGTAATCTTGTGGCTACATGTACACATACACAGAATCCAATGTGGCAAACAGATATGTATTTTTATGGATAGTTGACCCCAAATTTCTATTAATTATAAAAAAATTAAGAACTATGAAGATACTTTTTATATTTAAAAAATTTGAGTATAAATAACTCTTAGAAAATAAGTAATGAATAATAGGCAGCTTCCACCGAATTAATAATACAAATACATAGCTTAATTTACTCTACTCTTGACTTTTGCAGTAAGATCGTAAGACTCATGACTACAGAAATTGTCAAGGGCTTCATCAATTTTCCTACCAGCTTCTATTAATATTTTGATACCTAAATTATTTATTTATTTATTTATTTATTTATTTTTTATTGACATATAGTGTATTATTTGTTTCAGAGATACAATTCACAGCACTTACAATAGCACATTACCTACCTACCCCTACAATGTCCATCACCCAGCTACCCCATGCCTCCCAAAAACACACACCAGTTTTTCTTACTCAGGTACAACTTTTTGTTTGGTAATTATTTGTATTTCCATCAGTTCTGTAGTTTCATAGTTTTCTTTTTTTAATACTATCTAATATTTGGATACCCATTATGTGTCACGCCCTGTTCTAAATGTCTTACAGGCATTACCTTATTTCATCCTTACAACATCACTGTGTAATAAGAACTATTGTCCCATTTTACACAGTTTTATTTAGTTTTTAAAGATTTTATTTATTTATTTGACAGATCACAAATAGGCAGAGAGGCAGGCAGAGAGAGAAAGGGGGAAGCAGGCTCCCCACTGAGCAGAGAGCCTGACATGGGCTTGATCCCAGAACCCTGAGATCATGACCTGAGCGGAAGGCAGAGCCTTAACCCACTGAGCCACCCAGGCACCCCTATTGTCCCATTTTACAAATAAAAAGCTAGAACATGGAGAGATTGCTACCTGTCCTAAACCTCAGAGTTAGTACATGGTAGAGCAAAAAATTGAGCCCAGGCAGCCTCCAACATTTACATATTTACCTTTTAAATTTTTTTAAAAATTTTTTATAAACATATAATATATTTTTATCCCCAGAGGTACAGGTCTGTGAATCGCCAGGTTTACACACTTCACAGCACTCACCATAGCACATACCCTCCCCAATGTCCATAACCCCACCCCCCTCTCCCAACCCCCCTCCCCCCATCAACGCTCAGTTTGTTTTGTGAGATTAAGTCACTTATGGTTTGTCTCCTTCCCAATCCCATCTTGTTTCATTTACTCTTCTCCTACCCCCTTAACCCCCCATGTTGCATCTCATCTCAGGCCTCTACTTCCAAAACAAGCTTCTCTCATACACATTAAAATTATATGTGGGGTGTGTTCCTTTCAACAGCTTTGGGGAATCACTTGCTTTGGTGTCCTATAGTAGCATTTTCCATTGACTCTTACATTATGTGAGAAGGACTATTTGAGTGGATACTAGTTTTACAAATAGCCTTTACTAGTCAACATTTTTATTTAAGAAAATTTTTGCTGTTCTTCTAACCTTGTAAACGTAGGAACTCAAAGTCCATGCTCAATAGTAATGTCCCACTGTACCCACTTAGGTTTATCTATATAGGGATATTCTACATTGAGCCAAAGTGGCCTGAGAAGAACACAGTTTACACTAGTATCTAAGTATCCTGGTCTCCAGCACTATTTGTGAATTGACCAAAAATCTCAGAAAGAGAAGGAACTCTATTTTTTCATTCCTGGTTCTACCATTCACGGAGCCCAATGCATAATACCACAGTAAAGATTCCTGAACAGGAGACAAAAATCAGATTTAGTTTGTTGGTGGTTGTCAGTTTGGACAGAATTGTTTTTAGAGAAAATTATTTTTGTGATATAATCTTTTACATTTTTAGGTTAAAGCAACTTGGATAAAGTTTGATTATTTTTTAATTGAAGTATAATTGACATACAATATCCTATTAGTTTCAGATTTGCATCATAGTGATTCGATTTTTTTTTTTTCAAGAGGGAGACAGAGAGAAAGTGAGTGTGTAGCTTTCATAGTGTGCACCTGTGTGCAGGATGGGGGGAGAAGGGGCAGACGGGGAGGGAGAGAGAGAATCTTAAGCAGTTTCCACACCCAGTGCAGAGCCCTGACTTGGGGCTCAGTCTAACAACCCTGAGATCACAATGAGAGCCAAAACCAAGAGTTAGTCACTTAACCAACAAATTTACCCAGGCAGCACTATGATTCAATATTTTTATACATTAAGAAATGAACCCCATATTAAGTCCAGTTATCATCTGTCACCATACAAATTTGTTACAATATCATTGTCTATATTCCCTATGCTATGCATTACATCTCCATGACTTATTTATTTATAACTGGAAGTTTACACCTCTTAATCCCCTTCACTTATCTTACCTACCCACCTCATTTCCTCCCCACTCTGATAACCAAGTTTGTTTCCTGTATCTATGAGTTTCTGTTTTGTTTATTAATTTATCTTGTTTTTTAGATTCCAGATATAAGTGAAATCATATGGTATTTGTCTTTCTCTGACTTATTTCACTTAGCATAATACCCTCCAGGTCCATCAATGTTGTCACAAATGGCAAGGCTTAGATCATTTTTTTATGATTAAAAAAATGTAGTGTATACATACATGCATGTATATGTATGTATGCACATATACATTTGCATGTGTCTGCAGGTATATGTGTATGTATGTGTATGTATACATGTGCCATATTCTTTATCCATTTATCCGTTAATGGACACAGGTTGTTGTTCAACATCTTGGCTATTATAGATAATGTTGTGACGAAAAATCTGACCCTTTAAAGTTCATGCCATATGTTTATGATTCTTAACAACTTAACATTGGTTTCTCTGGTATCATTCCTCATGCAGTAATCAAGTCTCTGGATATTCTGGTTTCTGTAGAAGTCTATAAAGTTTACTTTTCCTGAGCTATTGACAAAGATTTTGTGTAAAATGAGAGATACCTGTATTACCCAGAAGTATTCAGATTTCATCAATTTAAATTCTGGCCATTGTCACAATTATGTTGAATGTCAGAAAATATGTTTTATCACCTTTAATTTTTCCCTCTAATTGTCAGTTATCACTTTACCATGTATTATGATCTACAGAAATATCAAGATAAAAACAAACACTAATCCTGGAGGGTGCGGTAGCCTTTTACTTTCTATCATGAGCCAGGTGCATCTATGTTTTGATCTTTAGTGATCTAGAAAACTGCTGTTACGCTGCCAGTGATTCACTTTCTCTGTTTCTTTTCCAAAGACACGAAGTCTTTATGTTGCTTCTTTAAATCCCAACTCTGACTTCCAGCTATCTAGAACAAATCTTATGTGGAAAAAAAATACATTAGGAAATACTAAACAATGCAGTTTCTCAGGTTGCAAGACTGCACTACCATGGTACCTATCTATAGGGTCCTTAATTTTTTTTTTCTACCCGCACTGAATAAGACTCTTAGAGTAATAACTATTCTTGCTATACAAATGACACTTCTTAGTGAATTATAAATTATAATTATAAAATTATAAAAATTATAATTATAAAATCATGAAAATACTTGTCTGTTTTTTTAGGGAGACAGAGAGTATGAGAACAGGTTGGGGGAGGGGCAGAAGGAGAGGGAGAAAGAGAATCTTAAGCAGTTTTTACACCCGGTGCAAAGCCCAACCTGGGGCTCAGTCTTATGACTCTGAGATCTGAGACAAACTCAGAAGAGTCAACACTTAACCAGGTGAGCCATCCAACCACCCTTAAAAATCCTTTCAATGTATCAGTTCAAATTCTTCACCCATCTCCCATTTTTGTGTGCTCTTTTCCTGTGACAATAATGTTTAATTTTGAGTACCTTCAATAGATAATAATAAATAATGATAAATAATAAAATTATGTTTGCTATATAAGTTTGGCAACTAAAATAGGAGGGTTTTAGTAAGATAAATTTGAATCTTTTCTGAAAGCATAAACTTTTAGAAGTATGAATGAGAAATTATAGAAATTTATCAGTTATATGTGCATCTTTATGACTTGGCAAAGCAAGGACCCTGAACTCCAGGACCAGGTACCTAACCTAGAGTCTTTTTAAAGATTTTTTTTTTAAATTTATTTGACAGATCACAAGTAGGCAGAGAGGCAGGCAGAGAGAGACAGGAGGAGGCAGGCTCCCTGCTGAGCAGAGAGCGCGATGGGGGACTCGATCCCAGGACCCTGAGATCATGACCTGAGCCGAAGGCAGAGGCTTTAACCACTGAGCCACCCAGGTGCCCCTAACCTAGAGTCTTAAGGACACATTCATTCCTATAGGCTTCTGTATTTTTAGGAAGAAATATGTTTACTACTAGTCCTTTGATATTTTTCTTTTTTTTAAAAGATTTTATTTATTTATTTGACACAGAGAGAGAGATCATAAGTAGGCAGAGAGGAAGGCAGAGAGAGAGGGGGAAGCAGGCTCCCCGCCAAGCAGAGAGCCCGATGCCGGGCTTGATTCGAGGACTCTGGGATCACGACCCAAGCCGAAGGCAGAGGCTCAACCCACCGAACCACCTAGGTGCCCCCTTTGATCTTTTTCTGAGTTAAAGTTTTCTTATCACACACAGGCAACATTCAAATCCATGAATGTCCAGGTACCATCTACAATAGACATTATTTTTGAGAAACTCCCCATGAAATACTTCTTTTTTGAATGCTTTCTGCACCATGCTTATTAAGTTGTATCATACTCAACAAGGTTTCTTTGTGAATCTCCTCAGAAAACTCACTGAGATTCTAAATAGAGTGAACCACTGATTAACTAGAAAACTCAATTAATTAGCATTGTTTTTTTTCTTCCTGAGCTCCAATTGAAGGATAAAGAATTTAATAGCAATAACAATAGCTATGACAAAAGAATTATATCATAAGTGAATATTTTTTTCTGCAATGTGACTAGGATGAGTCAAGATTATTTCTGATCCCTGGTAAACCAATTTTTAGCTTTGAGGCTGCTCATGAATCATGGGAAAAATAAATTGGCTTTTTTTACAATGTACTTCCTGAGGTGTATCGGGACTAACACATCTAAGAAATATATCAGCCCACTAGTAGGAGGAAAGAAAGAAATATTTTATGACACTCAATTAACAGGAAACTTTATTAAGAATATACTATTATTTCATGATTTTATTTAACCAAAGATTATAATCATTATGTACATTTTCATTAGTATCTTTTGAGAAATCTGGTCTACTCTTAATGTTTCCCTTGCTCTGAGGACTTCTCTGTCTCCCAACAAGAGTGGGCACTGAGTGCCTGAAGTCTGTGGCAAAGCTGAATGGCTCAGGAGCAGATTCCTAGTGCAAGCTGGATAACTGGCTTCTCTCTCCAGCTGGTTGGTAGCACATGGGTGGAACCTAGCATAAATTTTTGAGAGCTGTGTGGGTATTGCATGTGGAGAAAATCAGAGGAAGGCAGTCTGCAGATTGAACCACACCAGTTAAGAAGAGCCTGTTTGACCCCTGTGAGTAAGAAATCGAGAGAGCAGAAGCTTTGATACCTCATGACTTTTTTCCCCTGATTCTATATTTCCTGGCTTTACATTTTGCTCGTGACTTGTATCACATGCCCTTGGACTCTTGAACATGCTAAGCTAGTACTAGTAAGCCAGATATTTGCAGCCAGAACAATTTTAACCAGCATCCACTAACCAGCAGTTAAATCTCTATTGCTTGCTGTCCCAGAAACTGTTTTTCTTATGAGAAGATAAATTATTTATAGCTTTCGTTTTGATGTACTTCATATACAAAGCACACTACTTGCATTATCAAATTCTCATGACTCTGAAGTGAGACTTCGGTATTATTATTTTCATGTTGATAGTTGAAGACACTGAGGCCCAAGAAGGTTAGAATACTGCAAGAATGCTCTTAATGAAATAGGGATTTGAATCCAAGCAGTCTGGTACAGAACCCATATTCAGACATCCCAACTCAGTTTTGAAAATTAAATAATAATGGTGGAGATTATTTCCAACATATATGTGGTATTGCGGGGGATCTGCAAACATTTGTGAGAAAACAAGTATATGCGTGTGTGTCTATGTGCATGTGTACATATGTATGTGTGCACTGTGCGTGTGTATAGGTGTATGTGTCTTTATCTTTATGTATGTATACAGATTCACTCAGCTGTGTTAGGCTATTGGTTACCTATGAAATAATCATATATGAAATTAAATGAAAAGTTTCACTAGCTTTTGTATTTTGTTATGTTTTCTGGGAATACCTTCACATATTCCATGTCTGAGTAAAAATTGTAACATTGTGCAATGGGCATAATTGGGCCACTCATGCCTATTTGATTTGCACACTCATACAGACCTCTGAACCGCCTTCTGTAAGCAGTCATCACCTTTGCATAATCTCTCTACTCTGAGCTCTAGCTGGGCAAACCTAGGGAGACAGGGTGAATTTTAAAAGGCCACCGTAAACTGAGCCCAAATTACCAACAGATCCAATGGTTCAAGAATAATTTCCTCTTCAGCTTGAAATGTAACTGTGGCTCACTGAGAAGCCGTATTACCTCCTGATTCCGAGGAAGGCCTGTCAAAGCATAGCTCACAGAATGTAAAGTTTTTAAAGTGCATTTGTTATAGTTTGCTAGTCTGACTATTAAAGTGAAACACTACACACCGTTAAACCTTCAAACTAGCACTGCACAAATACTTATCAAAAATACAGCCTCTGGGAGATTTGTTTACTCTAGAAATACGCTGTCTTTGCAGTTACTTTTTCCTTAATGAGAAGGCAATGTAGGATTTGTCTTTTCCATTGGAGGGCAAAAAGCCAAGTATGGGGAATTGCCCTTCAAGTAACATGGCTGTGCCCAGTTCCTAAGTGGGGGTTCAGAAATTTTCCTGAAAGCACTTAAAGTTCTGAAATCTAGTTCCGCATATGAAAATCTTTTCTTTCATCTAAAAATTTCATATTCACCATGTTATTGGTATATAATATAACAATTGAAAGTGTAAACCTGAAAAAAAAAAGAAAAAGAAAATATGAGCCTGAAAATATGCCTCTTGAGTTAAGAGGTATTATTTTCCTAAAAGTATAAAGATATATATATATATTTCTTTGCATTTGAGATAATCTAAAATTATCAGGCACTTGGAAAAATAATAGGCTGAATAAGTACTGTTTTAAAGCACTATAAAATCATCCTTTGAAACTTGATTGTTCGAGCCATCACCAATTACCAGGAGATTGTGTCTCCTTTTGTAAGCTCTTAAATGAATTCAGTTCTTTGGCTTGTGCCTTGAGTATGGCATTTGCTTGGAGAATGTGTGGCCTGCCTTGTCAAACAATACAGGGTAGAGTAAAGGTCGAGGAAAAAAAAAAGAAGTAAACCTTCAGAGGCATTTTCTTGCTTTTCCCATTTAATTTTTCATTCAGGTTATAAATGGCATCTCAAATAGAAGGAAGTCTCCTGGGTTCATCAGGATCCTCTGCTGGTTTAATCGTGAACATGACACATGTAGACATACAGACTGAGAGAATTAGTGATTGCATCAAGAAGAGAAGGATGATCAATTATTCACCACATGACACCAAACACAAGAAGCATGACCACTGCTTGTCTCTCATCGTCTCTGCTCTAGATATACAAACAAAGCTCCTTCCACAGCCTACATGTTGTTGAGAGAAATATTCCTTTCAACCAATTCTCATTTTCACCAAGTCGTCTACATTTGACTTTACAACTGGACAACTATAATTAAGGAAGTAAGCTAATGAATTCCTTCTCAGTTTAATTTTTTTCATTCCTTTCTCTCCATTTATTAAAAAAAGAAGAAAAAAAAATCCAGGTTAGTGACCTTAAGAATAAATTTATTATATAAAACTCGCCTAGGAAATCCTATAACATAAGCCTGATTAAAGTTTCTAGATAATCTTTGAAGGTAATGTGAAGGGTTTGCTAAATTCCTTCCATCTTTCTGTGTTTAAAAGAGATAATTCCCATCATGAAAAAAACACTAGAAATTATCCTGATACTAAAGAACATTTTGGTCATTTCATCTCTATATGAGTATCCATACTCTGTAGTAAAGGGGTATGGGCAAGAAGGCAGTTATTCAGTGCTAATCATTGCTTTGTGATCCATCAGTATTTATTTATGAAGTGTGCAGTCTTGGGCAGGTCACTTAAATCTATTATATTTATGCCTTTCACCTCTGTTTAATACCTCATCTTCCAACATTATGTACTTCACTAGGTTGTTAGAAGAATTAAATTAGATGATATTTGTAAAATCATTCAATTGATGTTACTTCCCATTTCCCCCCTTATGGCTATTGCAAAATTGTTCGACATCTTTACCTGTTATTAAAACTTATAGTGGATACTATCATAGGCCAAAAAGACACTTTCTCTCAGGTTTTCAGATTCTCTTTATTGCTTCTGAAAGAAGAAATTATACCTTCTTTAAAAATGTCTTTGTTCTATGGGCTCTATATTTATTGTGTAGCTTTATCATTTACTGAGACTCAATATGTGTTAGGAATTATGTTAAGATATCCTTCACTTATTATGATCTCTTTGTATCCTTACAATAATCCCGAGGGAAAAAGTCCATAATAATTTCCATTTTTCAGATAAATAAATTGAGACTCAGGGAAGTTAAGTATCTTCAATCTCAGGCCTGTGAAAGTCCAAATCAGTGCTCTCAAATAGCATTTCTCAAAATTTTAATGTATAGACAAATCCCCTGGGGATCTTGTTAACATGCAAACTCTGATTCAGCAGTCGGGAGAGAAGCCTAAGAACCTGCATTTCAAACAAGCTCCAGGGTGATAACTTTGTTGCTGTCCTTGGACCACACTTAGCATACCAAGACTGAAACACCATGTCACACAACTTTAAATCTAGGCAATGCACACTCAGTAAGTATCAACTGAATTAAAAACAAAATACTAGTCAAAGGTTGGATAAAGAGAAATGAAAATCTGCCGATTTGTTCAGGTGGAATTTTTCTGGAATTAGTGACTAACTTTTTGTTGGGCCCATGTCATAGTAGAACAGTTATATGACCGTGACAAATGGCCTTTGTCATTTCATATGTTTCCTTCTATTGGGCCACTTTCATTGCCCTTGCTGAACCCCTAGCCATATTTGACCTTGTGAATATGCTTGATTATCCAGTAGACTAAAGGGAAGGTATTGCCTTTCCAACTGGCTACTTTCCAGATCCTTTCCTCACATCATGTCTCAGTCTGTCCGACTGAGTATAATACTAAAAATCATGTTAGGCTCAGATGAGAAACCAGTAGGAAGAATTTGTTTATTTGTTTGTTTTTAATTGACTAATAGCAGCTTAGCATTAATGAAGGAGAAGAAGAAAAGGAGAGAGAGAGGAGAAAAGAGGAGAAATATCACTGGAGATGAAGATAAAGACACTTTAGAGTTGTTGAAGCCTCAAAGTCCAGGAGATGAGAATGGTTAATGAGGCAAGAGAGCAAAACCTAGGAGTTAATGTATCACCTGCTTTTATCCTGAGAACAGTATGTATCAGAACAATATGTCCAGCATAGTCCAGGGACACTTTCCCTTTGGCACATGGTTGCCATGTGACTTCGTTTCCAAAGAGTTTACTCTTGGTTCCCCTCCTTGGAAAATGAGGTGAATAAGTCAGATAGTGACATTTATGAGGATCTAATATGCACCAAGAACTGTGGTGAAGAAGAGACAATGTGGACTCTGACTTCATGAAGCTTGGAATCTAGCAGGGAAGTTGGGGACAGGAGCAAATACAATCATCCCTATTCAGGTTCTGCCATAATAGGACTTAAATTTCTAGCTTCTAGCCAATAATCCCCAAAGTTTCCTTTTCTGATGTTTACTTGGAAAACTTTGATACTTTCATCACTATGCAGAAGCACAAAGACACCTGTATGCCTGTGTATTTCTTTTGTCCTTGTATAATTTTATATTTTATATTGAGTATGACTGGTTGATTCACATAGATTTGGACTGCACATATAAATGTCATTGAGCTTACTGGTAGACATGTCCAAACCAGGTAGAGCCAGCACAATTGTGTGTGATAATACAAATCACCTAAGTAAAGAAAATTGCATACATTTTTTATCTCTTGTATTCTAAATGATGGTTACCTGGGTCAGAAGTGATAAAGATACATATTCATGTAAATATATCTCTATGGCTTCATTCAGTCAACCCTCAGATATGGTTCTGGCATAGGGAACAAAACTGAATGCAGACCTAAGCTCCACTTCTGGAGCTTACAGTCAAGTAGGAGAAATAAAATAGTAATAATGTTAGTAAGTGTACACAAACTAAGAACATGTTATGAAATAGCCTGGAACACAAAACAGAAGAATCTGAACTAAGGTGTCTTTTAGGGAAGGAGGCTCCCCCTAGGAAGTGACTTGAGCTGAGCTCTAAAAGATGACTCAGGAGACACAGCGGATGGAGCCAACCCTGTTGTAGAAGGGGGAATCACGTGTTTCAAAAAGTCAAAGGCCACTGTGTCTGGAGGGCAGAGATTGTAGAAGGAAGATCAGGCAGAGGCTATGTGTAACTTGGTGTCCCTTGAATACATAGGATGGCAATGACCAAATAGCAAAGCAAAGCAAACAGCATTTCTGCAGTTCAATCCTAACCACAACAGTTTAGGTGTGTGTAGGAGGAGTATGATATAAGTACTAGGAAACTATTCCTATTTCTTTGTTTCTCAATCACTTTGTCCTAAGGCTCCTTACTGAGCTGGCACACATTGTACATGTGTTCAGGTGCCAGGTTAAAGTGGGCTTTTCTTGTTTCTGACTTTGCACAGAAGTTCTTTGCTACTTCATATGTTCTCTTATATTGTAACAATTAGATTTGTGTTATGATCCCTTATATAACAAAAGTGGTGTTTTGTGTGGAGTCCTAAGAGTTAATCCATAGGGACTGGGATGGAGTCACATGTTTTACTAAGAACATTGTAAATAATTGTACAAATTGTGTAAAGACCCATGTATAACAGATCTGTTAAATCTGTTAGGAGAATAGATATAACAGATCTGTTATGTATAACAGATCTGTTAAATAACCAATGGTCACCATTTTCCTTCATTCACACTTGCCCATTCATGCTCTCTCAACTGGATTCAGAGGTTTCAATTTCATGAGGGCCCCCAGTCCCACAGATGTACACAAATAGATCTCTGGTCAAACCATTAACCTAAACACACTCCTATCCCTATCACATCTCCTATGATGTGTATTCACTACTTAGGTTTACATTCTGAGAACCTGTGCTGTGATACAAGTCCCAAATATATTTAAATGAGTTGAGACTTTATTGAGCAGCTACTAAGTATAGATACTATTTCATTCATTCATTTCATATCTCCTAAATACCCATCATAAGATAATAGAAACCCAACTGATAAAATGGTGAAAAAACAAACTTGGGTCCCATATTTGCAGGAATCATTGTGGCATAGCATTATTCTAAGAGTCAATTGAGGCAAGTGGATATGAAATAATTTTGAAAATGACAAATATTACCCATGCATTAATCATTTTATTTACTGCCCTTGTGCTTAAGCAATTTGGAATATATTCAGGGCAGAAATGCTAACATCAATAAAACATGGAGAAATAAATTTTATAGGAAATAATAGAACGGGGTAGTGTATTTCATATTGTAGTTCACCAAAGCAGTCAAATGTCAAAGCAGGCATTTCAAGTTGCTGTGAAACAGAGAAATTTCTTGGAGGAGAGGAGAGCTGAGCTGGCCCTTTGACAGAGGAATTTCCATAAAGGATTACCAGTACCTCTCTGCCTTCTTGACCCTTAGACTATCTTATGAATAAGAATGTCTATTGTAAATCACTGAATTGTTTTGTCATATTTAAAATAGAGATCCCATTCTGTATTGCTGTCATTATAACTCTAAGGACTAGATCTAATTATTTCTTCTCTAAAAGCATGGTTGTGAAACAGATTTAGATTTCACTACTTCTTAAACTAAATGGAAAAGAAACTGAAGGTTTTACAAAAGAGACAGAAAGGTGATTTATTTCTTCTACTGAAAATGCAGTAGATACCCTGTTGTTCCTTCTGCCTTTGCTGAATTATAGTATGGTCATTTGGAATTGATATTCAGGTCAATATCATTCTTTGAAACTAGTAATTCTTGTAGATATAATTTGCTCCTTATATGTTACTTAAGGCATGTACAAAGGAACTTCACATGCTTCCAGGAAACTTTTGGCCATTTCAACCATCATGAAACAATAACATAACACAAAACCATTAGTGAAATTGGTGACAAAAATGCGACATTTGTTGAAATAAAAAGCAGTGGTATGTTTCATTAAAAAATTCACAAGAAACAAAAAACACTTCCAACTAGGCTTCTGATTCAACATTTTCTTCTTATCTCCACATGGGCTCTTTAATACAAGATATTAAATTTAAAGTAAATATGGATGTCCCTTGGAAACCAAAGCCTTTGAAGAAAAATGTGAAGATGTATGTTAAAAGTATATATAACGAAGCAGTTTTGATTTGGAACCTTTTTGTATAACCATAGTAGTTAGAAAAATGTAACTACCTATTAAGTTTATTTTGTTTCCATATTTAACCCCAATTACCCTGTGCAGGGGAATTCTTTAAAAATTTAATTCTCCCTCTTTTTTATTTTTTCTGCTTCTGCAAGCCTTTTCCCCCCTCATGTAAATTGCAGCAGGTGCACAAAATTGAAGACATCACAATTAAATGTAATCAAATATTTTAGGCACTAAAGAACAGCTCCAGGAAAACAAGTCAAAAGAAAAAAAAAAAAAAAGGCTTTAAGTGAGTGGATTTTCAAACACCCAAGGCACCATAGGACCAATTAAGAGAGTCAGATACCAGGACACATACTGACATTAATTATCTTTGAGTTCAGGGAAATAAAAAATAAAAGCAACAATTATCATAAAAAATCTCCACACAGTGCTTGTAAGTTGTGCTAATCTACAACACACCTGGGTTTCAGATATTTAAAGCGAATACTCAATCAGTTGGTAACGACCTCACAGAGGGGCTCATGGGACATTTTTTCCTTCCTGTGATCTGCCAATCAGACAGAGGGGCTAAAATGATGTCCAACAGCTACGTCTGCTTTATCTCGCATCACTCACAAGAGTTGCAGACAGAAGCACTGCATAATTTATTCAATAAAGTAAGTCACAAAGCCAGTATTCTCTTTAGGGGATGTTTATTCAAATAGAAGGAAAAGTCAAGAATAGATATTCAAGGTAAAAATTTGTATCGTTAGAGTCTCAAAGTCCCAGGATGTCTCTGTAAATTTATTCTCCCTGAAGCCAGAAAGAATCTTACTAAAGAGAACAAATATTTCAGTCTGGGAATGTGGGTTTTCATTTTTTAAAATGCACAGGACGGGGCAGAGAAAGAAAGTTAAGTGCTATCAGCCAAGAGGAATAGAAAGAAAAAAACAAACTTTTTATTACAATTAACTGAAATTTGATTGGTAATTTGAAACAAAGCATAAAATTATAACCAGAAAGAGGATTTTTAAGTGCTACAAGATTGCTAAGTTTCTAATAAACAGAGGAGCAATTAGCATGAATATAAATTATTAGAAATGACTATATAAATGTTTTTAGATTGAATGCCCTCAATATATATGGTCCTGGTATAAATATAAAATTACCAATGTATCTTATAAAATTTTGGCATAGTAATATAATATATTAGTATTTGTCAGTGTACTCCTGGGAGACAGCAAATGTTTTTTTCTTTTGTTTTTTGTTTTCTATTTTTCACCTTCTTTTCCCCTTGTCTCCTTCCTGTACCCCTGGAGATGACTCTCTTCTTCAGGAAATATAAATTTAATTTATATATAATTTTTCAAACTTGGACATCAATTTTAATATGTTACTAATCTTGAAAATGTAGCTTTGATTCTCCTAAATCAGTTGAAGACTGTGATAATGTGTGTGGTAATTTCTTAAAGTGTTAAAAAATCTATATTTTTTAATATAGATTTAATATAGACGTTATATGGCATGTGATGTTTGTATGTATATCTTTTTGTTTGTGCAAATTTGAGTAAGCTTTCTACTATGGTACAAAACACAGAATACATATGTAGGTATACTTAGGATTTGTTTTTTTCAAGATTTATTTATTTATTTTAGAGAAGAAGAGAAGGATCTTTCAAGCAGACTCCCCACTGAGCACAGAGCCCTCTGAGCAATGCGGGGCTGGATCCCAAGACACATGAGATGATGACCTGAGTCCAAACCAAGAGCTGGCCGCTTAACTGACTTAGCCACCCAGGTGCCCCTATACTTAGGATTTTTAAAATCATTCTGTTTAGCAGGTCCATAATTTTAGTAGAGCTTCTAATCTGCAATTGGAGAGAACAAAGTATGCAATTAAGTACTGCTAATCAGTACAATGGTCCTAATATAGTGTGGAAATTCATTTTTAAATTATGTACTTTGTGGTAACACATTGATTCTTTGACAATTATATGCCTTTAGATTAAAGAGCAAATGTTTAGTGGCAAAATATGAGTTATTTTGTTATACAAATGCACATAGCTGTATGAACTATGGCATGGTCAAATATTTAGTCCACCTATTTATTTTTTTAAATTAATTTATATTTTAAAAATGTAACTTTGGGGTGCTTGAGTACCTCAGTCAGTTAAGCGCCACACTCTTCATTTGGGCTCAGATCATGATTTCAGGGTCGTGGGATCCTGAGCCCCATGTGAGGCTCCGTGCTCAATGGTCTGCTTGAGATTCTCTCCCTGGCCCTCTCTCCCTCCCCCTGCTCATATGCTTTCTCTCTCTCTCAAAAATAAATAAATAAATCTTTTTTAAAAATGTAGCCTTGAGATCTTAAGAAGTTTTTAAGAATCTTATCAAATCTAGAAAAAATAAAAATTGACAGATTTTACTACATCCAAATTTAAAATGTATTTATACTAAAATGCATGATAAAAAAAATTTTAACAGATGAAAAATTGGGAAGAATTGCCTCATTTATGTAGTAAAGAGTTGATAAGTTTACTAAATAGGGGTACTTAGCAACCATTTAAAGAATATTTCAATTTAATTTGAGTTGCCTATAAGAGAGGATATTTAAATTAGATAAACACATAGAATAGAAGTAGAATTGACTAATAATTAAGAAAATACACACTTAACAATAACATTTAAAAAGTATTAAATTTATATAAATGAATTGATAATACATAATGTAATCACCATCACAATAAATAATATTAAAGGTTTTCATTTACAATACTTTATATTAATAACATTAGAATTAGTGCACATGTTTATCACTTAGAGATTGAATAAATAATTTACGGTACATCTATAAGCAGATTATATTAACCATTAAAAATTTGAATTTTAAATTTATTATCATGAACTATTCTGTATATAGTCTATTCACAACTTGGTTTTTCACAATGTTTGGACTGGAACAAATACCAAAGATCACTCCAAACCATAATTCTATGGTTGAAAATAAAATGTATTCTTTTTTCCTTCCCTCTTTCTCTCAAACCTGAAGCAGACATGTTTGATTTTGCCAACAAAATATTGTTTTTATAACTGAGTAATCAGTGAAATTATGATCAAGGATTGTCACATAAAAATCCAGGTTTATGAATCCTGAGAAATCCAAAGGTTTGGCCCCATTGACTCCACATTTCAGGTGGTAAGTGTAAGCTAGACTTGTATAACAAATGGATCTAGACAGATGCTGTCCAGTTAGCCATGGTCCCTACCATCCTCTGTCTTTTCTGACACTGACTAAAGGAGTTAATTGCCATTTTAATTGCATTTGAACTCTTGTTTTCCTTTGGTAGGAAAACATTCTTACACTATTTGGCCTTACTCATTTGCATGCTTTGCAAGTGTTTGTTTACATCCCAGATCTGCTCTTCTCAACATGTTTCAATTTCAAGAACCAAGTGAAAAAAAGATACATACTATTAAACTTCACTTTGCCCTGACAAGTTATAAGTAAATGTCCAAATTTTCTGACTAGTCTTGTTGTTTAACCTTTAACTTTAATGCTCTCCTATGTAAACTCATACTTAGTCTCAGAACTTCCTGACATGGCATTGCCATTTTGGATGTGTGATTTTCACTATGAATATGTTTTTTTCGTTATTAATGTATATTACAACTTTCATTGCTTTAAGGATACAATATTTTCAATGCTTACTTTATATGCTGTGTGACTGGTACCATTTTTATTATCCAGTCTAAGAAATTTATCTAAATTGAAATTTTATTATTAAGGTTTTTCTTCTTATTAAGGATACTTAGAGGTCTATTTATAGTTGAATAAAGCTAAAAGGACAAAATAAATGAAAATACGGTAAGCTTTAAAAAATTATAATTCAGGGGCGCCTGGGTGGCTCAGTGGGTTAAGCCGCTGCCTTCGGCTCAGGTCATGATCTCAGGGTCCTGGGATCGAGCCCTGCATCGGGCTCTCTGCTCAGCAGGGAGCCTGCTTCCTCCTCTCTCTCTGCCTGCCTCTCTGCCTGCTTGTGATCTCTGTCTGTCAAATAAAAATAAATAAATAAATAAATAAATAATTATAATTCAATATTTTTAAATAAAATATAGTCAATAAAATGGTCCTGCAGTTTTCTAAGAAAAGGTAAAAAGAATATTGGGACATCTTACATAATTAAAGTCACATGTGTCTAGTAGGCATCCTCATTTAATTGAAGTTTAAACCGTGTAGCAATTGTAAATTTTAAGAGCCCATAAAACTTTGTTTGTCTTATAATTAGCCATGCATTTTATTTTAAGCAAAAACAAACAAAACAAAAACAAAAAACAAACATTAAGTACATTTTTTTGACTTTCTATTTTGTTTTTTTGTTTTAATTTTACTCCAGTGGGCCACATCCTACAATCAGTGCTAGGAGGGGACGAGGAACGAGGATTAAAAAGAAAGGATTAGAAGGAGGTATATGAAACTAGAGAGAATGAGTGATGTTTTGCCCTGGAATACTTTATTTTCTTAATTGAAAAAAAAAAAAATGCTTGGGACCTAAGGACACCAGCCACTGAATCCTTTTTTTTTTTTTTGGATGTACAAAGCAGATCAATGAACCTGTTTATTTATTCCTAAAACTATTTACCCTGTTATGTGGAGGAATAACCAAAAGAGAGTATACATAAATGCTGATTTCTTTCTTTGTCTTTCATTCTTCTCTACAAATCTTTGTATGGAGGGAAACATATAAAACATGATGTTCAATGATATCTTATTATAAGTTAGGGGGAAAAGTAGAGGGCTTGGTTTTTCAAGTAGGAAAGGATGACTAAGCTTTTATATATCTACCATGATTTATTTTCTTCTCTTTCCCTTTTCTCTCAACTCTGTATAAACAGAAAGAAAATGTTCTTTTCTGCCCAGACAAAAGCAAAGCCAATTATCCCAGTGGACAGAGGTTTTCCCAAAAGATTTATTATGACAGTCTGGTGTCAGGCTTATGATTGCAACAACCAGTCTAATAAATTTAAAATCGAAAGAAAAACTCATGAATTTATGTCTTGTATCTTCCTATTCTTGTCTTTTTATATGTCTTGCATACAAATTCCTCTATCTGGAATTTCCAGCGATCAATTTTTTAACCTCAGGATTTTTTATTTAGAGGTCTTGAAAAAATACTTGAAATGCCTACCTTGATGGATACATGTATATACATATCTTGACTTTTTATGAAGAGCTCTTTACCTCCTTAACTTTTAAATACATTTTTGCTACCTGGTTGAACAAATTTAATAATGTACTTAAGCTTACTCAAATTCATGTCACTGCTAACACTTAAAAACTTAAAAAAAAAAAAAAAAAGATGATCCCTAAGTTATTAGCTTCAGTTCTTAGCTAAAAATAAATTATCCTCTCTATACAATGAGAATTTGAAAAGGGCATGATTGGATCCATTCCTTTAATTACTTGGGAAAAAAAAGAAGATTTTTTCTTTTCTTTTTTTTTTTAACAACTTTCCCCAAAGAGCATGTCATGAGGCAACTTGTATTAGAATTCCTCTTAATATTTTGATTAAGCCCTACATGTTGCATTTATACATGAGTGAAATATTTAAAAGATAGATTAAATTTGTAACGAAAAAAAACCCCTGAAATATAGAGTTGAGAGATTACTTATGTATTTTATCTTTATTATGTTATTTGAATTTTTTAAGAAGGTCTTTTCTGAAATGTCACTCTTTCTATTTCTAATTTGAAAACCAACCAAAGCGTATCATTTAATAGACCTTAAACCTAGAAAAACAACTGAGGACATGACCTGTGTAGTATATAAATTGTATCAGTTCAGAGGATCTTAGATCTTAGTTACAACTAGATCATTTGTACAAGTTGGTTTATTCATTCAACAAACATTTGCCATTCTGATACAACTAAGAACCTAGTTCTGATACAACTAAGAGGGAAAGTCCCTGTCCTCCCGTAGCTTAGGTTTGAGTTGATAGTGGTGGTGGGGGAGTGGGGAGGGGAATTGTCACAATTGTCACAAAATGAAAACATGAAAGTGATCATTACAGATTGTAAAAACCATTTTAAAGGGAATAAATGTGTGGTCAAAAATTGGAAGCAGAGGATTTATTTAAATGGGAAGGAAGACTCTCAGAAAATTATACTTAGGCTGAACTGAGACATAAATGGTAAAGAAGACTCAAGTGCAGAGTCTTCCCTACAGAAAGTGAATTTGCCTAATTTAGGAAAAAAAAAAAAAGTAAAGTTAAGATATTTTATGAACTGACAGGAAGCCAGTGTTACTAAAGCATAAAAGAGAATAAAATTTTTTTTACTAAAGCATAAAGAGAATGTGCACAACCTCTGGTCAATTTAGAGAGAAATTCCAGTGCCACATTTTGCAGAGTTTTTAGCACAGTAAGTTTTAATTTTTATTATATTTTTATGGCATACAGGAGGGAAAAAAGCATATGAAAGATGGTAAGAGTGGAGGGATGTTTAAAACAAACTATTCTAGTTTTATATAAATGTTTGATATAAAACAATAAATCACTAAAATCCCACAGTCTATCCAGTTATAGCTAGAATTTTTTATATTTAGAAATGATCTGTAAAGTTGCAAGCAAATCAGATTTCATTTAAAGTCTGTAACATTGGCCACCCATGATCATAGGGTATCAATAGAGCATAGGAAACATGTCAGTCACCTCAGCATGAATAGAAATACAGTGGTGTTTCTCCATCATACTTCAATGCATAAGTTAATTTTTCCTTTTGGTAATTTTTAAAATGCTGAAAAAGGAAATGTTTGGATAACATGTGAACAGCTGAAGTATAATGTAACAATGATATTCTAATATGTCCATAAAAGAAAAAAACCACAAAGATTTTACCATAATTCATTTAAGAGTGATTCATTTTACATAAATCATGAAACACTCAGAACAGCAAATTTCACACAGCCACAAAGAGTTTCTTCTTTCACTTATAGAACCACCTTTTAGATTCATATTCCTATATTAAGGAGCCTTTGTTATATTACTTACATTTGTGTTTTCATTAAAAAATAAGGATAATTTATTGTCATACTTTGTTACAATGTAACTTTTATATCCTCAGGTGGAGCTGCTTTGGATGCTTTTAAACTTATTAGGGGGTCTCTATAATATTATCAATTCCTGAAGTTTAATTCTCTGTGTTGATCAAGATGTTTTGAAAAAAACATTAAATATACTTTTAATAATTTTCTATTTAACATAAACACAATTGTTGCTATCATTTTCTCTAAATATGCCATGGTAATTTTAAATTTAAAGCATATGGATTTATATTCGCTGTATTAGATTCATTATTTATTGTAGGCATTTGGAAATAAAAGAATGTAAGTACTATATAGCAATGAGAACATCCACGTAAATTGATTGACTTTTCTTTAACCCACTGAGCCACCCAGAAACCCCTTGATTGACTTTTCTTTAACATAGGTCTAGAAATGTAGAAGTAAGTTATATTAAAAATAACATAGTTGAGAGATAATATAGTTGGGGGATTTTTAAATCTCTTTGATATGATAGCAGGGTTTTAAGGATCTTTATTAATCAGCTGAGGAAGAGAAATTAAATGTTTTTCTAACCTACATAAATAGTTGCTGATATTGCTTTAAAGCACACATTCACTCACATCACATTCTTGTTTTAGGACATCTATTTGTTTTTTGTTTTTTGGGTTTTTTTTTTTCAAATTTTTATTTAAATTCTAGTTAGTTAACATAGAGTGTAATATTAGTTTCAGGTGTAGAATTTTGTGATTCGTCATTTACATACAACACCCAGTACTCATCACAAGTTCCCTCCTTAATACCCATCACTCTTTACTCATCCCTCCACCTTTCCTCCAGTAACCCTCAATTTGTTCTCTATAGTTGAGTCTGTTTTTCTAGTTTGCCTCTATCTCTTTTTTATTTTTGCCCCTATGGTTATCTGTGTTGTTTTTTAAATTCCATATATGAGTGAAATCATGTGGTATTTGTCTTCCCCATACTAATATCCCAGTGTAGGGACTAAATCAATAAAGTAACTGAAGACAAAAAATTATATAGAAATAATTTTTAAAACCATGCTGAGTGAATTTTTTTTCTTCCAAATACAAATATCAATAAAGATTTTCAAAATGCTAAACTTCTTTTGGTTTCTAAATCTGAAACCAGGGGCACCTGGGTAGCTTAGTCAGTTAAGTGTCCGCCAACTCTTGATTTCTGTTCAGGTCATGATCTCACGGTCACAGGATTGAGACCTTCAATGGGCTTCTGCACTGGGCATGGAGTCCTCTTGGGATTCTCTCTCACCTTCTCCCTCTGCTTCCTCCCCCTGCTCCTGTATGCTTTCTCTCTCAAATAAATAAATCTGAACACAATGAGAACCCAATCATCAAATAATTTATATCATTCAAAATTGTCCCATTTTGAATCATGGCATTTTAAAGAAAAAAAAACTTGTGTTTATTATGCATGTGTTTTAAGAGCATTATGAAATGCAGTTCTCTGTTTTATGCTATCCTTTATTTCTTATAAGCAAAGGAATGCCTAGAAGAGGTACTGAAAATTTCTAGACAAAGAATTTTAAAAAATGTTTCAAACTTTTTCAATTCTTTCCTATATTTTTGGAAGAAATTGTTTTGGTTGATGAGTTTTTAGAAATTTCCTTGGATCACCAATAAACAATCACTGTAGTAACTAGGGAGGCATATAATTTGAGTTATGCTTATATATCTATTTCTGATGTTGATTTTTTTTTATTTTTCATACCTCAACTATATATATCTGAGTCCCAGTGCTAAGAATAGAGTAATGCTATTTTTTTATCTTCAAGCAAACCATTATATTTTCTCTCTAATCAATTAAAATGTATCAGAATCACATTTTTTTTCTAAGAAAATGTAGATGTACTGCTTGTGTTAGTTATGTACTACCATTTACCAAATTACTTGAAAATTTAGAACTTAATGAACAACTCAAGAATAAGACAAGTGACCCAATCTTTTAAAATGGACCAAAATTTGAATAGTGATATGTACAAAGAAGAGATGATAGTGGTTAATAATCAGAAAAAGGTGCTTAACATGATTAGTCATCAGGGAAATGCAAATCAAAGGCACAGTGAGATACTACTTCACACTACTATAGCAAATTTCTGAAGGCAGATAATAACAAGTTTTGGCAAGGATGTGGAAAAATTGGAACCATCTTACACTGCTGGTGGGACTGTAGACAGTGCTGCCACTTTACAGTACAGTCTGGCAGTTCCTCAAAACTTCAACATGGAATTATCATATCATCCAGCAATTCCATTCCCAGGCATACATCTAAGAGACATGAAAATGTATTTCCAGTAAATAAATTACAAATGACTAATCAAAGCAGGATTATTTATAATAGCCAAAAGAGTGGAAACAATTCAAATACCCATCAACTGATGAATGGATAAGCAAATATGGTATATCCATAGAGTAGAATATATATGATTTGGTAAAATGAAAAGAAGTGAAGTGATATATGCTACAACATGGATGCCCCTCCAAAACATTATTTTAAGTAAAATAAGCCAGTGACAAAAGACCACATGTTGTATCATTCTCTTTATATGAAATGTCCATAAGCATAGAGACAGAATGTCTCTATGTCTAGAGACTGAATTACATCAGTGGTTGCCTAGGGCTAAGGGTTGAGAAGCAGAAGGTGATGCGGTAGGGGGTGGGGGGTGACTGCTATTGAGTAAACCTTCTATTTTTTGGATAATAAAAGTATTCTAAAGTTGGATTATGGTAATAGTTGTAAATCTATTTAGTATCACTAAATTGAACACTTTAAACTGGAAAACTTTATGATATGTCACTACATTTCAATAAAGTTATTATAACAAAAACAAAAAACATTTATAATCATATTTGTGTGTGTGTGTGTGTGTGTGTGTGTGTGTGTGTGTGTCTGTGTGCGCGCGCATGCGTGTGCGTGCATGCACCAAGCTGGTTGGTTCTGGCACAATGTCTTGCATGATGTTACTGTCAAAAGTCAACTGGAGTGGCGCCTGGGTGGCTCCATCAGTCAGGCATCTGACTCTTGATTTTGGCTCAGGTCATGATCTTGGGGTCCTGAGATCAAGCCTCACATCTGGCTCCATGGTTGGTGTGGAACCTGCTTAGGATTCTCTCTCTCCTCCTATGCTCCCCACCCATACCCCTCCCTAACCACTTGTGCACACTCTCGTTCTCTCTTCCTCTCAAAAAAAAAAAAAAAAAGAAAGAAAGAAAGAAAAAGAAAAAGAAAAAAGAAAAAGAAAAAAGTCACCTGGAATCATAGTCATTTGAAGGCTTCACTGGGCTGGAGGATTCATTTCCAGTATGGCTGACTCAATTGTCTGTTACCAGAAGGCCTCAGTTCCTTACCTTGAGTTTCTCTGTACAGAGCAACTTCAGTGTCCTCATGACATGGTAGATGACTTTCCTCAGAGCAAGTGATCCTAATAAGGAAAGCAGAAGCCACAGTGTCTGTTATGATCAAGCCTTAGATGTCAGGTATTGTCACTTTCACAATATCCTAATTGCTACACAGGCCAGCCCTATATATTGTTGGAAGATACTACACAAGGCTGTGACTTTTTGGAGATGAGAATCATTAAGTGATATCTTCTCTAAGCACATTTTCTAACTTGAAATTAAAATGCATATTTTACATTAAAACAATATTTGAAATAGGGACATCTCCATAGAATTTGGGATATGTATTTCGTGTTATATTTCCAATGACTTGACTTTTTAAGCCATTCTTCTCAACTTAATTCACATTATAGAAGGAATCCATTAGAACATTATGATACTTGCTACACGTGTCATAAAGGGATCTCATATTATTATTCTCACATTGCTAAAGAATTTCTCAAAGACTTTTATGGCAACAAAGATGTGTAAAGAATTATTAACTATTGAGGATTTTTTAATTGGACAAGAATAACTAGTTATAGTTTCTAAATTTCAGTGTTCTAAGAAAAGCAATTATTAGCAAGATTTTATTTACATATTTTCCCCTGTGGTTTGCAAGCTGAAAAGCTACTGACATTTGTATTTCCACTATTTATTTTTTTCATGGTATTTTAATTAATTTATGGTAACCGCATACATGGAATTGAAGGTAACCATGGTATAGACAATCCATATAGGCCAGGTCAATCTGGCCTAGTGTTGACCAGGAGCCTTATTGATAATACAAATAGTTAATTAACACATGTTTTGTATATGTATTATGTACAATATTCTTACAATAAACTAAGCTAAAGAAAAAAACGTTAACAACAAAGTAATAAAGAGAAAATACAATTTTATACTGTATTTTTTTGAAAAATGTGTATATAAATAGATCTGCATATTCTTGTTCTTAAGTCTTCTTGCTCTTTTACCAGGTGAACAAAATAAAGATTATATTACATATACATATCAAACAGAATTTTAGAGTATCTTTCTTCTTTTTGTTCACCTACTATTTCCTATATATATCGTTCATGACTGGCCACATGATCTTCTCCACCACTGCTCAAGTTTTATTCCACTTCTCTGCTACCGTAACATTTGTATATCACTCTATCATTTTGAAATTTTGCCAAATCATCTAGCTTAACATCTAGACTGAAGATTCTTGTGAGCTTATGGACTTTTCCTCTGCATCTCCAAACCTACTGTGTAACACCTTGTAAATTATAGACACTCAATAAAATGAGTTGTTTACTTAAAGTTGGAAAGGATATACAATGTCATCTCTTCCAGCATCCTACACTAATGAGAAAATGCCTACTATGGCTATCCTAGCAGAAGACATTCAGCTTCTGTTTTAGTAAATTCATTATGAGGATGATGTTTGGCATCTTATTAAATTGCTTATGATATAGTTGTCATTATTTTTTTCAAAAATTTTAAGTGTTGGTGAATTGAAATGTTTCCCTTTGACTTGTAATTATTTATTTCTATCTTTGATAGTAATAAAATATAGCTTTAAGATTTTTGAGTAGTTTCAAACGTATTGATCATCTCTATTATGACCCCAAACTATATTATTCAGATCTCAACAATCACAGATTTCCCCAATTTTCCTCTTATGAAATAGTTTTTATGCTTTGTCACATATTATTTTCCTCTCAATTATCTCCAGTTCACCCCAAAAATGGCACCTTGAACTGAAAACAAAACCAGTCATATACAGAGGATAAAAGGCTAAATATGTACTGTAAACATCTATTGAGGAAGGTTTTTGTATGTGATTTAAAATCTATCTCTCACAGTGGTAATTGTGTAGTCAGTTAATTCTGCCTGAGGTTTTTTTCAAATGAAATATTAGCAAGTGCCATTTTAAATAATTTCATACTATCCTTTCCACTGATTCTCTTTTAAAAATAGATTTAGTCCTACTTGATGCTAGCAGGGGCAGGCAGAACATTCCCCACAATTGGGTACTATAAATAAGAATACAACCAAATTATCAAAAGCTACCACATCATCAGAATGGGTTCTATCTAATCTCATTCCTGGAGTTACTTCCAGGCAGGACCAATACTATAAAGGTATTACCAATTAAAGAAGATATCCATGAGTAGTTTACTTACATTTAACCACATGTGCAGGTGAGACAAGAATTCTGTAAGACCTAATAAATTTTTGAACAAGCAAACTCATTATAATTCCTATTATAGTTGAGCATTGAAGAACTCTTGGGTTAGTGGTAACAAATCCTCACATAGTCAAAAATCTGCTTGCAACTTTTAACTCTCCAAAAACTTCTGGCCTAATGTTGACCAGGAGCCTTATTGATAACATAAATAGTTAATTACCACATGTTTTGTATATGTATTACATACAATGTTCTTACAATAAACTAAGCTAAAAAAATGTTATTGACAAAGCAATAAGAAAGAGAAAATGCATTTTTATACTGTATTTATTTGAAAAATTCTGTATATAAATAGACATGCATAGTTCAATCTTATGATGTTCACAGGTCAACTATATTTTTAAAGATTTATTTATTTATTTTAGAGCAAGAGAAAGAGAGAGAGCACTCAGGGCTGAGGGATAGAAGGAGAGAGCGCCTTAAGCAGACTCCACATGATCTTTGAGGTCACGACCTGAGCAGAATCCAAGAGTCTTGCACTTAACCAGCTGTACCACCCAGGCATTCACAGGTCAACTATATTTAAAAGCCATGTTCATTTTATAGTAACCAATCCTTTGTCCCACGCGCACACCCTTCCTGAACCACCCTCAGGTCTGCTCCTAAGATGGAATGAGCTAGAGCTCATTTTGTTCAGCATTTAATTACTCTCTAATTCATTTGCATATAGCTTATCATTTTATAATATCATTCACATACAGAGGGGACAGCCATAACTGAAATATAAGTGGTGGCATCTATGCAATCCAGTGTCATAAAGACCCTCTTCTTTATTTAATAAAACTCCTAATGTATTCTTTGGTTCATCTTATCCTTATGGCTGCAGGAATACAGATATTCTATATTTCTATTTCTCCCAATATCTCCTTTTAACTCATTAACCACATACTTTATTGCTACCATCTAAACCTAAAACTTTTCCCTTCTTCAGTATATTAGATTACCCACATGACAAATATTGAAGTAATCATAAATAGTAGAGAAGAAAAATTTAAAAATAATGTATCTTTGGCTTAATAGTAATAATAGTGAGCATTTATTAATGCTTAATATGAGCCAGGTACTTTGCTCCTGGTGTCATATGTCTCTATCTCTCTCTTTTTTTTTTTTTTTTTTTGGAAGTATAGTTGACACTCAGTGTAACATTAATTCCATGTATACAGCATAGTGATTTGACAAGTCTATACATTATACTCTGATCACCATAGGTGTAGCTACCATCTGTCATTATACAGTGCTGCTATAATACTGTTGACTATATTCCCCATACTGTCATACTGTGCCTTGTATCCCCATAATGTATTCATTTCATAACTGGAACCAATATCTCCCACTTGCCTTTATTCTTTTTGCTCATCCCCTTTGGCAACCATCAGTTTTTTCTCTGTATTTATGGGTCTGTTTCTGCTTTTTGTTTGTTTGTTCACTTGTTTTTTTTTGTTTGTTTGTTTGTTTTGTTCTTTTTTTTTTAATTCCACATATAAGTGAAATCATATGGTATTTTCTTTCTCTGTCTCTGACTTATTTCAGTTAACATAATACCCTTTAGGTCCATCCATGTTATCAGAAAGGATAAGATCTCATTTTTTTTTGTTATGGTTAAGTAATATTCCATTATATATGCCATATCTTTTTTCTTCATCTATCGATGGACACTTGAGTTACTTCCATAATTTGGCTATTGTAAATAATGCTGCAGTAAACATAGGGGTGCATTTATCTTTTCAATTAATGTTTTCGTTTTCCTTGGTTAAATACCCAGTTGTGGAATTACTAGCTCATATGGTATTTCTATTTTTAATTTTTTAAGAACCTCCATACTGTTTTCCATAGTGGATGCTTCAGTTTACATTCCTACCAACATTGCATGAGGGTTCCTTTATTTCCACACCCTGGCCAACGCTTGTGTATTTCTTATCTATTTGATTCTAGCCATTCTGACAGGTGTAAGGTGATATCTCATTGTAGTTTTGATTTACATTTCTCTGATGATTTTTGATATTGGATATCTTTTCATGTGCATTGACTATCTATATATCTTATTTGGAAAGATATCTATTTAGATTTTCTGCCCAATTTTTATTTTTATTTTTTTAAGATTTATTAATTTATTTTACAAAGAGACAGGGCACGAGCACATGAGTCGGGGGAGGAAGAGAGGAAGAGATTGTCCAAGCCAACTCCCCACTGAGCTCAGAGCCCAGTGTGGGGCTGGATCCCATGACCCATGAGATCATGACCTGACCTGAAACCAAGAGTCAGATGCTTAACTGACTGAGCCATCCAGACACCCCTTCTGGCCCACTTTTTAACCAGATGTGTGTGTGTGTGTTGAGTTGCTTAAGTTCTTTATATATTTTGGATATTAACGCTTTATTGCATATTTCATTTGCAAATATTTTCTCACGTTCAGTAGGATCCCTTTTTGTTTTTAGTTGATAGTTTCCTTGGGTGTACAAAAGCTTTCTTTCTTTCTTCTTTTTTTTTTTTTAAAGGTTTTATTTTTTTGACAGAGAGATAGAGAGTACAAGTAGGCAGAGCAGCAGGTACAGGAATATGGAGAAGCAGGCTCTCCGTTGCGCAGGAGCCCAATGTGGGCTCGATCCCAGGACCCTGGGACCATGACCTGAGCCAAAAGCAGCCGCTTAACCAACTGAGCCACCCAGGCACCCCTATAAAAGCTTTCGATGTAGTCTCAACAGTTTATTTATGCTTTTGTTTCCCCTGCCTTAGGAGACATATCTAGAAAAAAGTTGCTATGGCTGATGTCAGAGAAATTACTACCTCTGTTCTCTTCTAGGATTGCTATGGTTTCAGGTCTCATATTAAATCTTTAATACATTTTTAGTTTATTTGGGGGTATGGTGTTAGAAAGTGGTTCAGTTTTATCCTTTTGCATGTAGCTGTCTAGTTTTCCCAACACCATTTATTGAAGAGACTCTTTTCTCCATTGTATATTCTTGCATCTTTGTCATAGGGTAGTTGATCATATAAGTATGGGTTTATTTCTGGACTCTCTGTTCTGTTAACATTGATCTCTGTGTCTATAGTTGTGCCAGTAACACATGGGTTTGGGTACTACAGTTTTGTAGTATAACTTGAAATTCAGTGTCACATGTTTTAACTTGCTGTATTCTCATAAGAATCATCTTGAGAAGTATCAGTATTATCTCTTGATATAGATGATAAAACTGAGGCTGGCAGAGCTGAGGGCAAGTTACAAACCCAAGAAGTCTAACTCTAGAGTTATGGTTTTTATCTGATATAATCCAGAATCATTAAAAATTTGACCTAGTCACCTAGTTTTCTAATTTTGTTTCTAGTGCAGATATGATGAACATAAAAATATAAGTATAGTTTCTATAATTTTTTTCCTATTTATTGATAAGTGTTCAAAAGAAAATGGCTCAAAATGGAACATTATTGATACTCAGCTTATCTTCAGCAGTATAACACTGAGCCCCTTTCACCAACACACATTGATTAATCATGATCTATATTTTGTTAGTAAGAAGAAAATGTATCATCATATATAACAAGAGCAGTGTTCTGTGCATGATGAATCATGGCTCTTCCCTCTGCTTCTAACATCTCTTCTGGTTCCATTCTTTTTTGCTAATGTTTTTAATTTCAAGCTTGAAAGAAGATGGCTGTAGCCGTTCTAAAAGTCACATGACAATATTCAGATGTTTCCATATGTCTTTCTTTGTAGGACAGAAAGCTTCCCCTGAAATTTCCCAGTTACCTTTGTCAAGGGGATGGAAGTACAATCATTTGCTTAACCTAAATTATCTGAGAGAAATTAGATATTGGGGCATCAAAAAATGAGTATAATAATCAGTAAAGAATGCATTGATATTTTGTCAAATCTAAGTCACTGTCTGTACTAAGACACATTATTTTTAGTGCCATTGAGAAAGTAAGTATATTGTTAATTAAACTGTGCCACATCACTGATTATAAGATATGTTCTTATGTATAGATGCTGAAGCATGAGGACAAAAAGTGAATTTTAGGATCGATAAAATACAGTATTACCTTAACTTCTTTATTTTTTTCTTTTTCTTTTCTTTTATTTTTTAAATGAGAAAACTTAAGTATAGGAATACCAGCTTTGACAATGTCATAAAATCAGAACTTGAACTCAGATTTGTAACTTAATATTTAAAATACTTGCCTCAGAATGCTTCCCTTTTCTTGTTCTTCCCCCACCCCTTCTCTTTTTATTCACTGGTTTATGACTGGTTTTGATTAGGTGGTCCTATCAGTTATCTGATTGAAAACACCCAGCAGGAACTTCCAGTAAAGAAATGTGTACTGTCTGAAACCCATCATGAAAGTTTAGATGAGATTATAATCAAACTTGCTGACTAGGAAGAAAATCCCAAGCATGAGGTGTAATAACAGAAGAGAGTAAATCCAAATGGCTTACCCAAATGGAAAACTTCTGCTATTAGATCTAGTGTGGAAGTCTTTAAAAACTAATGAAGGATACAAGAAATAGAACTTAAAATAAATATATGGTACATCCATATGGATGTTGGTGGAATGGCATTTTAAAATAGTAGTTTAGAAAATGGGTTCTGAAGTCAGCCTGTCTGGATAAGGGAATAACAGTTCCTAAACCATTAAGGGTCTTAGTTTCCTTATCTGTAAAATAGGGATAATAGCTGAATCTAATTTATAGAATTGTTCATAGGATCAAATAAGACAATATGTGTAAAGGGCATTGTATAGCATATCACAAATAGTATGTCCTTGGTAGTGAAAGATGACAAAGATGATGATAAATGTGATGCTGGATGATCTTCTTCAATAGTCTAGGACACTGTGCTCATTCCTTATTGTCCTCCGAGAGGGTTTCTGATCCACTGTCATGAAAAAAGAAAGTTATGTTTTGAAATCAAGTTAGTCTTTATAAATATCCAGAATCCTAAAACACTAAGTCTGAAAATCTCGAAGTCCAGAAAATAAACAATGGAAAAACTTGATTTAAAATTCTATATGTACCACTTATGATCTATGGGGCTTAAGGAAATTACTCAAATATACCTGATTTTCTCATCTTTGTAATAAGTTAAAATGTGTAGTTCTTGAAGTTAATCTGAAACCTAATTTAGGTAGCATATGTAAGTCATCTAGCATAGTATTTTTGACACATAGTAGGCATTTAGAGAAGGTTACTCAATTTTTCTTTACAGTTACCACAGGAATCCTCAGACACTTCTTATTTATCTAACTGAAACTCAAGTGCCCAAGATCAAAAAGAATAAGCAAATTTCTATTTTTAAAATGTCTGTGTCTAGAGTAACAACAGTATTAAGTTGTATTTCCTCACAAAATCATACGATATATGAATAATATTGTAGGTTAAATTTAATTTGGGGGATGTACCTGGCAATCTAAACACTGTTCATTACATACTTCAGTAGATAAATTTTTGTTCTTATTCCTAATAATCTATTTTCTTGTGAAATTTTGGAGCATTAACTATTTGCAACTTGGATTCCTCCTATGCGGTATAAAATTTCAAATAAAATACAGATTATTTTATCTTAACTATGTTATGGCAATTTTTGATAGCATATTCTGAGAATTTATCACCAGTATCACAATTCTCTGTAGAATTAAATGACCCTCTTAAGAATTCACTTTGATCCCAACAAAAGCACGTTATAATAAAAATGTTTCCATTGAAGGAGATGAATCAGCTGAAGTAAAATGAATTTTTCATTTTGTGGATTTAAGTGAATTAAAATTTTTCTTTTATCACAGAATGAGAAGTAACATAGAATTATGTAGAAACATCAAATATCAAATTAACCTCCTTCTTTAAATATCTGCATTTGGGGGCCCTTGAGTGGCTTAGTCAATTAAGTGATCTACTCTAGGTTTTGGCTCAGGTCCTGGGATGGAGCCCTGAGTTGGGCTCTGTGCTCAGTGGGGAATCTACCTGTGGTTCTTTCTCTGCCTCTATCTCCACCTACCCCTCCCCACTTATCCTCTCTCTAATCAGTCAATCAATCAATCAAGCAATCTTTAAAAAAAAATAAAATATCCTTAGTTTGAACCACTCAATAATTGGGTATTTATGACATCAGACGCTTTCATTTTTCCTCTCAGAATTTTCCTACTTATATCTTTATTTAATGGGTTTTCTTCTCCATTTTAAAGTGGTGAACAAAACACAGATATTTGGGATGGGAACCTCTTAATTCTTATCCTGGTTCCTAGAAAACACACACAGAGACACACACTGCACATGTTGAGAGTCATGGACCATCTGTGCAACTCATTACCAAAAAAAAAGCTTGTAAGCTCTTTATAAGCAGTTGTGAAATTGCGATCACTGTTTTATTGTTGATGGCATTAATGTTGGAGGCCTGTTATTGATAGATGTGACACTGCAATGAATTTACCAGGAAGAAAAGTTTATAAGTAGTGTATCCAAACATAATGAAAATTCATATACTGTGCCCCCCTGTTTGTTTCATCTGGATCACTATAAAGCCTAAGTCAAATATTATCCCTAAGTAAGTAAAGCTTTTTATATCATATTTTCTATTCTTCAAAAGTCAGTTCTGTCTGGGAAAGATCTATTTAGGTAAATCATAAACATTACATTCCAAGCTTTTTAAAAATATGCTTTTAATAAAATGCTAGTGTACAATTATTTGACACAATCAAGGAAGCCATCTGGTGAAACCTACCGCCTGAATATGGAATAAAGGTTATTGTTTCTACACATTTGTATGAAATTTTTTTTGTGCATCTATTTTTCCTTATTTATTTAGAGTTTCCGTTTTCCACCTCCTTTAGATCATTTTGAATCTTTCCTGTTCCGGTCTTCTTTGCATGATGCCTTTTTTTGAAACTTCCTTCTTCATTCGTTAATTATTTTTCATTCACCAGTTGCTTATTACACACCAACCCTGTGATCTGCCCAGGTATTTCAGTTTTATAGATAATGTACCTGACGACTCAGACTCAAATCATGGACTTCTTTATCCAAGGACTTTCTATGGCACAGGTTCTACAGCCATATTGAAAATCTCTATATGGTGTGATGCCAATCTTATTTTCATCTTTTATGTTCTCTTTTCAAATAGCCCTCCATCTACTCCCCTTAAATATTTGTACAGATATTCCTAACTCAGTCAAACAAACCCATTTTGCAACCTCCCACTCTGGTCTCTAATTTTCACACTTGAAACCAGTACCATGCCACCTATTTCAAAGGAGTCTAAGATCTTAAGCTAATCTGTGAACATCTGTTCATATTCAAGTTCATTGCCTTCTCATCAACAGTAGTGGGCTTTCTCTGTGCCTTTTATCAGTGACATCACTCAATCTAAGTGTGTCTCAGTATCCGCTAGTATGGTATAATCACAGCTCAGTAGTTAAACACAGATACTCTGGACATCAGAAATAGTCCATTCATCTCGAGACAATTTATAAAAGGGACTCTTGGGCAGCTCAATTAGGATTAATTATCTGATGCTTAATCTCAGCTCAGGTCTCAGTCTGAGGGTCTGAGTTCAAGCCCTGTATTTGGCTTCACACTAGGTCTGGAGCCTACTTAAAGCAAACAAACAAACAAAAGCTGTTTATAAAAGAACATGTTTTGGTAGGGTTTGAGAGTGTTCCTGGTATGAACTTGGTTGAATAAGACTTTTTTCCCCCTTGATTTTACTTTTGATCTTTTAAAAAGTTAAAATTGACCTAGGAAATCATGTATTAGATTTAATAATAAATACTCCTTTTAAGAGACCTTGAATTGTCCTCTACTGGATCTAGTATTTTCATAGGAACTACATGATATTATTTATGAAAACTCCATAAACTTTTGATAGTATAATGTCTAAATATTCCTCGCAAGTACTTGCTTACTGAATTACTCTTAATTACTAAACAACAACACAGAAAAGCTAAAATTAGCATCTCTCTCTTAATTTTTTGAGCAGTCTGACTACCACCCACATTTTTCCAATGTTACCAAAGTTGATACTGTAATTTTACATTAGTAGGTGGTGAGAATTCCTAGTGTTCCCATTTTCATGAAGGACATTTTATCATTTATGCATCTTCAACATTGTTTTAGGTTGAGCATGATTTTCTACCATTATAGCTTTTTAAACTATGATTCTGTTAAAGAAACTTTACACATCTCAGTTTATTTTGTTACTTGATCTTCTGTTACCTCAGGATGCACAGTGGGGCATATTTACATGACTTGTAGTAATAAATAATAATAATATAACTGCAACAAAATAATAACTATACAATAACATTTTCTTGAGGACTGACAATGTCCCGGGTATACTGTTAAGCTCTTGATATGGATTCTGAAAGTAATTTTACAAACACCATCTGAAATACGTACTTTTTTTTTTTTTAAGTAGGCTCCATGACCAGTATAGGGCTTGAACTCATGACCCTGAGATCAAGAGTTGCATTCTCTACTGACTGAGCTAGCCAGACACCCTATGAAATATGTACTATTATCCTCATTTTAGGGATAGAGATAACCAAGGCTTAACGATTCAATTATTAGTCTGAAGACAGCCAAATAAGACATCCTAGAGTTTAGGGAGTCTGATTTCAGAATCCATGTTTTTAATCACTATATTATAATAAAATTTTGAAACATATAGGCATTGCTCTCCAAAGATTCACCACATATTATTACTAATGTGTGTCTGTAACAGAGATGTAACTATACCTCCCAACCAGTCTACTTGTACAGCGATACCTCACTGCAGACAACTCCTTTTCTACTGTAAAAAACATACTACCTAACACATGCTCTGCTATCCCAGGTTTCTGATTGTTGTGTGTTAAATGAATTGGAGAGCAGGAACAATTGGGACATAAAATTGTCCAATATCAAAAGAGTAAAACTACAATATTTTTAGTGATAGAGTGCAGTACTTTACGAATGTCACCCACCATCTATGACTTTCCTAAGCACTTCTCTCTTCTAAACCTCAATATTATACATGCAACAGTGTGTAAACCCAGTCCATTTCTCCTTACCATCTATATTCCTCCTCAGCCTTTTTGTCTTCAGAGCAGCATGGGCAACCTGGATAAGTACCCTGAGATCAAGGATCAAGTTTAATTTTGCTGCTGCTGTTTGAGACTTATCACAGAGCAATGGATCTAAATATATGTTTTGATTTACTGATTAATCGAAAGTTGGATTACAGAATCTATAGTACTACTACTAATAATGATACTTAGACTAGGGCACCTGGGTGGTTCAATCGGTTAAGCATCTGCCTTCCACTCAGGTCACGATCCCAGGGGCTTTAGATGGAGCCCTGCCTGGGGCTCCCTGCTCAGCAGAGGGTCTGCTTCTCTCTTTCTCTCTCCCTCTGCTTCTCCCCCTGCTTGTGTTCATGCTCTCTCTCACAAACAAATAAATAAAATCTTAAAAAATAATGATACTTATACTAATAATAAAAACATGGGGTGAGTAATAACATTTCTAGAATAGATAAATGCCAGTGAAACACAGCAGCCAGTCATCCTCAGAGGAGCCTCATTTTCCTCAAAAGAATAATTCTTCGTAATAATTTCCCTTTTAGATATTTTCAAGCATACATTTGAAGAGAGGTGTCCGTCTATCCCAGTGTTTCTCAATCCTGACCACACATTAGAGTCATCTGGGGAAGCACTAACACATGCCAGTACCTGCTCATATTTGAGGGACAATCAAATCAGATTCTCTGGGGCTGGAACTCCAGCAGTGGTAAGTTTTAGAAGCTCCCCAAGTGCAGGTTGGCTTGAGAAACTGTGCTAACTATAGATGTGTGAACAGATAGATGGATTGAGCCATAAAGGGAAAGAGTTTTTTGTTTGATAATTGTGTGGAATTGAAAGTAGCAAGTTTTTTCCCCTTTCTTTTAACTAAGGCTATTGATATGCTTAACATCATGGGTATGAAAGAATGCTAGCAGATATTTTTAACATTATCCTCAAGACTACTTTGTTTCACTTGACATTTTCTTCCTTACTTATATGACCTCTGCCCACAGAAGCTGAATTAGAAAACAGTTGTACTATAGAAGTTAAAAAAGCTGTTTAGAAAACTGCAAAGCATTTCCCCCTGCAAAACCCTTCATTACCACCTCACTGAGAGCCCTAGATTTGGTGATGGGAGAGAGAGTAGGTTAATCAGTCTATAGGATCATTTATTTTTTTTATCCTTTCTCTAGAGGCTATCAGCAAGGGCACCTACGTAGGAAACTTATTTTTGTAATGTGAACAACTGTTCTTTAGGAATGAAATTCTGTTCTGCTGACAAAAGATGTGAGAAAGCTCAGTGTGCCCCCTTGAACTGTCTGACACTTTGCACAAAAGGTAAATCTGCTAAAAATATATTTTTTTAAATACTTGAAATTCTCTCCCAACATTTTCTAAAGTGCCGAAGAATGAGAAATCAACTTTTGGAAAAAGGCAGAAAGAACAGAAAGGCTAACAAGGCTCACAAGAAAGCAATTTTCTGAGAGGTAAAAAAAAAAAAAAAAAAAATAAAGTAGTTTTCTAAAATTGAAGAACATTATTCCTTCAAAGAAAATGTCTGAAAGTGTCCTTTAAAAATATCAGTCCCTGGTAAAATCAAATTGTGTCATTTTTATTGAAGTAACCATAGATTTGTCAATTTTGTAATTGGCTTGGTTGGGTCATCCAATTTGACATCCATGGTGATTTCATCACCAGGCATTCTTATCAAATTTTTAATAAATTCCACAGATTGAGAATGGTAAATAATAAATTATATAGAGCTCACAAAGTCAATATTTAATTTAATATAGACTCAGGGAAACTAACACTATACATACACATAATTCTACAGTTTGAGTTGAAAGAAATGAGGATTTTTATCACAAAAGCTGAAAAGAATAAAAACGAGATCAAGGTATTAAAAGTCATGAGACTGTAACAAATCACAGACTTCTAAAGGCTAAAGCATGAGTCTAGGCTAAAACATGAGTTCAGTTAATCAGTTTATTCGTTTAAGCAGGGAAGCACCTGGATGCCAAAATCAAATCCCCTAATTTCTTGTTACAATTGGAACATACCAAAAAACAATATTAATGTTTAACCAACATATTGTATTTAAGTGCAAAAGATCTTAAATGATTAAGGAAAAACTCATTCACAAAGAAGAGAAAATAATAATAATTATTGAATTTGCCGACATGGATTTGGATGAAAAATTCTCATAAGATCATATTTACTGCAATTTAAAAATGCTAAATAACCTCAATCCATTTTGACTAAAACTTGATTTTACTTATGTTTAGAAGTTTAATATAGTCCCAGCTTAGTGACCAAATGAATCTATAAAATAGGGATTTTTCATGCAAAATATGTTTTTTACTGCCTGATTTTACTAGAGAAACAGAATTGGCATAAATTAAAATTACATATTTGAATATTATAATTAATAACAACCAACCAACAAATGATGCCCAAAACTTTAAAGACATCTACGTAAGCAAGAACCAAATGCTTACAGAATGACAGAGAAATTTTAAGTATCACCATAGACCAGTGATAAAAAAGGCCTTTAACCTGTAAGAGGTATTCAGTGCCTTCCACATCATATAAATATAGTTAGCTGCCTATAGCTAGCAAAAAGCTGATAGCTTTTGCATATAGCTCATCCTGTCCAGGTGTTGGGTCCCCAGTGTTGGGTCCCCCAATAATGGGTCCGTGATTAAAGGAGAGAGACTGATATAAAGCGAAGGTCAAGCAAAGCTTTATTTCGAGCCAAGCATCAAGAATCAAATTGACCGTCAAACAGACAGGTTGGGCCCACCCCTTACAGAGAGGACGACCTCTTTCTGTTTCACAGACTAACTTTTATAGAGCAAAGGCCATGTGGTTGGGCCTATACCATCCAGCAAATATCTTCTTCATTTATTGACTCAATCAACAAGGTACAATTTAGGGCCAAAGGCACCATGCCAAAGTAAAAAGTAAGTCAGACCAATGGCCACTGCTTTTGTTTTTATTTGTTTTTGTTTTTTTAAGATTTTATTTACTTATTTGGAAACAAAAGTGAAAGAGATCACAGAGGGAGAGGGAAAAGGAGATTCGAAGCCCAGTGGAGAGCCCAATGTGGGGCTTGACCCCAGGACCCTGAGATTATGACCTGAGTGGAGCTGAAAGCAGAGGCTTAACCACTTAACCAACTGACCCACCCAGCAGCCCCTGGGCACTGAGTTTTAATTACAATTCAGAAATAAAGGAGTTTGTTAGCAGACAAGATCAACTTGATCCTCAGTTTTAAATCCTATACTGGTTTTCCATTCCACTTAAAATCCAAAAGCCAGGGTGCCTGGGTGGCTCAGTGGGTTAAGCCCCTGCCTTCGGCTCAGGTCATGATCTCAGGGTCCTGGGATCGAGGCCCGCACCGGGCTCTCTGCTCAGCGGTGAGCCTGCTTCCTCCTCTCTCTGCCTGCCTCTGCCTACTTGTAATCTCTCTCTCTCTTTCTGTCAAATGAATAAATAAAGTCTTTAAAAAAAAAAAATCCAAAAGCCAGTCCCTGGCTAACCCAGATAACACTGCCTGCTTCTCTGGCATTATAATACTGCTTTTCTCTATCCCTCTCTGTGCTCCTTACCCCTTGTCTCAGGAACAAAACTGTAATTCTTGTTGAGAAGTTCTGAGAGTCCCTGTTTCTTATGCCTGTATTACCTTCTCTTCTCAGACACCAGGTCCCAAGAAAGCCTTCCCAAATCAGAGCTCCTCCTCTGTCACTATCACCCAACACTCATTTCTTCATAGTACTTACCTCCATTCAAAAATCTCTTACTTATTTGTTGACACACATATTTCTATTAGTTTTCTCTTGAATGTAAGCTGAATAATTCAAAGATTTGACCTATTCTACCTTGTTCATCATGTATAACATGACTTGGACTAGTGTTGGTGTCTAATTGATACTTACTGACTTAATGCATTTTTAAATTTCATGTAGTTATGATATATAGCATTACTGTGCCCAGTCTTGTTTTCACACCTTTTATAACTACTAACCAACATAACAACTTTATCAGGTAGGTATTAGTATTATTTTCATTTTACAGATTTAAAAAAAAAAAAAAAAGGAGTATAGGGAGATTAAATTACTTGTCAGAGGTCCAAAAGCTAGTAAGAGGCAAAAAGGATTTAAAACTGACAGTCATGTTCCAGAGTCTGTGCTATTAGCACAACATTTGCTGACTTCATTGTAAGTTATTAAGACAATATTAGGAATAGAGAAGATGTGCAAGGTTTGAGATAGAACCACACAATTCAGTCCAGTGTGTAAAGAGTGGCTGATTTTCAGAAAGTTCCACAATGTTCTGAGGGCTTTAATTTTGTGACTTCACTTTGCACAGTATTCCTTTGCATTTCATCTTCAATTTCTAGATTAATTTCTGCATGCCTTTTATGCCCTGCCTCCTTGACCAAGCTGGTCAAGGTTAGTGTTGAGTTAGTGTTAGTGTTTTATTCAGGGAAGGAAAAAAAAACCAAAAAACAAACTTAAATTAGCATTTCCTAAATTATGCTTGTTGAACGATAGTATTCTATGATATTTTGATAGGTGTTCCCTTAAAAACTGCTTCTGTGGTAAGAAAATGTATGACTAAGGAGAAGCAAATGGTTAAAAATAAGGAGACTATTTTGTAACACATATGAGAAAAAAAAATGTATTATATGTAAATTGGCCCCAAATTATGAAACCATATGATGTTTACAAAATGTTATTTTCATTTATTTCTAAGGTCTTTTATATTTATTAAAATGCTTTAGGCTATGTTGAATTTTGAGTACTAAATGAGGCAACAAGTGACTAATTCTCCAAATATTGGAAGAATTGAGGATTGCATTTAAATAACATTTTAAAAGCATTTTCATTCACATGTTATTATGACACTCTTCTTACTTTACCCAAATAGCCAATGAGGATTTAAAGTTTTCCTAAACCAAGTTTCTGCTTCTCCATTAAGAAAATATGAATTCCTTTAATGGCATATTCTTTGTGGTCCTATTTTGCCAGAGCTCCTAAAGAAATTCAGCTAAACCTAAGATCTAAACTCTATCAACCCTACAGCCTACAGAACTGACATCTCATATAAGAAAGATTTATGTGGTCTATCACCAAAATTTAGCTTTTCAACACAGTTATTAATCAGCCTGTTGTGATCCTAATATTTCTGAATGACACAATTTTCTGTAAACCAACAAACCTTCACCGTTAGGAATGGGGGAAGGGAGCAAAGGGGGTGGAATAGATATTAAACATAGTCAGAAAATGAATTATTCCTGGAAGAAATGGGCAAATCTAAATGCTTGAAATTGTAAAAATAATCAGGGTCTACGGTTTTGTGTGTGTGTGTGTGTGATTGGTGGCAAGGTTCTTCCTCTCCTCCTCTGCCTCCTACTACACCTTATCTCCCCATTTTCCCTTCTTATCTTACTATTCCTTTTGCTAAACATCTTGTCTCATCTGTCTGATTTTCTGTACACATTGGTGTGTTGATATTTGTTTTAATACCATCTTCCACTTATTATTTAAATGCTCTCTTCCTAAGGGGGTGTGAGACATAATTATTTGCATTTAGAATGTGAACCAAAATAGAAACTGGAATTGCCTGTTTACAAAATTTAAACTTTGGATGAGGAAAATGGATTGTGAGCAAATGTCAAGTATGTCATCACTGTAGTTGTGTTTTAAGGAGAGAAATAGTTTTAAGCAAACATTTAGAGCATTTTTGCCCAATTAAAATTCCTCCATTGTTTTTATATCTGTATGCCTCAGGATAGAATCTAAATTATTTTTATTTTTGTTTTCCTTTTTGTGTCCTCCTGTAGTGAGACCAACTGTAATTTTCTTTGACAGTCTTTATGTTTTCTTCTTATTCCCATTAGTGTTCTGTTTGTTTTTTCCCCTTTCTCTTTTAAACGTCATGGCACCTCTGTCTGCTGAGATAATTGGGTCACAATCATAATCTGTGTCACAATCATCATTTGATGGGTATTTCTGCATATATATTTAGATGTTAGAAATGCTTAGGATCTAGACAAAATGAGCCAGCCTTATCTACTGTAGAATCTGTATTCATTTTTTAGATTTAGTGGTGGGAAAAGAATGGTTTGGCTTAATTAAATGAAAGAAAGGGTAAATGAGACAGTGTCATATAATCTGTATTAAATAAACCCTTCCATTTAAATGACACACATTGAGAAGAATAGCTAGCAAATATATACGGAGAAGATATGTGGGATTCTATCACAATGAACAGATTTGTGATTGATTCCCAATAGGACCAAGAAATGGTATATCATGAAACTGTCATTCACCTGTATCCTTTCAAAATACTTTGACCTATCTGACCGGATACTTTTATTTTTTCAAATCTCTAAAACATTGTAAGTTAATTAGTAGCAAGTGCACAAGAGAATTAGTCACGGCAATTTTTTTCTCATCTGTAAAATAATAACTGGGTCTTCTTCATAAATTTAGAATGAGGATTAATGAAATTATACATGTGAAAGCCTTAGCACAGTACCTAGAATATAGTAAGCATTAAATATTTATTCATTATTATTACTAATTCATATTTATATCAATTATAAGTCAGGTAAGTGAGAGATACAGAAATATATGGCATGGACACTGCACTCAAGATGGGAAAGAAAATATAATGTGAACCATACTGTATTGGTCAGTATATAATTAAGTGCTAGTAGGAATACAAACACTATAGTAGATTAGTCGTAGAAATATGTAATATGAATGATATCATTATGGATGGTAGTTGTTACTATAATAAATACTTCTGATAGTTCCAAATCGTGCACTGAATTAAAAAGAAGAACTACATCACACTCGCATTTAAATCTCTCATTATGTCTGCTGTGATATGCTCTTCTCGATTCCTCACATTTCTTCATCACATAAATCTTACTCATCATTCAAGACTAATTGCCCTCCCCTATAACCACTAAGTTGATATTTATAATATGTAAAGAACTTACTCATAAATTGGAAATATATTCCAAACCCCTTTCTAAGGCATAAAACCTATGTGATCCGGTCAGGGCCTATTTCTCCAGCATTGTCTTATCCTACACTCTCCTTTGTTTACCTGGCGGAGTCATCACCAATCAATTCTGAGAACAAGTCAAAGTCTTCTCTCCCTAAGATATTTATATGTTCTGTTCACTTGGCTGGAATGCCCCATTCTTCTCATTTTCCCATCATTTGATTTTTATCTAAAATATCACTGTCTTCCTCCAGTGCACCCTCCATACTATCTCCCAATCCATGCCATTGGTCTCTTTCTTAGATCCTTGTTTCCTGCACAAAAGTTATTGCATTTTAAAGTATTTTATTTGTTTGTTGGAGAATGTTTTTGTTAGCCTCTGTCTCTCTCCTCCATGGAGAAGTAAGTTTACTGGAGGTCGGGAACATGTCTGTCTTACTTACCATTATATCACAGAACCACAATAAACATTTATCTTAAAAGTGGACAGACAACCTTCCCAATCTTTTTTCCCACTTCCGTGTTCCTCAGGATATATGTGTGAACAGAGGTCATTGCCAATGCTTGCTTACATCATGAACTTGTCTTTCCTTGATCCCTTAGTTGGTATTGCTCCTTCCTCCTCAGGCTCTAACCCTGTCTTTTCTGAAAATTCCACCCATTCTTTCACTTCATCCATAGAAACTTATTTTTTTAATTATTATTATTATTATTTTTTAAAGATTTTATTTACTTATTTGACAGACAGAGATCACAAGTAGGCAGAGAGGCAGGCAGAGAGAGAGAGAGAAGATGAAGCAGGCTCCCTGCGGAGCAGACAGCCCGATGCGGGGCTTGATCCCAGGACCCTGGGATCACGACCTGGGCCAAAGGCAGAGGTTTTAACCCACTGAGCCACCGAGGCGCCCCTAATTATTTTTTTATTATTTGCCCCAGGGGTACAGGTCTGTGAATCATCAGGCCTACCCATTTCACAGCACTCATCATAGCACATACCTTCCCCAATGTCCATAACCCAACCACCCTATCCCTACCCCACAACCCCCAGCAACCCTCAGTTTGTTTTGTGAGATTAAGAGTCTCTTATGGTTTGTCTCCCTCCTGATCCCATCTTGTTTCATTTTTTAGAAACTTATTTTGAAGCAAACATGAGCTAGCTCTCCCTCCTTTATTTCCTCCATAATGTACTATTTGCTTCTTCCTGTCCTAGTAAAAATTTTGATTATAATACAGTTCTTTTAGCACTTGCTTATCCCTGTGAGCTTTGCTATCAGTCTTTGTGTCAGATTTAAATGGTTACAAGCAATAGAAACCATCAGTGGGTAACTTAAGAATTAAAAAACAATATGTTTGTTTGTTTGTTTGTCTTAATATATGGGACAGATCATGGAATGGATAAAAGAGTAGAACCACCAAGTTTAAAGAGAGGAATAAATAGTATAAGTCCTAGGATCAAAGGATTTAAAACAAATTAAAAGAATCATCAGTTTCCTACTGTCACAGAATGAATAAACTTTTCTCTAAGTTCATTGTACTCAGGATCCAAATTCCTGGGGGGGGGGAGGATTTTGATTGACCTAATTTGGGTCACTTTCTACCCATATTATGCTAGCATTATAATCAGCACCTCATATAAGTGGTCCATGAAAATGACAGCCAAATGAAGAGACTGGAGTCTCTAACAAGTAATTGAGATCATCTATTTACAGAAGAGAGAGGATGGCTCTGTGTAGGCAAACAACACATTTGGGCTATAGTAAGCTTCAGTTAGAGAAGAAAGAACCCATTTTCCTGACCAATTAAAGAACATAAGAAAATATACCATATGTGTAATGATTCAAATATGCTTTCCTGATGATTGAAATCATATTTTTTTAAGGTTTCAAATAACTGTTATTGTTTTACTATCTCATTTCTTTTGAGCTTTTTAGACTGAGAGGCAGAATTTTTTTTTCACTTATGTCCTATAACATATTATTGTAACAATGGACAATTAGTAATAGCATTTAAATTTAGCATAATATGATCATGACTTAAAAGTATAAAAGAATGATTTCTATTTATCAAGGTAACTAGGGATTTATAAGAACTGGGGTGCCTGGGTGGCTCAGTCGTTGGGCTTCTGCCTTCAGCTCAGGTCATGATCCCAGGGTCCTAGGATTGAGCCCTGCATCGGCCTGCCTGCTGGGTGGGAAGCCTGCTTCTCCCTCTCCCACTCCTCCTGCTTGTGTTCCCTCTCTCACAGCGTCTTTCTCTGTCAGATAAATAAATAACATCTTTAAAAAAAAAACAAAAACAAAAACTTATGTGTCATTACATATTCCTTGACTTGAAATTGAACTCTAATTTATTTTTTTTTTATTTTTTTTTTAAAGATTTTATTTATTTATTTGACAGAGAGAGATCACAAGTAGACGGAGAGGCAGGCAGAGAGAGAGAGAGAGGGAAGCAGGCTTCTTGCTGAGCAGAGAGCCCGATGTGGGACTCGATCCCAGGACCCTGAGATCATGACCTGAGCCGAAGGCAGCGGCTTAACCCACTGAGCCACCCAGGCGCCCAAAATTGAACTCTAATTTAATTTATTCATATTACAGTGTCTATACCACTGACCAGGTTTTGATATGCACATAACTCAGTGTACTCCAAGGTCATGACAGTGGAGTTTAAATATAGTGCACAGCATTCGTTCATGGGAACAAAACCTACTTATAAGCTCAGTGGTTCTTTCAGTGAGTAAAACATATGATCTACTTTGACCTACCACCTGTAGCATCTCATCTCTGATACTTCTTTTTTCCAGGTGTTTAAGGTAAAAGATAATTAGATCAGGGCTCTCAAATTATCAGGGAGGAAAACACGCCCATATAATGACCAACACTTTTTTTTTTTTTTTTTAAATAATAAAGGGATACCGAGGAAGAAACTAAGGATGCTAGGAGAGGTATACATTGAATAGAGCTGACGAGATTTTTTTTTTTTTTAAATTTATTTGTCAGAGAGAGAGGAGCGAGAGTGAGCACAGGCAGACAGAGTGGCAGGCAGAGGCAGAGGGAGAAGCAGGCTCCCTGCCAAGCAAAGAGCCCGATGTGGGACTCGATCCCAGGATACCGGGATCATGACCCGAGCTGAAGGCAGCTGCTTAACCAACTGAGCCACCCAGGCGTCCCATGACCAACACTTTTATGAGAGGACCAAAATCTGAAGAGTTAAAACCATGCTTATGCATTTCAAACGGGGAACTCTCCTCACTCTGTCTAGAGGAAACCAGAGGAAACTAGTTGAAAAATCCAATGTATATAGAAGATTATGCAAACTACTCTTCAAACATTGGTTTGAAAAAACAAAACAAAACAAAAAACCGAAGTATGACATTGTTTCAGAACTTTACATAAAGTAAATTTTAATACTTGATTTATGTGATTTTTAACTCTCTTTCTAAATTGCCCATTGCATATGTTCATTAGATAAAAATAACTCATTTTGTGAAAGTATTACAAATTTCTAAACATATTCAGGTTTGCCAGCATAGTTACCAAAGATGGAAGAGAGGAAGAGAGAGAGAAAGGGAAGAAGGGAAGGGGGAAGAAGAAGGAAGGAAAGAAAAGGAAAGAAAGAAAGAAAGAAAAGGAAAGAGAAGAAGAGGAAAGAAAAGCAAAGAAAAGCATGCATGTGTATACATATGTGAATACATATTTATATGGATACCTATATATATATTACTCTGTGGACACAAAATGGTCCATTTGCAAACAGCCATCTTACCAGCATCTTAGCTTAGCCAAATCCAAAGAAAAATTTGTTTCTTTGTTCAGTCTTAAAAAATAAAAGCTGGTTTCTTCAAAAAAATATGCATACGTTACATATATTCATTTGATTTAGATCCAAAAACACATTAAACTGGGACACTTTAAGATTAACTTTAGAAAAGCTTTTATTAATGAGTTAAAAGTAAGGTGGTAAAAATAATTTAATAAGACTTTCTTAAGGTCACCTGTAAGCCTGACACTCCACTAGACATTGCTTCTGTTGCTCAAAATCTAATTGTAATTTTTAGCTTCAGGTCCCTCCTCCTAAATAAGGCAGAGAAGTTAAGGTGATTTCTGTTTCCTTTACTTCCATGTGTAGCTTTCCATTCTAAGCTCTTGTTTTCTCGTCTTTCTGTATATAATTTTTTATACCTGTGTCTCTAATATTCTAACTTGGTTAACCACTGCCCTGCCTTCAGTTCTGTGGTTGGCAGTGTTTTTTGCTGGGAGGACTTCCTTGACCCTCATCTCTCCTCCCCAAATTAGGAAATATGTAGTCTCTACCATATTCTCGCACTTCATCTACTGCCATCGCATTTATCCCATTGCATTATAGCTGCATATTTTCTTATCTTTTACCCAGTTGCCCTGGAACTCTGGGAAGGCATAGGCAGGTCTTGCTCAATGTTCTAACTGTGTTTAATGGCTATTTCACAAATAGATATTGAATAATGAGCTTGTTTAGGTTTTTCTCCCAGTTTTTCTCACCCCTGCCACTTCCTTTCTCAAACAAAATTCATTAGCATCTTTTGCTAGTGTAGTTCTGGAAACCAAACTAGCTTTATGTATACAGTGAGAGTCTTTCTCCTCCCTTGTTACCCATCTTGGAGGTGTCCTAACCCCTCCACCCTGACCATGTTTTCAGTAGGTTGACTGATATAACAAGATATTTCTGTTTTATATTCCTGAGTGCACAACATCTGAAGCAAGCACAAGGTGACTTTTCTGTAACTCAGCAGTCTTTTCCAAAATGTCTCTCCCCCGCTCTAGGTTCTTAGAACACTGTCATTAAGGGCTGAGGGGTGAAGATACATTAGATAAGAAAATAGCAGACAGAGACCCTGAAGCACTTTAAAAAACCTCAATCTGCAGGAAATCCTCATCTTGGCGCCAATCATCAGAAAACCTGTTCTTTACCTCGGGTAGGTCTGTCAACATGTATTTCTTCTAAGATTTTCTACAAATGTCCTTCATAGTAAGGAGAGTTTTATTTTTCCCTTACCTCTAAAATAAAAAATAAAATTAACTTCCCAAATTGGAAAGATTTTACTAAAGTCCTTATAAATGGAATGATTTTTTTGGTAGGAAATGCAATAGTTTCTATATTGTATCATCTTCGGGAATTCTTCAGATGATTTCTCATCGTTTATTCTAAAGAAGTTGCTTTAAATGATATGATATGTTGACAGCCATTTTGATACTTCTGCATCTAACTACTGAATTTCTGCAGACACAAAGATTCTGTTTTTCTAGAGAAGGAGTTCATTCAGTTTTAAATGGAAGCAGATGTTTTTTAGGTTGGTGTAAAATGAATATAAATAATTTTCAGTTACTATTGTCATCTTAATGTGGGAGATAGCCTTCATGTGATAGAAGGTGTTAAAGAAAAAAAAAAAGTCAATGACACTTGTTAAAAATGGTAAGGTAGACATGATTATGGACCATGACCATAAATACAGGTACTAATGCAATGGGATTTTACCATAGGGGAGAGAGATTGGTTCAATTCTGAATATAGCAGAGGCCAGTGGGAATTTAAAGCCAAGAGCAAGGTGGTGGTCTGTGGATAGAAAATTGCTAAAAGGAATCATCAGAATTCTTCCTAAAGACAGTCCAGAATGATCAGATATCATCTGGGGAATGGTGGAGAATGAGGAACCTATTCAGATATCAAATGTGATCAGAAATTGAGGGTGGGATTTTATGGTTAAAGTGACCTAGCAGGGTTTTTGTTCCAACTCAATTTTATAAGAAAGTGAACAGATGTACCTAGAATAAGGTTTAGGAGACTGACTCAAATTTGGTCAAACAAAGAATCTTTGTTACACTTTAAGCTTTTTGTTCATTTTCTTGTGACTTGTAGTCTTGTAGAAAAAACCACATCAGGTAAATGGCACTTTTCCACCTGAGTCTGTTTCTTAGATTCCTCCATATATAATATGGCTTATTTTCTCTCTTTTTTTTCCTTCTGGTATATTTCTGGGTAAATTTGCCCATCTCCAGAAGGAGTTATAAATCTATTGTTTGAAAAGTAGGAGGACTTGGATTCAACTGAAGCTGGTATAGCATCCTCAAGATGTAGAACCATCTAAGGTTAACCCGTTATGAAGATTAGGGGAGGAGAATCACCAACAAATTCATTAGCTCAAGCCTTTGTCAAAACAGCTGCAAAATGGGAGTAGCTCCAAAGTGAGCCTTGTGAGGAAACCAGACAGCTTACAGATTTATTGGATAAGTTAGGGAAGACCAAAATTTGGTTTAATTCTTAGAATATTTCACTGTTTAATTCTTGGAAAGTATGGGAAAACTTTGGTGTATTTATCACAATGTCTCTTATATTACAAGCCATAGTGCTTGAAATTGCAGAACTAATTATCACTGTTATCACCTTGTTTGGATATTCAATATGTTGACCTAATTTATTGGATTCTACACTAGATGGTGTTTTGAACAGATATATGTACACTGTGCTTTCACTATAATATTTACATCATATCTTTTGAGAAGCCAAACACTCGTTAGTCTCTGGGACTACTGAAGTTTTAATCTGTAAGTGAATCTCCCTTGTACTGCTTTTGGCTCTGGTCATGATCCCAGAGTCCTGGAATCAAGCCCTGAATCAGGATCCTTGCTCAGTGCGGAGCCTGCTTCTCCATCTCTCAGTCTCCCTCTGCTGCTTTCCCTGTTTGTTCTCATTTTCTCTCTGTCAAATAAATAAATATATTTTTTTAAAGAATTTATAACAAAATAACAATGCTTTAGAGTTTTCAAGTCTTTGGAAATAAAGTGGGAAGGCAGAGGTGGAGGTTTGGAGGCAATTTTGGATAAATTTCTACTTAGGAAACAATCCCAAATGAAGGTAAAATGCAAATCTGAAATGTGATAGTTTCTTGGAGGGGGCACAGAGAGAAGAGATTTCAGTCTATTTTGCAATGATACAAATAAGTAACAATTACTCCTTTTGATTTTTTTTTTTTTTTAACTCAAGGTATAAACTTTCTTAATGGGTCTTTTTCCTAAAGGGAAAAAAGCTGCTACCCTCTACACTTTTATCATTGGCCTGAGGCATTATAGTTTATTTCGACCAATTAAAATGACAATTACTGCAGGAAATGCTAATAGGAGCACCCTTATGCTGGTGAGTTCTCACTACTCCTCTGATGATTACAACCGCTCAGTTTCAAATTTTAGTCATTGCAACAAATATTTTGACTTCAAAAGAACTTGTACAGTAATTTGGAAGAGTACATTCTATTTATTCCCTTCATTTTCAAATTTTTGTTCTTCTTAATGTCTTCTAGAATCTTTTCTACAGTATTATAGCCCAGGCTTTATGTCTCCTTACTCTTATTGGGAACACTCTATATCTACCAAATTATTATTTTATAAAAGCCTGTACTTGGCCTGGCATATTGCCTTGGTCTGGCAGAGGGACTATGGGTTCTATTGTATTGAAAATGTTAATATATTTCCATAAAGGATTTCTAGTGTAAGCTGCCTGATTGCTGACCACAGAATCATTCCAGACATCCCAACTTGACATATGAAAAATCTCAATGGTAATAGTGATTAACATATCTTTTGCATTTAAATTACCATGCTTTTTAAGAAGAGAAAATTGTAGAGTTGATGGGTTGTTTGTCTAGTCAAATAAACATATATCAGGATGTACAATCTAGTAATTAGGTGCATTTATCTACTTTTGACACCACAGGAAAATACTCTGAATGAAGACACTAGGGGCAAAATACTCTGACTTGGATTGTCACCTGCAAACACATGACCTCACATAGGGAAATGAGTGTTTATACCCAAACATAGGAAGCACCTAAGTGCTTGGTTACTTAAGGTAGAATAATATATATAAAATAATTTTTAATAGTATATCTTACATATTTTATGTTTGTGTTTGCCTTATGTGTCATCACCTTATTAGAATCTGTACTTTATTTGGGATAAGAAAAAAAAAAGCACTACAGGACTAAAGCATTTCCATCATCCTAACAATTTAGGTAATTAGAAATTATTTAGCATCTGAAATTACTTGTGTTGACCAATGTGCAAAGGAAGGAATACTGACAAATGTTAAGATGTTCCATTGTGACATGTGTCCTATAGTTAAACACGTAAACTCAGGTATTAAAGTTTTCAGTACATACTTTACTCAAGATTAAGAATTTTGGGGGGGGTGGATTGTTTGTTTTGGTGGAGATTCATAAATGATCATTATATTTAATTTACCTTAAAAATATCCAAGTAGGACTATAAATATTTATAAGGGCAATGAATACAGATCCATTTTATTATGCCTAGCAGCTTGGTAGAGGTATTTGAAATTGAGTCCTGAACTAACAGCAGGCATCCCATGAGATAATACCACCCTCATTATTCTGACCCAATACATTCAAGTGTTCTAGATAATCTGTGGGAACTTTGTTCTCTCTAACCTCAATTTTCTGATTCTCTTTTGTTTAATAGCTTTCTTTTTTTGATACCACTAACTTTAAATATAACAACATAATTGGCTCCACTTCATTCAAGTCAGACATGTTTGAGTTGACTCCGTTTTACTGAGGTGTCAAGAAAAGAAAAATTAATTTGTTCTTAAGTTCCAAAGAGAAGGGTAGATCTGAAGAGCAGCCTCTGTTTTGGGGAGGATGGTTGTGAATAGGATGTCAATCTGAGAGCTCACTGTAGGCTTGAGGACAGTAGATGCTTTAGGATAAAGGAGAGATTTCAGTGAGAAAGAGAGAGACTTTGAGAAAGGAATGAATAATCAAATAAATTTTGTCAGTTAGGTATAATACTCTCTTCCATTTATGCCTTCATAAAACCATTGGGAAAATCTTATAGAAAAATTAACTCAGTAGTGCTATTGGAGAATATGATATTGTGACATAATGAAAAATACATATTTGGTTTTCATACCCAGTTCCTGGCATGAGCTCCTAAACCCCTGTAGTTTCTTGAGTGATAAGAATGAGAAGAATATTTTTATTATGCATAATAAGCCTTATTTCATTATATCTGAGTTTATGCTAAAGAGTTGACCCTTGGGACATGGAGGTTAGTTGCTAGGGAAACCAATCATGTGATTAGAGGGTTGGGACTGTCAACACAATCCCCCAGTCTTGGGGAGGAGAAAGAGGTTGGAGACTAAGTGAATCACCAATAGCTAGTAATTTAATTTTTTCATGACTATATAATGGAACCTCCATAAAAACCATAAAAGCCTGGGTTTGGGGAGCTTCCAGGTGAACACAATAAGATGGAAGGAGGGTGATGCATCCAGAGAAGGTATGGAAGCTCTGTGCACATTCCTTATGTCTTGCCTTATGTACCTCTTTATCTGTCTTATCATCTGTATGCTTTATTATATTGTTGAAAACCGACCTCTGTGCTCCAGAGCTGAAACGTAACATAAAAACAGAGTTCGGTAATAAAGAGGAAGGATGGTCTTATTACTTTGCTAGGCAAAGGAGGCTGTAGCAGGGTAAAGCCTTCAAAACCGCAGGCCCACCTGGGGTAAAAAGGTTTTATAGGAAAATATAGGATCTGGGTGTTTTCGATAGCAATCTAGTATGAGCTGCCAGCCTTGTTCCTCATGTCTTCAAGTCATGGTCTCATGACTAGTGCTGACACGGGCCATCTGATTCTTGTTATTAAGTATACATCAAGGTCAGGAAGATGTCAATATCGATACTGAGTTCCTGTAACAAAGGATTCAACAGAACAAAAAGTTAAGGGGAGGGAGAGGTTTCGAAAATGAGGAAGAGAAAAATTTGTTCAAAGTCAAGCCTTGCTGAAGGATTAGTGTGTCCATCTTAATTTCCATCCATCTTTTACATTTCTATAATAAACTCATAATGTAATAAACTCCTAAATGTAAATGTTTCCCTGAGTTCCATGAGCTATTATAGCAAATTGCTGAAACAGAGAAGGGGATTGGGGGAACTCTAATTTACAGCTGGTGAAAGTATGGGAGGTCTGGATTTGAGATTAGGGGCAGTCTTGTGCTGCTGAGCCCTTAACTGTGGGCTCAGAGCTAACTCCAGAGAATGTCAGAATTGCTCAATGAGTGAGAAAACCCCACACATTTGATGTTAGCAGTGCTGTAAGTGAAGGAAACAGGAGTTTTTCTTTTAGAGGAGAATGTGGAATTTGTGTTATTTGTTTGGTTTATTGATGGATGTAGATCTGGTGGCAGAGACTAGTTGAGAGCAGGATAGGTAGTACTTTTACTTTATTAATCTACCTTCTGGTGATGACCTCATCTCATTACCTATAGATGTGATTCTCAGCTTACTTGAGAGTCAAAGTCTGAAATGCATAGTAAACACTTTCAAAATTAACATTAGATTCCAATAAGATTCCATTCTAGTAGAGTGCCTGTCTATGGATTCTCAAACTATTTTCCTTATGATTATGATATGTATTTGTTTTTGGTAGAGAGAAAGAGAGAGAGAAAGAATTATGCTAATCAGAGGGAAGAATATATTAATGATAATTGTTTATTATAGCTGAACATTTAATTTTTTTGGACATTCAAGAAGCAACAGATATTTTAAATATGTTAAAATATATTCAATAAAATATAATATTTTATAATATCTTTGGCAGTTTTAAGGAATATATGTAATATTTTCTATAGTCAATTTTTTTAAGATTTACTTATTTAAGAGAGAGAGAGAGCATGCACAGACATGCACATGAGCATGGGGTAGGGGCAGAGGGGGAAGGAGAGACAGAATCACAAGCAGGGGGCTGACACAGGGCTCCATTTTAGGACCCTGAGATTATGACCTGAGCTGAAACCAAGACTTGGATACTTAACTGAGAGACCCTGGCACCCCTCTATAATCAATTCTTATGTCACTGCCATTAATTAATGACAAACACATAATATTAATTGTATTACAGTGAACATGGCAGTTAGGATAATGGATAGAAGTAGTGTACAAAACAAGTATTGCCTAAAGATTATTATATATTTAAGTGGCTAAGTACAATGTTTTGTATACTGTCCAAGAATGGCCAGATGAAAGGTTATATGGCAAGGCCTGGGTGACTCAGTGGGTTAATTGTCTGCCTTCAGCCCAGGTCATGATCTCAGGAACCTGGGATCAAGCCTCACATCAGGCTCTCTGCTCAGCTGGGAGCCTGCTTCCCCCTTTCTCTCTGCCTGCCTCTCTGCCTGCTTGTGATCTCCTTCTCTCTCTATCAAATAAATAAATAAAATCTTAAAAAAAAAAGTAAAAAAAAAGCTATATGGCTTACTTGTTTAAAATACAGATTCTTTGTCCTTATACAATGAGTCCTACGGAACTAGACTGCAAATATGGAGTGTAGGAATTTTGACAAGATCTAAGTTAAAGTTATGCACTGTGAACTGTGATAGTTAACCTGTACCTTTGGAATCTCTAGACAATTTCAGGCATGTATTCAGAAGAAGACAATTCAAAATAGTACCTTTTATTATGAGCAGGAAATGTTGGCATTCAGTACTGTTGATTGAATATAGTAAACCTCTTACTTTGACTTGTCTCCATTTGGAACTATTCTATCTTGGCACAATAGTCTACATTAGAATAGAATCGTTAACAATAGCTACAACAATAACAAAACAAAAAACAAAACAAAACAAAAAGATTATGATTGCCATGTATACATTCATTCATTCATTCAACAGTTATCTATTGAGTGACTAAAATGTACACAATTGATTCTCAACATTATGGTTGCATTATCGCAAGTTAAATGACTGGTATTTTACAGTACTTTCTTAACAGTAAAGCTTTATTTAACAGTAAAGGTAATTCATTCAATAAACATATGCATCGTCCTTAATTTTCTTGATAGTTTAAGCTAAAATATTGTTTTCATTGATTCTTTTGCAAAATCACCTCAGTAATCTCCTTTTCTGAGATAAGAGACTCAAGAGACTATTTAGATATCTTGGGATAATGGAATAAAAATATAATTTTTAAATTATTTGGTAATTTAATTCCTATTTGCCTATAAAAATATGTAAAGCAGTTTGTTATGTATTTACTTTCTATTAAATAAGAATTAAATCAGGACTTAGCAGAAGCTGCTTTTAAACTCTGACTTTCCTAAGTAATTGCAATTTTGTAAACCTAGCCTCTTTCTCTACAATCCTGTGCCTTTATATGATATTAATACTACATTATTAGAATGATAACACTTGATATTTATAAAATATCAAAAGACATAAATGTTTCCATGACAACTATCTATGAAAATTATCACTTGGAATAAAGTATCAATTTATGATGATACTATGTTTTTTTTAATCTAACTTTATATCATATAGAATGATACAGCAATTGTATAAGGCTTTAAACTAATTGAAATTAGACTGATTTTATATTTTGATATAATAAATAAAACTTTTTGGATACTTACTGCAAATGCTATTATTGTGCAAGTAGAAACTAAATAAGGGGATACCTGGGTGGCTCAGTCAGTTGAGCATCTGACTCTTGATCTCAGCTCAGGTCTTGATATCAGGGTCATGAGTTCAAGCCCATGTTGGGCTCCATGCTGGGTGTAAAGTGGAAGGAAGGAAAGAAGGAAGGAACGAAAGAAGGAAGAAAGGAAATAGGGAAGGAAAAGAAGAAAGAAACTATGTAAATTGGAGGTATTTTCCCACTAATATTTATGAATTTCTCTCAAAGTATTGAATATTTTATTTGAAGTTAACTATTTCAGTATATGTGTCTGAATAGAAGAATACTATTAAAAAGAGAGAACTCTTCAAGGTGACTCAGTGAGTTAAAGCCTCTGCCTTCGGCTCAGGTCATGATCCCAGGGTTCTGGGATTGAGCCCCACATTGGGCTTTCTGCTCGGAGAGGAGCCTGCTTCCTCCTCTCTCTCTGCCTGCCTCTCTGCCTACTTGTGATCTCTGTCAAATAAACAAATAAAATCTTTAAAAAATAATAATAATAGTTCTGAAAATAAGTGAACACCTGAACACCTGAGAACCTGTTGGAAAGGAATTACCAAGAAGTAGTAAACTAGATGAACATCAATTTGTAAGACAAGGTGCAGATACCACACAGAATACCTATACATGATGTTTTATCCACTTAAATCTTTTTCCTTAACCTTTTATTCTTTATATCTTAATAATGTTAATAAAAAAGGGTTATATACCTTTCATTAAATCATAGAAAATATATTGAACTAAATTTTAAATGAAACCATCAAGAGTAAAATTAGTGAAAAAATTTAAAAGGTAATTTGAAATTACCTGGAAATAGTGCAATGGACTTTTATATAAGTGATCACAATGGTTGTATTTATAAGATATAAAATATCCTAACTAGTCAATTCACCTAAATCTGTCTCTTCCAGAAATTAGGGCTATCTCTGAACTATTAAATTATGTGAGCCAGTAGTTTCATTCATAAAGGTGTACATGTCACTAATTGATTGGAGAATTTTCTTAGAAATTTAAAAATTTTGGTGGTTTACTTATAATTTTTTTATTCAGGATTAATAATGTGCATTAAGGTAGTTTGAAAACTTTTTATTGTTTTTGCAGCCAAAAACTGTTGTATGACTTATGCAGCATCTTTCCTATGCCTGTTACTTTTACATATTTGATCCATATCAAATTGAAATGGACATAGTACTTCCAGGAAATGACTTGGGCTTTCATATGTTTGGTGTGCCTACATTTCTGTGGTTCCCTCTGCTTGGAGTGTGCTCTAGAATTGTACTGTCAGTAGTACTTTCTGCAGTGATGTGTTCTTCTATCCTAAGTGCATGTGATTACTGAGCACTATAAGTATAGCTAGTCTGAATTGGGACATACACACTGCATTTCAAAGACAGTATGAAAACGAGAGGTAGGGGCGCCTGGGTGGCTCAGTGGGTTAAGCCTCTGCCTTCAGCTCAGGTCATGATCCCAGGATCATAGGATCTAGCCCCACATTGGGCTCTCTGCTCAGCGGGAGCCTGCTTCCCCCTCTCTCTCTCTGCCTGCCTCTCTGCCTACTTGTGATCTCTCTCTCTCTCTCTGTCAAGTAAATAAAATCTTAAAAAAAAAAAAAAAAACAAGAGGTAAAGTATCTCATGTATTTCAGATTGATTACTGTTGAAATGATATTTTGGATTTATTGGGATAGATAAAATTTATTATTAGAATTAATTTGAATTTGTTTTTGTTTTTTTGTTGTTGTTGTTGTTTTTCTATGACTACTAGAAATGTTTAAGTTACCTTTGTGGCTTGCATTATATTTTCCCTGGACAGAGTTGACCTAGAAATACCCTTTGATGAGTAGTTTATGGATTTTTCCCCCTCTCCCTACTCATATGTCCAAACTACCAAACTATGTGTCTTTGTAAGCTGCACAAGAAGGTTTATGGAACTATTTATATTATCTTTGGAATACATTTGATCACCATTTCTAGATTCCAACCTCCTTGAGAACAGAGATGATCATATTGGTCGGTGTAACCCCAGCACCAGTAACAGAGTGACCTGAATAATCATTTTTGTTTGGTTGGTTTTTGTTTGACATAATGGTGAAGGGTTTTGTCTTTCAATAATTGGAGGTAGAGGTCATAAAATCAAAGGCTTACAGAGGCATTTTAAGTACAGTAAATGGATAAGAGGTAAGATGCATAAGATAGGAGAGCATTATGGAAACTCTGATAAGCTGAAAAGCCTATGCCCCATCTCAATGAAGCATTAGATACTTGGCCAACCTTGGTCATGCAGGTGTTCTAGTGTAATGCTGCCACATTTCAAGTTGTTCCAAATCATTACTTCTCAAAACTCCTTAAATATTAACATAATAGTCTAAATGTTTTTTAAAACATTTGCCAGCAAAAGTATCTCTGTGGGTTGGATCTGGTACACAGGCCACCCAAATGGTTCTCCTTTTCAGAAGTTTCCTTCTTTGTTTTAGAATGTATTCCCTGTTGTTGGTAAGGACAATGTAAGGTAAATTTGCACATTAGCCCCACAAATTAGTAACAGACGGAAAAGAAAACCACAGGAATTCAAAGTTTCTGACTATCCTTCATGTTATTGAATCTGCCACAATCTGTAATTAGGAGATGGCATTAATCATTAATTAGAAAAGAAACCCTCAGTGAACAGTGTGAGATATCTCCATGGGAACACCACTGGCTTAATCTCAACAAGAGTGAAAGATACGGGAGTACAAAACAGATTTAGTGCACATCTCTGTAGGTCTGATTTAGGTAGCTAATATTCCATCCATGTAAAAACCAAATAAAACACATTTTTTTTCCTTCAGTGTATAGCCATATTTTCTCTTTCATCCATTTCTTTTAAATCTTTGGTGATATGTTTCTGTTTGAATGAGGTAGTCCGACCTATAGTACTCATAGGAGTGAAATATCTTCTCTACCTGCAACATCAAACACTGAAACAAAAGAGCAGTTGTACTGAGTTCATTGAGATTCACTGAAAAGTGTTGCTCGCCTGCAGAGCAGGTGAAAGTTTCCCGCCGGTTTCTCATTTAGGGAAAACCTCTTGGCTTGTGCCTCAAGAACCGTACAAGCCTCTAAAGTGCAGTAGTGAGGACTAGACACCGTTTTTGCCTATTGAGATAGTTAAGTTATATAATGGAATAAGGATCGGGGAATTAATGAGGAAAGAAAAAGGGAGATATGATGGACTCAACAGTCTGAGTCTTTTTCTAACAAGCTGTCCTCATGTTTTTTTTTTTTTTCCCCCATCTGCTGGGGAGTTTGAAATACCACCTTGTTGGAAAAGTGCTGAAAGAGGAGTATGTTTCAACTTGTCTCATCCTTCCAAGCCAGCTACATTTTACCTTAGATTTGAGGGAAAAAAAAATACATATATATGTATATGTATATGTGCATGTATATATATGTATATGTGTGTGTATATATATATATATATATATATATATATATATTTGCATCCATTTCTATCAAATAATTTATTTGTTTCAGATCTTTTCATAAAATCTTGAGAAAGCACCGTATTAGATAGAAGCAATCAGGGATTGCCTGGTTGTACTCAGGGAAAAGATGGCGTATTTTGGTGTGATTCATTAGCTTAAAAGGCTGGGAAACAAGAGCCTATTCTATTTACTTGGATAGATTAATTTTCTTACTGTAATGTGGCAAAGATTGTGATCATACAAATACTTTTATTATTATTAAAAATGCCTCGCTCTGTGCCAGACACTAGTGTAAGGGCTTACCATACATGGTCTCATCTACTGTTCCCAGTTTGAGGAAGAAATTGTCATTGTCTCTATTTTATAGAGGCTTAAAATGGTTAAGTCGTTTGCCAATTGATTTCACTATCACCCAGCAAGTAATTGGCAGTCTAGGATTTGAATTAAGTCTGCTATGACTCCATAATTAACTCTTATAAATGCAACAAAACAATAGTAGCAACCACCTGTATTGCATTTACTATGATCTGGGAACTGTTCTAAGCATTTTTACATATATTAACTTTTTAATTACAACAACCCTTTGAGGTAGATATTACTATTATCCTCATTTTACAGAGGGGGAACTGAGTCACAGAAACCCATTAATTCCAATAATTTATTAACATGAGCTATAACGTGCAAAGTAAAGCAGGTCCTTCTGAAATGATAATCATTAAATTTATAAGCTGCCTCATACTCCCTGGATGGTATTTTTGACAAATATTTGCTAGGGAAAGTTATTTTTTTCACTTTCACCTCAGCAATACAATTAATTTATTCTTTATCAAGGTCTGTTGCTCTCCAGACTTGGAGTAATAATTAACTTTAGTCACTGATCCTCTGCTGTAATGCAAGGGGCTCCCCTTGTCAAGGCTCAGCACAAAGACCAGTTACCATTATTATGGTTAAGTTCTAAAGATTGTCTTTTGCCAAGTTGTTGTTTTGTCCTTCTGTTGCTATTGGTTTCTGTTCTGGCCTTGAATCAAACCTGGTACTATAGCTGTAGGTACCCAATTCCTCTTATGTCCAATAATAATAAATGGCACATATTGAATAATTACTAGCACATTTCAGAAACTTTTTGCTTGTTCAAATTAAACAAGATTCAAAAACAAGCTCACACTCAGGAAAGGCTGCATAAAGGATAAGGGATAAATGATCCAAAGGATAACCACAAGAAATGTAGATCAGAGAGAGCATGATATCTGATCTAATAGCTTGAAGGATATAGATGCCCTTTTATGAAAATAAATAAGTCAGCTAAAGGATTCAACTGGAATGACTAATGCAGTACAGCGATGGAATCATGTCCTTCTTTCCCCCCCACTTAAAAATAATGATAGGTTTTTCTGGAACCTGCTTAAGTCAGTGACACTCATAGAGATGGATTGCTATACTGTGACATATGGTGCACTGATATTCTGGTTGTATTGTAGAGATTATTACTAGCAGCAAGAGTTTATAGTTATTGCCCTGTCAAAGCCAGTGTTTTAATCACTATCATCAACACCGCCTTCATGTTTTACCTCATCTTCTATCCAGCAAGCCATACCAGTATGTCACCCAAAGAGAAACACATTTTTGGGGGCCCATTATTTCATTAAGATATATATTTCACAGGGACAAGTGAAAAATTACTTTATGAGGCGGGGGAAAATACTCATCATAGGGACTAGAACTTAAGGACTGCAATTACTGATCTGAGGAGTCATAATACCAGTGAGTTTGTGAAGAATCCCATAAGCCTGCTTTAGAGATGAGGGATGACTGAGGGTGCAGGTGTTTCCTCTTATTCCTGAGAGCAATTAGAGATCCAAATTATTTTCACTGTTGCCTAATAAGGCAACAAGTGTCACCTGATGAAGTTAATTCGCAGCACTAGCAATGTAAACATAGTTGAGCTTCTTCAGGTCCCTGGAATTTGGATCTTCCACAGCCTCAGAGGGCAAAGGCAAAGAATGCAAACCATCAGTTCCTTTAAAAATCACAGGTAAAGGAGAAACTGGAAGTGAATTAAGACTCACCTATCATTCGACCTTTAGTTATTTTACCTTGCTTAAAAAATACAAATAAAGGGGCGCCTGGGTGGCTCAGTGGCTTAAGCTCCTGCCTTCTGCTCAGGTCATGATCTCTGGGTCCTGGGATCGAGTCCCACATGGGGCTCTTTGTTCGGCAGGGAGGCTGCTTCCCCTCTCTCAGACTGCCTCTCTGCCTACTTGTGATCTCTGTCTGTCAAATAAATAAATAAAATCTTAAAAAAATGCAAATAAACCTAAAATCAAATAAACCTTTTTCCATGAACCAGAGCCCATCTCTACTTCATTCCCAAGGTTTTCAAAGCTAACTTCCCCCAGCATCAGCTGTCAGCTTCACAAGGTGGACTCTACCATAATATTTTCATTTTATTTTGTTTAGAGGGAAACTGGACTATTTCCTCAAGCCCTTTTCTCTCTCCCCTTTGAAATATAAAGGGGGTTGAGAAGCTTTGATGGTGAAAGTTAACAGCTGTAGCACTCTTTTCCCCTTTGTTTGTTACAATTGACCTCTTTCCCAGCACATTAGTTTCAGTCTCAAACTTAAATTGCAAGGTGTTGTGAATAACGTGTTTGTCACTTCAGGCTTTGCTGGTAGAGCTGTTCTTTCCCAGGATCTCAGTACAAGCACCTCCTAAAAAGCCAAGAGAGACAAATTTCTCCTGTGTGGAGCACAGCGGGTCAGCCCTTTCCATATGCTCAAGATTTGTGGCTTGTGTCACTGGCAGCCCGTTCTCATCTTTCAAGTCCTAACAGTTCATGAGCTTCAAATCCCTTTGAACTCAGATTAAATGGGTTCTGGAAAACATGCTGCTGCATGTGGAAGCTTAAAGTTCTCCTGAAGTACAATGCATTCTGAGCCTTCCTAGACTACCCTTTGACTATCTATCTAAATAGCTCAATACCAATCTTTGGTCTATTTATCATCCAAACATGGGATGTGTGGGTGGCTATGTATATATGCATATTTATGTATAATTCAGCATGCATATTTGTATCGTTTTACTCTCTTGGCAAGCACATTTCAAGACCCGGCTTTCTCAGCCAAAATGAATTTTGCAATGTAAGTATAATGCCACGTCTCTTCATTGCCAAGTAGGGGCGGGACACAGTGTGATGATTTCTCCCCACTGAGCATAATCTGCAAGTTTTATAGGACATTCCTACTGCACTGTGATCCTAAAGGAAGAAATACCTAATCTATATGGCATCAGGAGATATGAGGGCCATTTAGTCTTTCTTCTGTCGTTACCAGTATTTTACAAAGGTATCCCAAGTGTTCTGGTTAACCTTAATGATGCTGTATGTTCTTTTATTGATAAACATCTTCAACTCTGCCCAGTTTGATCATAACTTAAACTGACTCTTGTTCAAAGTCACATTAAAAAAAAAAAAATCATTTGTAAGGTCCTTCTTAAAAGCATCTTCTGTTCCAGCAGCCCAGGGACACAGTGAACAAGTCTGTTGTGGATTTTATTATTTCTACTATAGAACAATTGTCCTATCTTCATTTCTCTCAAGAGTCTTCCCTTCTTCCACTCCCCCACACTTTCAGGAAACTTCCTTTGAACAATACCTGTGTTTTGGTGCCATCAGAAGAGGGGAGACTGTTCTTAATTATTATTACGTTTTTAGGTGTTTTACTGTATTTCTGGAGGGTTTTGTTGTTTTTTTTTTTTTTTTACATGTATTCTTCCAGGTAAAATTTAGAATCATTTTGTAAACTGTGCCATACCCATACCCATGCCCCATACCCACCAAAACATAAGATTTGACTGACACTGATTTCTATTGTTTAAATAGTTGGGGGAGAATTGAAATATCTCCATCTTGATTATCTCCATTGTTTGCCTTGGCGAGGCTCTCCATTAATCCAAGGACTTCTGTACTCATTTTTCAAGTTTTATAGTTTCCTCTTTTGCAGATCACTTATTCAATTTGTTTCTATGACTTTTAAAATTTATTGTTGTTGTGAGCTTGATCTTTTCATTACACATTTTCTAACTGGATATTGATAATGTTTAAGAAAACCATTGATGTGTCTCTTCTAACCTTCTAACTGATTGAATTATTTTATTAATTCCAAGAGATTTGGGTTTCTTCTTCTTGTTGTTCATATACAATCATATCATCTGTGCATGAATGATAAAACTAAAAAGTGATAACTTTGACTCTCTTTTTAAAATATTTACATTTCTCTTATTTTCTCAATCATTATCTTTTGCCAAAATGCCCTTTAGAACTTCCTAGTATGGAACATATGCTGTACATACTGTAGGTTCCAGGTCAAATACTTCCTCTAGAATGAAGAATGCCCCCACTTACCTCAACAATAAGTAATATCTTCCTTCTAGTAGTCTCCATACTGTATTACCTCTCTTATAGTTTATAATACCTTTCTTCTCTTATTGTGCTTTTATATTTAACTCTTCCTAAATATAGGAAGACAGAGATCATGTCTTTGCTTTCAATGTATTTACTAATATTTGCCTAACAAATACACAATTTACTTGGTTTGTGGAGTTTTGTCCTCAACAACGTGAAAATAATAATATTACTTATCTGTGAAGTTGCTATTATGATGAAATAAATAGGTGAATAAAATAAAATTATTACCAAATATGCATACTATGATTTTCCTTTATAAAAATATGTCACTTTTTCTTACACATTTTTTAATAAAACATCCCACCAGCTTGTTGTGTGGACACTATCTCTCTAGAATTAAGGAGTCATTCCAGAACCATTTTTGTGGATTGAAGTTACATTGGCACTGTGCATTTCTCCAGCATGGTAGTCTTCTTATAAGGACAGACTACTCATTTTACTTAACTGTAGAATGTTTACCCTCAAAATATCTGAGTGGGTTCCATCCCTCAGTAGTCATTTATCTATTTCAAGTTTATCTACTAGGTATTCTGTGCACTTAGTATGATTAGATCTGGTCCCTCTAACCTGCCCAGTTCAAAAGCATTTCTACTTTCACTTAAGTCTTTTCAGTACAGACTGAGGTGAAAAAAAAAAAAAAAAAAAGATTATTTAGTTCTCCATTATAGTCTTCTTTGCCTTTAGTGTACTCTTTATTTCAGGATCACCAAATGAACTCACTGCTTCTCTAGATGAGTTATATAAAGAACATATAACTTGTTATAAAATTACCACCAGTTAACTTTGCTGGTCATTTTTCATTTCTAAATTGCAATCACTTTCTACACAATATGTGTTTCTCTGTTCACCTTATTTTGACCTTTCTCTTAAAATGGTGTATTTTCCCTTGCCATAATCATTTGCAAGCATTTTGCATCTTTCGAGACTTTTGTGACTTGTGTCATATAGTCCTCTGCCCAGGGTTTCAAAAAGTTTTTCAAACATTCTTGAGGTGTCCTATTTTACTTTACATTTTGCTTTTTAAAATTTATTATTCTTTCTCTAACTAATTCTCTTAGTCAGTTATAGTTTACTTTCAATTCTCATATTCCTAGAATCACCACTAGTCCCATGTTGGGGGAAAGGGGTGTCATTTGATATTTTGTTTTCCATTCACTTCATCAGGGTCAATGAGTATAGTTGGTAGGTTATGTCCTATACTGGGATGTTTAGATGAAGAAGCAAATACAGCTGAAATCTAGTCTGTTTTTTGCTTGCCAAGATAACCTGGTCTATTTCCCCACAGAGGAAAGGGTGTCTTTGCTAATTTACAGAAAGTCATTGCACATGCTAATGTGATCTTGCCCCTCATTGGAACCAATGTGTTTTAATCAAAAAATCAAAGAAGAAAAAGAAGAAAGAAAGAAAGAAAGAAAGAAAGAAAGAAAGAAAGAAAGAAAAAAGGAGAAATGATAAAACAAATGAACCACTCTTTTGAATATTATTCTATTCAAAGGATTATTTGGAGGTGGTGGTAGAAAAGTATAACTGTTTTCTCTTATGAAGTCTATTATAGTGGAAATTATAATTAAAGAACTGGGATTATGCCCATGAGTAGATATTTGTGTTATAATGAGTATTTTCACAACTTTGAAACTTTTTTTAGTAAATACATATTCAGTTATTTAATTTAATTTATTTTCTTCATCACTTCTCTTTAGGGATATGATGAACCAATGTGGTTTATAGATTTGAAAATTCTCTTTAAAACAGATTTTAGTAAATATTTCAATTCTAAGGGAAACTGATTTTCTAATTCAGTACCCTGTAATGTTTAAAATATCTGATGAGGCCTATATATGGATATATTGATATTTCCACAGAAGCCTGTGTCATTTAAATAGGTTAATGTAGATATATTAATGGTAATAAAGCCAAAAGAGTTGATTTCATCATTTGTTCATTAGTAGTCATTTTCAAAGCATCAACACACTTTTAAATTATTAATGAGTTTTTTCGTTAAAGAGACTAATGATAGAGAGCCTGGGTGGCTCTGTTGGTGAAGCATCTGCCTTCAGCTCAGGTCACGATCTCAGGGTCCTGGGATGGAGGCCCCTGTCATGGCTGGGCTCCCTGCTCTGTGGGAGTCTCCTTTCTCTCTCTCCTCTTCCTCCCACGTCTGCTCTCTCTATCAAGTAAAAATAGATAAAATCTTGTAAAAAAGAGACTGATGATAAAGTAAAAGTGATATTTTTTAAAGCTTTAGTGTAAAATATACCAATGGAGTTACCCTGTTAAATTTATTTTTAACAGTGTATTTTACTGGCCTATAACACATACAAAAGAGTTCCCTCGTTATAAGTTCAATGTGAAAACACTATGACACTTCCAACCAGATTAAGAACTAGACCACTGTCAGCACACTGGAGACTTTGTGTCCGTCTCTATCTTATCTAACCCAAAGGGAACCATTATCTGATACCTGATGTTGCTGTCCCTAGATTTACTTATAAACTTTGGTCTTTTGGTTTGTTCACTCAATATTATGTCTGTAAAACTTACCTGTGTTGCATGAAGAAGGTAGTTAGGTCTTTTATTTTAATACTATACTGTACTCAATATGAATATAAAATTTTATCTATCCATTCTACTATTGATGGACTCTTGGGTGTTAGCCAGGTTTTACTATTACAAATAGTACAACTATGGAAACTCTTAAGTGTGCTTTCTGGGCACATATGTACACATTTCTGTTGCTTACTCTGCTAGAGTGGAATTACTGAGTCACAGGGTATCTCTAGATTCAGTTTTTCTTTTTTTTTTTCTTTTTTTCTCTTTTACTAATTTTTTTCTGGTTATCCTAGCTCTTGACTTCTTTAAAAAACTTTGAAACATATGAGTACTCTTAGCATTTCCCATATAATGCTAACATTAAACATTAAGATATGTTTACCTTATTCCCAATTTCTGTTATGTTTTATATTTCTACAAATATTTTAAAAGACATATTATTACTGTTTGTACAGTAATTATTCATTTGGATTCACCCACATATTTACACTTTCCATTTCTATTCATTTTCCCCCTATTTTTCCATATATGGAAGCATTTTTATCCTGCTTGAATACCTCCTTTTAACATTTCTTTTTGTGTATGTATGCTGGGAAAATATGCTCTCATTTAAAAAAATTTTTTTAAATACCTTTATTGTACCTTTACTCTATTGTTTTATTTTTTTAATTAGGTAGTATATGCACATGGTACAGATTTATAAATTTTATAGGATTATGAATGAAAAATGAACCTCACTACACATTTCTCAAGTCAGGTAGCTGCCCTCCCAGGAGCAATCCCTATACCAGTTTCTTACGAAAGTTAAGATTATTATATGCACATACCAGTATATTGTGATATTTATCCACTCATTGAACTATCTATTGATCCATCCTTTGATTGATCTATCTAATTACCTATCTTCCTATTTATCTGTCAGTCTATCTATGTAGATCTATCAATCTATATAGATTGCAGTTTTGTTAAGGTATAGCTGTTTAATCATTTTTATTTTTTAAGATAACTTCATTGAAATATTATTTACATAAAATGACATTCACACTTTTAAACTCTACAGTTTGATGCATTTTAAAAAAGATATACACCTTGTATAATCACCACCATAATCAAGATACTGAACATTTGCATCATTCCCAAGGTAATAATTTTGCAATCATTCCCATTGCTCTTGTGCCCTTTCCAAATCAATCCATCCTAACCATCCCTGGCTCCAAGTAACTGTGAGATGTTTATTGACACTAAAAATTAGATATTTATTTTCTAGAGTTCAGCATAATTGAAATTATGCAAATACCTTAGGTGGAAGGTTAGATCATTGATTTGAGATCATTTTCTTTTCTTAATATAGGTATTTATGGCAATAAATTTTCTTGTAAGCATGCTTTAACTACTTCCTAAAAGTTTTGGTGTATTGTATCTTCATTTTAATTCATCTTAAACTATTTTCTAATTCTCCGTATAATTTTCTCCCTGACACATTGTTTGTTGTTTCATTTCCACATATTTGTGAACTTCAGAAATTTATTTCTATGTGGTTAATTCTTTGTGGTTGGGGAATATATTTTGTATTATTTCAATCCTTTTAAATTTATTAAGACTTGTTTCTAGAAGAAGTTCTATCTATGCTTAAAAAGAGCAAATGTTGGGGCGCCTGGGTTGGCTCAGTGGGTTAAGGCCTCTACTTTTGGCTCGGGTCCTGGCCTCAGGGTCCTGGGATGGAGCCCTGCATCAGGCTTTCTGCTTGGCAGGGAGTCTGCTTCCCCCTCTCTCTCTGCCTACTTATGGTCTCTGTCTGTCAAATAAATAAATAAAATCTTAAAAAAAAAAAAGAGCGTATGTGTTTTTGGGTGAAGAATTCCATAAATGTATGTTAGATGAATTTTGTTATCATACTTCCCACATTTTCTGTTACCTTGTTGATCTTTTGCCTAGTTGTTCTATTCATTATTGAAAGTGGGTATAGAATTCTACAAGCATTGTTGTTGGATTATCTATTTTTCCCTTTAATTCAGTCAGATTTTCTCCATGCGTTTTAGACCTCTGGTGTTAGGTGCATCTAGGTTTATAATTATTATAACTTCATGATGGATTGCCAGGTTTTATCATTAAAAATGTCCTGTTTTATCTCTAATAATATTTTTATTTTAAATTTTATTTTGTCTGATGTTAGCATAGCTATTCCAGTTTTGTCAAGATTCCTATTTTCATGATATATCACTTTTTATCCTTTTACTTTCAACTTTTTTTATTATCTAAAGCATATCTCCTATAGATAGTATATGGATAGATCTTGCCTTTTGTCCACTCTGACCATCTCTGATTTTTTATTATATTGTTTATTCCATTTATGTTTATTATTATGTATTTTATTAATATGGTTAGGTTTATATCTACCTTTTGCTTTCTGTAGTTCTCATGTCATCTTTATTTGTCAGAGAGGGAGAGAGCATAAGCAGAGGGAAGAGCAGGCAGAGGGAGAAGCACAGTCCCCACTGAATGAGGAGCCCAATGTGGGACTCAATCCCAGGAACCTGGGATCATGATCTAAGCAGAAGGCAGATGCTTAACCTATTGAGCCACCAGGCATCTTCATGTCATCTTTAGAGACAGAGCCTCTATATTATGTCTGGGGCTGGGTGGATGAAAGAAGCCCTCAGTGTTTGGCCATATTCATGAGAAATTTAGCTTCTTCAACTTAGAGATGGAAAAGATGAGAAATGCTGGTGGCTTATCATTCCCAGTGAAATACACTAAGCCCTGATTGGAAGCTGTGGGGTGAGGGAGCCCTATTTATGGATCATACTTGCCTAGAATTGAGTTTCTATCAAGCTGAGTTAGGGTAAGGGAGGTAGAAAGAATAGGGCGTGGCTCAGATGCCATAGACTCTCCCTGGTTCTTACTGAATTTTATGAATAAATGTTTTCTTTATATGTTTCCATGCCCTTATGACAATTTTCAGAGATAGTAAATGGTTGATTCCTTTATAGTTTTTATCAGATTTTTTTGATTCACTGGGAAGTGAGCCTGCATAGCTCTTCATAGTAACATCTCAGAAGTAAACCATCCACCTTTACCACTGAGGGCCATTTTTGCTAGATATAGAATTCTATTTTAGCAGTTCTTTTCTTTCAGTACTTAAAATATGTTGTGTAATGACAATTTCTCAGTTTTGGCTTTGATTCTTTTCCTTCTGTCCATTACCTTGTAGCCCCAATTCCTGCCTCCCTCAGCTGGACTTAAAGCATTCAAAGACTTTTTTTTTTTTTTTTTTTTGTAATGTATCCATCATTTCAAGTTGTTGTCATTAGGTATTTTTGTCCCTTACAGTTTCATCATAAGCAGAAATAAAATTTGTTTTTTAATGTGCCTAATGCCACAGTCTGATTAAAGGACCACCGCATTGGAAGATCTGAATGTTAAAAAATTAACAACAGTGAAGCTAAAGGTATTTTTTAAATGACTCAATAATGGCCAGTTTAGGTATTTTTTTTTAAACAGTAAGTACAGCTTAAGGAAATTGAGAGATACAACTTTCTGCTTGACAAATATCTCTTTCCTGTTCCTACCACCCCCTTATCCCAAACTGAATAATTTTTGGTGGTTTCTATTGCACAAACAGTTGGTGAAGTGAACACTTGAACGAATGAAGAAGGAAATGTCTCTGCCTACTGATTTGAAATAAATACGTATCTAAATCATCCTGAAAGACTTCAGGTCCTCTTATCTTTAAATTCAAGTGTTAAAATAAAGATGAAGTTAATTATCATATATAAATAACAAATCTTCCTGACAAAGAAAAAATAAAGGGCCTGAATAAGAGCTCAAAATTTTAAGATACTGTGGAAACCAGCCCATCACATCAGTTGCTTTGAAACTTAAATAAAGATGTGTAAAAGAAATTATTTATATACCTGGCTTATTTATGTAGTTATTGAATGCATTCAAAGACTTTAGCCATTATTAGGGGTTTAGTGCTCGGTAGTATTTAGAAGGAGGGGAAACAATGGAAAGAACACACTGACAATCAAAGGGCTCAATGAACATAAATTTATCTTAAAGCATAGTTTGTCTTTTTATAATATGAGGTCAGCCAGCATGTAAGTTTCTGTATTATAATTGAGGATAATAAAGATTTCTTGGATCCTAAATTCTGCCTTTCTCTGATCATCTCTAACTTCACTTGCAATTAAAAAGATCACAAATTAAAGAAGTTGGTGTTTCTTATTGACTTGCTAATCAATTGTTTATTTGTTCTACAAATCCATTCTTTTTCCAAAAAAATTACCTAATTTTCACAGCCTTGATTAAACTGAGAACCAAATTAGAGGATTTGTTTTCTTCTTCATTTCTCTATATTACATTGGTTTAGAGGTGAACAAAAATAGACAGAAAATGAGTCTGTCTTTGGGTGAAATTTCCTTGCAGGTTTCAGTATTTGTCAAAACAAAATCTGCTTAAAATATGTCATACTTGTCCATTATTCTTACTGCAAAATAAGGAATGAAAAGGGCTTGATATATGCAAGTAAAATAATCATAACTAATATTTACTCAGTACTTATTATTTTCACTGTGTTAACGTGCTTTGTGTACCTCCTCTCCTTAACTCTCACACCAACCCTATTAGGTAAATATTATTATTATCTCTGTTTTACAGACTGGGTGAAAAATTGGCCTAGAGAAGTTAGAGTAGTTGCCTAAGGTCATGCACCTTTTAAATGGGTAAATCAAATTCTTATAATTTGACTTAAGAGCTAGTGTATATAAGCAGCCTATAGTTCTACTTCCATTCTTTCTTTAATTTTTAAAAATTATTTTAAAAAATTATTTTCCAATTTATTATTGAAGAAGTAATGAGATACATGAGCCCTCTAAAATATGTGACGTATGCATATTATCAGCATTAAATGAAGTTTAGTTTCTCTTGTTCACTTTTTAAGTGTTTAATACAACAAATTTTAATTGAATAAATATAAAACAATTTGTTAAGTTGGAAATCTAGTTGATTTTATTAGGCTGTTTTATATAAAGTATTAGAAACGAAAGTATTTGTTTAGTTGAGACAATAAGATGTCCAGATAACAGCCCATCTGCATAGTTGGCCTGTTTCTTTCATTTGCTGTAAAAAAATGAATCAAATTGACCATTTGCTTCTTGAACAACTTTTGTTCTTCTACTCTTTAAACTTGGTATCATTATTGCATGAACTGTGAATTCTTTCATAGTACAGTAAGAATCTGTGATGACAAATATTTATCTTCATAAAATCTGATGTTGAAGCAGCAATAATATCAACCATCTGTATTCGTACCTAGATGAGGCATTATATGAGGCCACTTCTGAAGAAGCAGGGCTTTTTTTTTTTTTTTTAATTGCCTCCTCTAAATTATTAAGGTTTTACTCTGGAATTATCGGAGTAGTGCCTCATACAATGAATATTTCCTAGTCTTTGAATCAAGTAAAATGTAGCTAAAAGCTATCAGGTACTCTCGTTTTCTCAAATATTTTCTCTTTATTAAGTAACAGCTAAATAAATGTTCTGAATCGTTAATGTCTTGTTAGATAAATGTTCACTAATCTCCATAAATAATGCTTTAAATATGTGGGATAAACTATCACTTCTAAAGCAGGTACTATGTGCCAAATATTATTATAACTACTTTACAAATGGTATCTCTAATCCTCAGTATAAACCTTTGGTAAAGCTATTATCATCATTACAAATAAGGAAGTTGGCCTTTAGGGGAAATTCACTTATCTATGACCACATCACTACACCAGGTAGTATGAAGAAAATTTATATAATAGTGTTTAATTTTTTAAATGAGTGCTCTTTCCATGAATCCAGATTTCCCTGGAGCTCAAATAAATGACTCTGATGTAATAGTCATTTAGTCATGCAGAGGCAGTACATATAAGAAGAAGATCGAAAGTCCGAGGGCAACTATGAATGTATTTGAGAAAACAGCCCAGTCAAGCTAACTGACTAGTTTAAAACTTTGTTCCCTCTTTGAACAACAAAGGTATTTGTCCCAAGATTGAGAGAATTAGGAACAATGCTCTGCATCCAGAAGGCTAATGGGTATTATCAATGGTTAGGGATTCAAAAATCTTAATGGCAGAAGTTAAGCTGTCAGGACATTTCATTTGACAGCAATCCCGTGACTTACCCATAGTCACTGAAGACAGTTTATGGTGAATAGAAATGGCATCTTAAAATGAGTGGATATGGAATCCCAAATACAAATAAAACCTGTAACTAAAAATCAATAATTATTTGGGGAAAGTCAATGAAATGAAAATTAAGCAACCAAATTAAGAAATGAAAAAAAATAATGTCCAGCACCATGATGTCAATGGAGTAATCATGTTTTGTTAAAATATATTTTATATTCTCAGAGAGTGGGAATGGATATTATATGCTTGGGGGTTTGAGAGAATCAAAATCCTTGACAATAGAAAAATATTATCACAGAGGAATATATTGTTTAGATTGCACATGGATGGAACAGATTTTTTTAAAGTTGAATATGGGGATGAACTTAATGAGACTATAGTAAAGAAGAACAAACATAAAAAAATGAAAGAAAATTTTAAATCCTTAGATGAAAGAGAAAAGTAAATATCACTATTCCTGTAACACAACATCTAAACAGAGAAACTGGTGAAAAAAGAAGAGAAATAATTAGAAGCAATAGAAGAAAATAATCACAAGCTAAAGCAGTCATAATTATTTGCAGCAAAAGTGACAGCCAACACTCAAGTGGCATACATGAAAAAAGAAGTACATCATATATGTGCAGAAACGTTATTAAACCAAGCATGATGCGAAAATCTTAAGATTTTTAAAGTGAATTTAAAATAATGAATTACAAAATAAGAGTCAGTAGCTCATTAAAGTCAAGAGAACTGCTCATATTTAGGTGATAAGGAAATAATACAAAATTAGTACTCAACTATAGCACTATACAAGAAAGAAGGAAAAACAAGTCTGATTTTAGTAATATAAGAACTGAGAATTCTAACCACCCACAGTGATATTCTTAACATTTTGAGATAACATAGACTAGCAAGATAGATTTAAAAATTCAAAAAGCAGATATAGAATAAGAGAAAGAACAGAGCAGTCAGTGATAGGATTAAATACAAAAACCTTTTGATTTTAGAATATAATAATCATCTGGAAAAAGAAATCTCAAAGAAATAAAGTGGTGGGGAGGGAAATTGTGGAGAATATTGCTAGAATATTCTATGACTTAATGTAAAGCTTAAATCATTTCTTTACTCTCTCGTGCATGGCTACATAAGAGTACAGAATTATAATTATATGAATGGGGACAATGCACAATAACTGCAGGAAAGTAATGATATCTAAGGAGAGAAAGAGAGGAATAACATTAGAAGTAGAAGGGAATATTGTCTATACTAATATTTTACCCTTTAATTTCAAGGAAAAAAACGTTAAGACTAGATATAACTAGAGGGTAGTCACCCAAATTATTGCTATGTTATTCATTGTGAATTTTTTGGATGTCTGAAATGTTTCACACCAACATAAAATATCATGAAAGTAAGAACAAGTGAATAGGGGGGATAATGGTATTTCATGAAATACAAACTGTTCATAAAAAAATTCTTACCTTCTACTTAGAAAACTAACAAAATCAAAATATACACACAGATTCTTCCCGGATGGACTAAAGAGTTAAATTTAGGTTCAAATATGAAAGCAGTTTTGAATAATTGTTACAATTTTCTGGTAAGAATGAATCTGTGTAAATATGAGAATGCAGCTGAATCTTAAAGAAAAAACTGGGAATTTTAACTATATAAAAATTAAACGATTTATGGAAAGGCAATATATAAACAAATAGAAAATTTTAATTGGTGTATTTCTGTAAATATTTATTTCCTTTTTATAATGACCAAAATTTAGTACAGAAGTATAAAAAGAAGTACTAAAATTTAATAATGAAAAGAGGGTGACATAGACAAAAGATGAAATATATGAATAGGCTATGAATAAAACAATATAATATGCGTGTTTCAATAAGTGTATTCAAGTTAACTGAATAATCCAAGAATGTAAATTAATAAGGAATTTTTTTTACCTTTTGCATTTGCAGAAATAACAGCTATTAATAGTATCAGTTTGGGGAAAAAATAGTATCAGTTTGGGATAAGGTTGTCGGGAAACACAATATCTCATTTGTCAATGATAACATAAATTTATAAAGCATTCAGGGCGCCTGGGTGGCTCAGTGGGTTAAGCCGCTGCCTTTGGCTCAGGTCATGATCTCAGGGTCCTGGGATCGAGGCCCGCATCGGGCTCTCTGCTCAGCAGGGAGCCTGCTTCCCTCTCTCTCTCTCTCTCTGCCTGCCTCTCCGTCTACTTGTGATCTCTCTCTGTCAAATAAATAAATAAAATCTTAAAAAAAAAAATTATAAAGCATTCTTATCAAGTCAACTTGACAGTAACTATCAAAATTTATAATTTGCTTAAGTATTTCTTCTGCCACCATTATAGAACTAGGTTTTTAGCTCAAAGAAATACTGAAAGATATGCACAAAAAATTCATGTACATGAATGTTTACTATAATAGCATTTGGAATAACAAAAAATTGAATATAACCTAAATTCCCTTCAGTAAAAGAATATTAAATATACAGTGGTGCCTTAATAGTTTTATAATACAGTAGATAAAAAGAATGAAGTGAAACCTACATGGAGAGAACTGGAGAGATTTTCATGTCGCGTTAATAAGGAAAGAATGTTTCAGAACAATACACATTTAGCTATTTCTGGCTAAATCATATAAGCTAAAACCATATACGTTTATGCTACATATATAAGTATGTAAATACTGAAACAGAGGTCTTGAACAATGAGCAAGCTTTTTACAGTGATTCCCTGTGAAAAGGAAAATACATATTTGTATCTTCTTCTTAATTTTGTTGTAAAACTAAAACTGCTCTAAAAAGATAGTTTGAAAAATAAAGAGAAAATTGCAACTAGAGATAAGGAGAGGTGTATCTGTGTATTTTTTTTTTACTTACTATACTTTTTGATAATTTGAATGTTTACCATGAGAATATAGTCACATATTTAGTTTAACTAATAAATTTATTATTTATTAGATCAAATGTTTTAGTGCCAGCTAGAGACCCTCCACTTTTCCTTTGAGGCACTTACCTAAACTATAGTACTTAAAATAACTCGAGAAACTCTCGTTTAATTTCTACAATCCCCTTGGCCCTTTCCTTGTGGTGACTTGAAAAGCTCCAAGCATTGTATCTGTGTTTAAGGGAAGAAGAAAGTAAGAAGGAATGGTGCTGCCTATATCTGTCTCTTATTAATAAGGACACAGGAATTCCCAGAAACCCACCAAGAAACTACTGCTTACAACTCACTCTATATAACTATGTTACACGGACAAGTCTAGCTATAGAGAAGGGCTACGGAAATTAGTATTTCATTTTCCAGTCCTTATATTTCTATCGAAGGGGGAAAAATGAGAAGGGTTGTTGGGTCAGCATCTATCATCTCAGACTTTGAAATTTTTACCGGATAATTTAAATTTTATCTAAATTCTGTTGATTTCATTTAACTGATAGCGTAAGATATCTGTACTCTAAATCCTTGCCAGATAATATAATTTCTACCTCACTGCCTCTAATTAAGTATGCATGATTATACATAACTGTGGCCAAGAGAACCAATGTTTAGGAAAGATTTACTGGAGGATATAGCCTGTCTATTCCAAATACTTAAAGTTCTACTGTGTAAGTAAGCCATGTAGCTCAACACCATGGACTCTCCTACTTTGATCCTTTTGCTTTCAAATGTCTTTAAATCATTTTTCTCAAATTTATCTTGGCATTGATACCATCATCCATTCATGAAGAATATTATAAGAAACTATTCTGCGAAACTAATTACTATGTTTTCTTACATATTAGGTATCTGTTGTGCTGCAGAATTTAAAACTCCATCAATTACACAATTGCTGTATTTTGAATTTTTTTTTAATTTAAGGATAAACACTAAGTATTTTTTTTTCTCTGAGATCATGTAGTTTTCAACAACATGACTTTTAATGTCTGTGGGGTTTTTTTGTTGTTTTATGGTTGTGGCATATGACTCATTTAGCTAATTCTCCCCTGATCACCATACAGCGGTTTCCAGTGTTGTTGCCATTATAAGTTTCAATGAACATCCTTGTCACTAAATATTTTTGACCCTTATTGACTATTTCCAGAAATGGATCAATGAATAAGGATGTGTTTAAGTCTTTTAATTTGCAATCAAGTGGTATTTTAAGGGAAGTGAGTGACATGAACTGGTAAAAAGGTGGCTAGGGAATATTTTATTTGAAGGAACTGCAATGATTAAAGAAACAGCAGTAAGTCTAATTTGGCATAGCAAACATATTGATTTGGTAGGGGTGATGATAATGTTGGAGAGTTGAGGATTGAAATGCATTCATAAAACATACCGACAAGCAAGAAGACAGGTATGACAGAGGTGGTAAACAAAATCTTCCATCATAGTTTGAATGAATTGGACTGGATTTGCAGATGGTATACCACGTTTGATGCCATTTGAGTAGAAGGATGATAATGCAAACATAGGTTTGGAGGAAGTTTAAACTGACCACAAGGCATGCAGTGAAATTAAGTTATATGAAGGGCAACAAGTTATATGAAGACTAGAAGCATTATGTGGTCATTACTGGGATTTGTATTAAATTGCATGTTAATGCTGTCTTTTTTTTTTCTTTTAAATTTTTAGCCTTTTACTTTACTTCAGGAAGCTTATATGAATGCAAAAAGTGATTATATATTTGTATCTTTATTGTAGTATTTTCTTTGTCTCCCCCTTCTTAATTCATACTATAGTATATTTTTTCTTCATATGTGAAGAATCCTACCTATCTCTAAATGTACACAAAACCATGAATGTATACTCAAAGACAAACTTCAAATACATGTACATATATAATACATGTCACAGTTTTTTTTAATGGGTTTTAGAAAGGAGATTGGTTTTACATAACTATTTGAAACTTGGTTTTCTCATTCAGTAGTACCTCATACAAACCACCTGAGTCATCTGGAATATTTCTAATTCTTTTTTGTTTTTTCAACTGTACAAATTTTCTCATTATATGAATATCCCAGAATTTATTCAACCATCCTTCTTTCTGAGCACTGGCTTTATTTCCTCCCCCCCTCCATTACTAACAATAGTCCCTCAAGCATTCTTGCTCATGTCCACCCCAGACCTAATATATATGACTCTGCAAACTTCCTAAGCCCAACCTGCACTCCCCATTCCCCAAACTGGCTTTTTGATCCAGGGAAAGTCAAATGACCACCATTACTTCATATCTTCATTATAGATTCTAGAAGCATCCTTTGAGGGTTAGGGTGGGTTTCCATCACACCTGCCATGAAAGAAGACCTGATGTCCAATGTTGTAACTTGTTAAAAGCTCCCAGAGGAAGAGTTCAGAATACACATGTGGATGGGTGGCATGGGGTGCATGCATACAGGAGAACTGGATGGAAAATTCATCACTTTTCCTTACTTTCATCCATAACTATTCAGAAGACAGTAGTTTTATAGAACTTCTAAATAGATGTCGCTTGTGATTGAGTAAAGGACTATATTTCCCATGAGCCTGTAGCTAGCTTGATAACACAACACTTTACATATATTTTCCCTTCTTCCCTGACTCACTTACTGCTCTGGATTATACCTCCACCAACCTGTTAACAGTAAAACTGTTCCATGGCATCTCTTTTGGTGGAGGGATTGAGCTAAGGCAATGTCTTTACATTTTATTTAATATAAAATTTTATTTATGTGTGAAAGATTTGTATGTATATATGTTTTCAAATTACTTTCAAAAAGTACTTTATATTTTCACCATCAATGCATGAGTACCATTTATTCCACATTGCTATGATAGGGTATTGTAGCTCTTTTAATATTTTGCTGGGCAGTTTATTTGTTTTTTGTTTGTTTGCTCATTTGTTTGTTTGTTTTAAAACATTAAAAATAATTCCAGTATAGTTAATATACAGTGTAATATTAGTTTCAGGTGTACAATATAGTAATTCAGCAATTCCATTTTGTTGGAAGGGACACCCACAACAAGTGCACTCCTTAATTCCCATCACCTATTTCACTGATACCCCACCATGGACCACCTCCTCTTTGGTAACCATTAGTTTCTTAGTTTTTTTTTTTCTCTCGCTCTCTCTCCCATTTTCCTTTGCTTATTTTTTTTTTCTTAAATTCCACATGTGAGTGAAATCGTATGCTATTTGTCTCCCTCTGACTTATTTTGCTTAGCATTACATTCTCTAGCTCCATCCATGTCATCACAAATGGCAAGATTTTATTCTTTTTTTTTTTTAAGATTTTATTTATTTATTTGACAGAGAGATCACAAGTAGGCAGAGAGGCAGGCAGAGAGAGAGAGGAGGAAGCAGGCTCCCTGCCGAGCAGAGAGCCCGATGCGGGGCTCGATCCCAGGACCCTGAGATCATGACCTGAGCCGAAGGCAGCGGCTTAACCCACTGAGCCACCCAGGCGCCCCAAGATTTTATTCTTTTTTATGGATGAGTAATATTCCATTGTGTGTATATGCCACATCTTCATCCATTCATCTATTGGTGGACACGTAGGCTGCTTCCATTTTTAACTGTTGTAAATAATGCTGCTATAAACAAAGGTCTGTGCATATCCTTTTGTATTAAAATTCACTCATTTTAAGTGTACAGTTCAATGATCTTAGTAAATTTATAGAGTTGTACATCACCAACATAATCCAATTTTGAGACATTTTCATACCATCAGTAAGCTACCTTGTGCCCATAAGCAGTCACTCTCAAACCCTTCCCTGACTTCCAGACCCAGGCAACCATTACACTAATTTCTTTCTCTATAGAATTATTTATTCTGTCATGGCACATAAATGAAGTCTTAACTATATGTTCTACTATGTGACTGACCCAATTTACTTAGCAAAATGTTTTTGAGAGTCATCCTGTTGTTTTAAGTATTCATAACTTGTTCCTTTTATTAGAAAATGTTATATTTTATGGACATACCATATTTGTTTAGATATTTGTCAGTTTGTGGTTGCCAATGTTGTTCTTACCTTTTGGCTATTATGAATAATGCTACTATGAACATTTACACCAAGTCTTTGTGTGGATGTATGTTCATCTCCCTTGGTTAGATACTTAAGACTGGAAATTTTAGGTCAAGGGATAAATTTATGTTTAACGTTTTAAAAAATATTTATTTATTTATTTGAGAGAAAAAAAGAGAGGGTGATACATAAGTGGAGGAGGAAACAGAGAGAGAGGGAGAAGGAGAGTAGCAGATTCCCTGCTGAACGTGGAGCCTGATGTGGGGCTCTATCTCACAGCCCTGAAATCATGACCTGAGCCTAAATCAAGAGTTGGATGCTACACCAACCAACTGAGCCCCCCAAGGACCCCTATTCAACTTTTTATGAAACTATTAAGCTTTTCTTTTTTTTTTAAGTGGTTGTGCCATTTTATGTCCCCCCCAACAATGAATGAGGTTTCTGTTTCTGTACATCCTTACAAACACTTGTTACCACCTATCTTACTTTATTAAAGCTATTCTAGTGGATGCTGACTTGTGTCTCACTGTGGTGTTAATTTGCATTTTCCTACCAACTAATAATGTTGAGCATCTTTTCATGTGTTTATGCTCATTCATATATGTGCTCTAATGAAATATCTTCTGAAATATCTGTACATTTCTTTTTTTTATTAAAGATTTTATTTATTTGACAGAGAGAGAAGGAGAGAGAGAGATCACAAGGAGGCAGAGAGGCAGGCAGAGAGAGAGGAGGAAGCAGGCTCCCCACTGAGCAGAGAGCCCGATGTGGGGCTCGATCCCAGGACCCTGGGATCATGACCTGAGCCAAAGGCAGAGGCTTTAACCCACTGAGCCACCCAGGTGCCCCTATCTGTACATTTCAATGGGTTTTTAATGTTACTAACTTGTAATTTTTTTCCCTTTTTTTTCTAATAATCTGGATACAAATTCTCTATTAGAAATATGTTTTATAAATACTTTCTCCCATTCAGCTGCTGGTCATTTCACTTTCTTAGTGGTATTTTTTGGAAGTGCAAATTTGAAGTCAAATTTTAATTTTGATAAAATCTAATTTGTTATTTTTTTCTTTTTTCACTTTTGCTTTTGGTATTATGTCTTAAGAAATCTAAATCAGGCATGTAGAAAATAAGTAAGGATATAGAAAACAAAAACTATTAACCAAACTGACCTAATTGAAAAATGTAGAATGTTTCAGTCAACACCAACATACAATACATTCTTTTTAAGTACACACAAAATATTTATCAATTTAAACATATTCAAGACCATAAAACAAATCTCCATAAATTTGAAGTAATTTAAATCATAAAAATATAGATTCCTTGGTTGAAATAGAATTGTTAGAAATCAACAACAAAAAAATCCATAAAATCCCAAATATGTGGAAGAAATAATATACTCCCAATTAGTCCATAAATCAAAGAAAAAATTAAAAAGGAAATTATATAGTTTTGTGAATTAACTGAAAATGAAAATAACAACGTATCAAAATTTGTGGCATGTTGATGGAGCTGTACTTAGAAGGAAACTTAAAATATTGAATGCCTTTATTAGAAAATAGGAGAAGTTTTAAGGCAATTATCTCATCCACTTTTTAAGAAGCTAGAAAAAAGAAAAGCAAATAAACCCAAAGTAAGTAAAATAAGTAATATAGTAAAGACCAGCATGGAAATCATGGAATTCCAAATCAGAAACACAATAAAAATAAATTAAGAAACTAAAGAGTGAGGAGATCAATAAAATTGATAGACTTCTATATAGATAGACCATTTGACAAATTGATCAGGAAAAAATGGAAAACACGTACTTCCTCAATATCAAGAATGAGAAAGGTGACATCACTAAAATTTACATATATTAAAATGACAATAGGGGAATATTATGAACAATGTCAAATTAATAAATTTACAACTTAGATGAAATGGATGAATTTCTTCAGCAACACAAGCTTACTAAAGCTCACATGAGTAAAAATGGATAAATGCAATTATAACTATTTAAAAAAAACAGAACACTCCCCCAGATAACTCTGGGCCAAGATGGCTTCACTGGGGAATTCCACCAAACAATTAAGGAAGGAAAAAAACAAACAATCCTAAGTAAACTTTTTCATAAAATTTAACAGGAGGTAATATTTTTCAATCCATTCAATAAAGCCAGCATTACCATGCTACCAAAAGCTGATAGAGACATTATAAGAAACAAAAATAATAGAACAATTACTTCATGAACATTGATGCCAAATTCTTAAAATTTTCATAAATCTAATGCAACATTTTATGAAAAAGATAATACATGATGATCAAGCAGTATTTATTTATCTGGGAATACAAATGTTATTTGACATTTTAAAATTGACGAATTCTCCTTTCCTTAAGTATGGGCTGTGCACAATGACTTCCTTCCAAAGAATACAATATGAAAAGGAGGGATAAAAATGTAACTTCACAGTAGAGAAATCTGACAAACACTGCCTCGGTCAGGCCAGTAAGGTCAAGATCAAGCCATAAGTCATACTGATGACATGTATCCTGATATGATATGGTGAAAATGGCAATTTATCTCCCTGATTGTCTGCCAAAAGCCCATAATCCCAATCTAATCATGAGAAAAATTGCACATGAATTTCAATAGTGGGGCCTACTAATGAAATACCTGACCACTACTCCTCAAAATTGTTAAATATATAAAAAGTCAAGTAAGAGAAATCGTCACAACCAAGAAGGACTCTCAGGTAACATAGTCTGTGCTAGAATGCATGTTTGTGTCCTCTCAAACTTCATATATTGAAACCAGATCCCCAATGTGATAGGATTTGGAGGTAGGGCTTTTGCGAGCTAACTAGGTCATGAGAGTAGAGCCCTCAAGAATGAGATTGGTATTCTTATAGAGGACTTCCTTACCACTTCTACCATGAAAGTTATAGCAAGAAGACTCATTTATGAATCAGAAAGCAGGCTCTTACTAGAAACTCTATCTTCCTATGCCTTGGTTTTGGACTTCCCAGCCTCTACACTGTAAAAAATAAATTTGTTGTGTATAAGCTACCAAGTCTGTGATATTTTTGTTATAACAGCCCAAATAAACTATGACAATGACCAAATGTAATGTCATGTCCTGGATGGGCTCTTGGAACAAAAAAAAACATTAGGCAAAAACAAGGGACATCTGAATAAGCTATGATTTTAGCTAATAATATGTCAGTATTTCCAGTAATTATGACAAATGTATCATAGTGTTGTAAGATTTTACAAAAAGAGGAAACTGGGTGTGGAATATGTGCAAACTCTTTGTAGTATATTTTCACATTTTCTGTAAATCTAAAACTATTCTAAAAATAAAGTCAATCTATGCAATTCACTATATAAATATACTTAAAATGAAAAACCGGATGGTCATCTCATTAGATGCAGAAAACACATTTGACAAAAATCCATCATCTATCCCTAGTAAAACTCTTAGCTAATCAGGAATATAAGGAGACTTCCTCATGCTGATAAAGGGTGTCTATGAAAAATAGCTAACATCATGTTTAGAAATGAATTAATGCTTTTTATGTAAGTAAGTCAAATATGTCTTCTCTCACCACTTCTTTCATATTGTCCTGGAGACCCTAACCAGTGTCTAATGGTAAGAAAAAAAGAAAAGTATCTCAATTGAAAAGAAGAAATAACACTTCCTTATTCTCAGGAGATATGTAAAACAAACAAAACAAGAAACAAAATAACAAAAACAAAAACAAAAAAACTAAAAAGGAAATCTAAAAACAAAGAAATACAGTAGAATCAAGTGACTGTACCAAAATATGGTTATATAAAATTCTGTTGTATTTCTATACCAGTAACAAACAATGGGAAATTGGAATTAAATAATCATTTCTGATGACATAGAAAATATAAAATATTTAAGATAAATATGACCAAAGATAACTACTAATAACCTATTATTTTCTGGAAGTGTTACCAATAACATAAACAGCCGATTAACACATATTTTGTATGTTATAGGTATTATATACTGTTTTCTTACAATAATATCTAACTTTTTCTTAATTTTTTTGGTTTTACCATGAGGTTTCTTTTTCCAATTATCACAGATCTCCAAAAATTTTTTTCCAATATATTTATCAAAAAATAGTTTATAAGTTGACCTGCACAGTTCACATTCATGTTGTTCAAGAGTCAACTGTATATAAAATCCAGTAAATAAACTATAAAAACTATATACTATAGTATACTATAAACTATATACTATATACTATAAACTAAACTATATAAAATCCTGTAACTAAACTAAATCTATAGTGATTCTCAAGATTCTGTAATCTATAGAAAACAGATCAGTGGTTTTCTGGAATGGAGAGTGGAGGGGGCAGTGTTTAATAAGGATAGGGTGTGGGGCGCCTGGGTGGCTCAGCGGGTTAAAGCCTCTGCCTTCAGCTCAGGTCATGATCCCAGTGTCCTGGGATCGAGTCCCGCATAGGGCTCTCTGCTCAGCGGGGAGCCTGCTTCCTCCTCTCTCTCTGCCTTCCTCTCTGCCTACTTGTGATCTCTGTCAAATAAATAAAATCTTTAAAAAAAAAGAAAATAAGGATAGGGCGTGGTGATTACCAAGGAGCATGAGGAAACTGAGGGATAATGCTTATGTTTATTTACAGGCTTTTGGTGATGGATTCCCTGGTGTATACTTAACTAATCATACATTTTAAATATATGCAGTTTATTATATATAATTTACATTTCAATAATGCTATTAAAAATTAAAGACTGGAGGATGAGACAAGAAAAGGTTGAAGGTGTGTGTGTATGTGTGTGTGTGTGGCTATCTTGCACTTTAATCTTTTAAAGTATTCTTCATATATATTTTTGTTTTTGTTTCTCTTATTGTTGTTTTCATTAGGTGTTTATCTTGTTCCTGTAGCAGTTCTGTTTCACTAAGTATTGTGATTATTCTACCTGGTTTTGATCTTGCTGTTAGGACCCCTGATATAGGATGGTATTGTTCACTTCTTCACTGGGCTCAGTCCCTAATATAATATAGGGAGTGTCCTATATAGGTATCCTGTGGATGGTGGAAGCTAAAAGATCTTTTAGGATCAAGTTTTATAGGGAAGCTATCATATCCTAGAATGGCACCTTCCTGGCCCCCAAGAGGAGGAGACCTAACAGTCTTTAACTTTGGGGGCTCAAGAAGATCCTTGATGATTTTAGATTAAAGTTCAGACATATTCACAAATGCTTAATGGTGACCATTCTGCAAGAGGTTCACAGTTTTCTAAATTGAAAACTTTTACCTGAATGCACTGTCTTCTTGTCCCTGACCTGATGATCCCCTCATCTCGCTCAAGCACTTTTGGGAAGAAATCTCTTTATCATATCTCTGACAATATCCCAGCACATCCCAAGACATCACCACACCCAGTTAACTGCATGTCCAAACAGTTGGTTGGCACTGGAGTATGTTAGATTTAGACATGCAGATAGGAGCAATGTTGCCGTAATTTCTCAAGTGTTTCAAAAGATATGTTTTCAAATAAAAACAATGGCCATGGTCTAAATGGTTTACAAACTTCTCCTGAGAGTACAGCTTGGACTGCAGACTGAGACATGCTGCCCATGAGAATGAGAAGTCTTAAGACTTCTCATTAGAGCATTATTTTAAAAAATAATTGGTCCTTTTAAACTATAACAGAACATGGACTCACAGGGTGTCAGAGATAAAAATTAAACCTTATTTGTCTTTTAACATAGTACTATATTCTTGTGTAATTGAGTAGGAATTCATGCCAGTTGTGTGATGGACAGTAAGCTTATCCAACATGACGGAGACAGATTTCTAAGAAGACAGCTTTGGTGTTTTTGTGTACAAAGGGGATGAGTAGACCATATCAGCAGCATTTAATTACTCTGTGTGTAATTATTCATTGAGGAACACAACTTTTCAGAGAAAAAGAAAAGAAGACAGACCAATACAATTACTATTTGCCTAAGTACACTGTTTGGTAAGAAACTGTAATTAGTTTTTCATTAAATTTACCTGAAGTGATTTTTTAAAAATAGCAGGAGGAGTTAAATGCATGTATCTAAGAACAGAAAGTTTAGATATGAGTTAACATTATACTATGGGCTGACTTTTTGGGCAGAGAGGTACAACAAGTGTTAATTTCTCAGATTTAAATTAAAAGCTAATGAGTTTTAAAAAGAAAGTCACTTAAAATGTAAAGTTTCATGAAATATATTCTAAAAAACCAGTAGGAAATTTCATTATGGATTCTTTCTAGTCTTATGGGCTAAATTTTGTTTGTACATGTGACTTTATGAAGGCTCAGTTTCTTTTTTCCTTTTCCTTTTTTTTTTTTAAGATTTTATTTGTTTATTGTACACACACAGAGAGAGAGAGAGAGAGAGAGAGAGAGAGTGAGTGAGAACAGGAACACAAGCAGAAGGAGTGGGAGAGGTAGAAGAGGTTTCCCACCCAGCAGGAGCCCAATGCAGGGCTCAATCCCAGGACCCTGGGATCATGACCTGAGCCTAAGGCAGACGCTTAACGACAGAGCCACCCAGGTGCCCTGAAAGCTCAGTTTCTATATTTAATATTGTATCTCTAGAACAATATGTAATTGTATTTTGTTTGCTAAACCAAGTTTATTAATGTGCTCCTATCAGTATTAACAGAGAATCATTATTTGTGAAACGTATGAGCTACATCCAAAACCTGTGCCCTTAAGTAGAAAGATTGCCACTATTTAATTTTAAAAAGCAGAGAATCTTTTCCAAAACGTAGATTGAATAATTGAAATGGGAAGATGGATTACTCCACTCATACATCTCAATTTTGTCTTGAATTAGCTTCTTTCTAGGTGAACATTATTGTATTTCTCATCATTAATAATTTTTAAAGACTTCACATCACAGACCAAAGGCTGTTCTCTTGGATCACACAGATATTGGTACTCTATAATACTCACCTGTCAAAACCATAACTTTTTAAGTGCAACTAGCTAACAATACCACACCTGAACCTACACAATTGAACACAGGTGGAAACTCACATGGCTGCTGGCTGCTCTCCCACCTTCCCAACTGTCTTAAATCTCTTTATTTTCTCAAACCTCAAATCTTGCTTCCAAAACAAGTAGTCAGAAGAGAATTTCTACAGCTCTCACTACCACACATCCTGAACTACCTTCGTTAGTGCCAGTATTCTGCCTTCTGTGAATACTGTGAATGAACAGTGATCCCAGCTAAGGCCAAAGTGTTCACTTGTGATAGGATCCTTCCTCCTCTTGCATATGTGAGTATGGATGTCTCCTCCAGCGTTGCTGCTCTTTGTCCTATATTATCATTTTTCCCTTTTAAGAAAAATTATACAAACTTGGAAATTAAGTAAGATTATGCTTTCCTAAACTTACACTAGAACATTTTCTAATAATCTTGCTTAAGAGTCACCTAATTGTTGGGGATGTATTTTTTCCTATGAAAGTTTTAAAAATTATCAAACATATTGCAATTAGAGGAATTTTGCCATGAGTAAAATATACTTTCCTGTACCTACTTTACCACATATCACTCCACCAGTTTACCCCACTTTTGTTGATGCAGGTGAACAAAGCTTTTCATTTTTTCCAAAAGAAAGAGTTTTGTTTGAGCCCAAGATAGGACAGATGCCCAGTTACACAATCTTCACGAAGAGAGTGCTCCCGAGAAGGAATGTTTGATACAGGGTTATATATGTTTTTTACATTAAGAATTACAAATCATCATGACATAAGATACTCCAGAAAATTACAAACTTTATCTTATGCTTTTAGATTGTGCAAGGTTGAAAGCTTCAGAGGCAGGGGAATTTAGGGAGATTCTTATTTTTACGTTTGAAATGGTTCTTTTTTTTTTTTTTTTTTTTTAGGTTATTTGCTAACAAAGCAGAAGTACAATATGTGCTTCAGGCAGAAATATAGCCCATGCTTTGAAGTTTGGTCAAGTCATTCTGACCTTGGTAAAAGTTAAAAATGCAGTTTCCCTGAGAGCCCAGGAGCAGAGCCCACATTAAAAGTTGAAATTTTCTTTGTCACTGTCTATCCATTTATTGATCTTATCTTTAGTGCATTTTAAAATATATTATTAAAAAGGTACAATTTTGTTTGATGTACTATTTACAATTGATTATGGCCCCAAACCTGTAAACTTTGATGTTAACTTGTAGAATTGATAAACTGCAAACTGTTTCATCTGGAAACATTCAAATGTTTTTCTGTCCTACAGCTTAAAAAAAAAAAAAAAATATATATATATATACACACATACACACACACACACACACACACATATATATATTCCTGTAAGATATCAATCTGCTTTATGTAAAACTGTGTGTGTAATCTTACCCTACATTCTCTTTTTCCAAGCTCTCCTTTTTCTGAATTATTTTTACCATTATGCTGGTTCTCTCATTAATAAGTTAAATAGAATTGATAATCACTATATATTTGTATGAGACTAACATTTTTAACTTTTTTATTTGTATTTTCATAATCTCAATCAATTTCATAGTCTCAATCAAATCTTTCCTATTACACATAAATATGTTATTATTACCTCTTTAAATAGCCTTCTCTTGATCCCACTTCTCTTTTTAAATATCACTCAATTTCTTTCCATTTTAGAGCAAAATTCATCCAAAGATTTAATGTTCTTATACAGTCTAGAACTCACATCAATTAGGCTATTTCCCTCAACTGCCTATCAAATCAAACTATCTTATCAAGATTATCAATCCTCTCCACAATAGTGAATACAGTTTTCCCATTCCACATATTACTTGTCAGTAACATTTCTCACCGTTTATCTTTGACTGCCAGCATACCATTTTCTTTTGGTATTCTTCCTCTCTCATTGGATGCTTTCTTAATTTCTTTGGCTGGTTTCAATGGATTTTAATGGATTTTGCATGTGCTATACCTTAAATCTGCATGTAATCAAATATGATGATGCTTTTTTTTTTTTTAACTCTCAACTGGCTACTAGCAATTTTAGAAATATGTGTTGATTTCTTGCATTCTCTGTGTGTATAGATATCTATAAAAACCTTAGTTTTTATAGAGCAAACTATAAATATAGCAAACTTAAATTAATTATATGAATACAGAGATATATTTATTATACTGCAACTTCTGATATAACTGAATACTAGTCTACCATATTTAGAAATAAACTTTTACTTTAACTTTATCTTCCTCCATTATCCTCACAAATAACAGACTATTAGGATTTGCTCTGTTGTTTTGTAATCTGAGACTATATAATCACAATAATGTTTTCTTCAAAACAGTCTTATTGTACTTTTAAACATGTAGTAATTTCAACAAAAATTATCCCTTAATATATATTCTTTAAAAAGATCAGAACATTTATTTCAACTTTCATTAGGAGGACTTTTACATAGTCTTGGAAATTCCCTGGAAAACCAAAAGGGCAATTTAATTGTGATTTTTAATTCTGTGACTTCCTTACATCACAATTATAAACTATAGTGCCATTTTGCATTTGAATCCCTACTGAAAGTCTAATCATTTTAACTAAACTCTAATTACTGTGTTTTTGATTATAGATGGGGGACTTCAAGTAGACAGAATAGTCCTACTGTGGCCATTTTAACTGGAGTCCTAATTCCCTCGGGAAATATCTGGTTGTTTTGGGAGCACAGAGCTTCTTAGAGATCAGAATTTTCTTAATAACTGCAACATAAGTAATGGAAGGTTCTATTTCATCACATTCACGTGATAACACCTTAGACTTCATGAATATTTGTCCATGTAACTCTAAACTAATGAGGGATTAATAATCCTTATATTTGAATATGTATGTACAAATGAAGAGTATGCTTCCAGAGGATAACAATAAGGTTTAAACATTTTCTGGTTTTATTGCCATTATTTCATTCATTTATTAAATTCTTGAGCAGTTGTCTCTGACTTATTTATGAGCTTAAATAAAAATCTCATTGCAGATAATATAACTTTATTCTATTTCTTTTAACCTCAGCAATATTTCATGTCTTCTAAATTACTCACCTTTTAGTTCTGGATAACTAGACTATTCATGTAAAATGAAATACTTAAGGACAAATACTTAGAAAACTTAAAACATTTAAATATGTCCTGGAAGGCAGTTCCCTAGGAAAGATGACAACTGTATTTTGAGCAAAGACAACATCATTGGAAAGCATATAGTCTCTCAGTATGCCTCTTAATACATTGATATACTTAGATTTCTTGTTTCTGGTGTATTTGTTCTAAGGGTAATCATTTCTCATATCTACTCAAAAGAAGTGTTGTGCATCTAGTTTTAAGATTGTGTTCTTCAAATATATTAACACTCTCTTTGAATTTGGAGACTGGATGATGGGCTCATTTTCCATTAAATCATTTCTAGGCCAAGGAAAAACTTAGTACACTGGTTGAGTAAAGCCAACCACCTAATTCAGTCGCTGGGCTGAGGGCTTCTAGATCAAAAATGTTCTCATTTTTTTTTTTTTAAGATTTTATTTATTTATTTGACAGACAGAGACCACAAGTAGGCAGAGAGGCAGGCAGAGAGAGAGGAGGGGAAGCAGGCTCCCTGCAGAACTCAGACCCTGGGATCATGACCTGAGCCAAAGGCAGAGGTTTTAACCTGCTGAGCCTCCCAGGTGCCCCAAAATTGTTCTCATTTTTATTCCTACAAGAAACCCACTGCAAACACAGTTTGCAAACCCTGAAATGAACACATCACTGCAATGCATAATGGAAAGTGAACATTATGAAATTTATGACTTAATTTCAGTGAAACTTCGTTGGAACCTATTGATCAGGCCACTAGTTCTCTCACCGACAAAAATACCACATTTAGCAGAATACATCTTAAAACACCAGTATTGTGGATTTTGTTTTAATATGAGAGAATTTCCTTTCCTGGCACCAAGTACAAGAAGTATTTATTACAATAGCCCCTGAGAATCTTTTCAACACATTTTATATTTACACATATTTTATCTTTCTTTTTCAGTAATTAGATCATATATAATCAAAACTAAATTTTTAAAAAATATTTCAGTCCAGAATTCGTATATTTTTAAATAGAAATCATAATAGTAATAAACAACCCATTGATTTAACATGAACATTCAGACGATGAAGGGCCGTAGAGTCAGGGGAAAAACCTTAATAATTTATTCTTGTGTTTTGGGAGTTGATTTTAAGTAGATTTTGATTTGTATTGGTTTGGGTTGAAAACTCAAAACTGAACTATATTTTCAAAAGTAAATTTTCCTGTGAGTGCCAGTTATTTGGTAATTTAACTGCATGGGCAGAGGGACAGAGGATGGAGACTCTGGGTGGAAACTGATAGAAGTTTTGTATTATATTAGCTTTTCCTCCTCTTATCCATGGGGATGTGTTCTAAGACCTCCAGTGCATGTCTACAACTGCACATAGTATCAAACTCTATGTTTTTTTTTCCTGTACATACATACTTATGATAAAATTTAATTCACTAATTTGGCACAGTAAGTGATTAACAATAACTAATAATAGAAGAATTATAACAATGCACCATAATAAACATGATGTGAATTGGTCTCCTTAGTCTGTCTCTCAAAATATCTTCTTGTTCTGTACTCAACCTTCTTCTTGTGTTGATGTGAGATGATAAAATGGCTCTGCGATGAGATGAAGTGAGGTGAATAATGTAGGCATTGTGATGTAGTGTTAACCTACTGTTGGCTTTCTGACCACTTGTCGGAAGGAGGATCATCTGCCTCTGATTGTGGTTGACAATGGGTAACTGAAATCACAGAACTCAAAACTGCTGATTGGGAGGAACTACTGCAAAATAAGAATACTGTAATCAGCATGTGGGTGACTATTTTTATAGTCAGTAGTCAATGAAATGAAGAATGGAAAAAAAAAATCCCAGGTATCTGATGAATTACCAAAAATCTGAATTCAAATTCAGAAAACTATTTTAGCCTCTCCACAATCATTTGCCCAACAACAAAATGGATGAAAGCTGGGCAATCACTTTTTTAAATTATCACATATTTTTTTGTGAGCAATAACATGTTGTGCTGCTTTTTTCTGATACAGTCATTGCATCTGTGAATATCAATTTGTTGATTTTTTTCAGTGGTAGGAAGGTTTTGTTTGGTTTTGTTTTGTTTTTGCTTTTTCCCCTTCCAGAGAGGGTTTTTTTAAAACTAATAGTGGAATATGCAACCTGTATCATCAGAGGTTATTTCTTAAATATTCATATTCCCTACTCAGATATGATCCACTAGCTGGTGCCAATCTAAGAACTATATATTGCTGATCTGTAATGAGATGATCACAAGTTAAGAACATCCATTTAGAACATTTTATAGCATTTTGACATTATTGTGATATTTATGTGCCTGATCATTTTAGTGGCAATTTACTTATTTACAAAAATATCAGTGTGCAACTGACAGGAAACTAATAAAAAAAAAAGGCTGGTACTTTTTCACGAGGTCTGAGAACCACTGTTACATAGGTTTTGAACGTTGTTATGCATTACAGAGTGAGGTCCTCATTTAGAGGCTATTTAGGCCACTGCATCTTTTTGCTTGTCTTCTGCTTTGTCCCTCACTCTAACCCCGATAGTACGGGGACAAGGACAAAGCAGAATAAAGTGAAAGGAAAGGGAAAAATAGTGTTCTTTCAATTTTAGTTAATAATTACATTATTATCAACTACATCCTCTACTTAAAAAGCGTAATTTTTTAATCCTCCTAATGATCGTTCTCTCAGGATCCCCACAGGAAGAGAGCTCATTTTGTTAGATTACACTTTTTTTCCACAGTGGTTACTCAATGAACCAGTGTCATGTAACATTTGAAATTAAAATCCCTTAAGGACTTAATGTAAATTTATTGTAATAGTTATATATTTGAGAATATTTGTTAAAATATAAAATGTGTTAGGTTCTAATAAAGACCATGCTTGATATTTTCTGACCACTGGAAGGAGGCCTCTGAATTCAATCAGCTGATCTCTTTGGCATGGAGGGATGCCATAGTGAATGCAAGTGTAAAACTAAACCGCCTACTAGGAAGAAAGAAAGAAAGAGTTCAATAAGCATCTTAAAAGTCAGTTTCAATGAAAGAAAATAAGGAAGGAAGATCCCTGATAGCATCATCTCTGGGGAAATGAGAACATTGCACAGATCAAATTTTATACCGATACCACCCTCTGTGTTTCTCCAAAGTCTACACAGGTAGAATCACATGAAAATCCAAGTGGTGTCATATTCCAAAGGTAGCCAAGGGATGTGGAACAGAAGAGTAATTGGAGTTTGGGGATTTTAGGGAGGTGAATTAAGGTGATGGATTGTAATATGTTATAGCCACTCATTCCACCTATAATAATTTTTAAACTAATCCAGAGGATAAATGTTTAGATACAATAGTTTCCAAAAAAGTTGCATGTGGCTTTCTGCATGTCCTTGTTGTATTATAACTATAATGGTACAAAGTAAGCCACCTCAAATATACTTTTGGAAAATAAAAGAGAGGATAAACAACATAATAAAATGTCCATTGTTAACTTGAAACTGTTTCCAATACTCTCTCTCAAAATGTATGTTTAGTATTATGCCACTATTTAATATCTATGATTTTCTTTATGTCTTCATAAATGAATACCACCTCCGAACTTAAATTCAATAAAGAAAAATATCCTTAGTCATAATCGTACAGAGTTCCCCAGGGCACGTCACCATGTCATCACCATATGAATGAAAACATGATCTGTAGATCAGCCTATCTAGATAATAACATTGAGGAGTTCTTTGGCCTGGAAGGTTCATATTTACTTAGAAACTATACAATCCTCTAAGGAATACCTGAAAGATTTTACTCAGTTAATTCCACTGTTCGCTTTTTATTTTATTTTATTATATTTTTTCTTTTTTTTTTTCACTGTTCGCTTTTTAATATACTCAGTGTGGTAACTTAAAGAAGTTTGCTAATGTGGGGCCTGTTATCAAAGGAACAAGACTGAGACAAAGTGAAAATTATGCAAAGCTTTATTCCATGCCAAGCATTAGAAGTCAGACTGACCGGCCAGGGCCGCCTCCAAAGAGAGCGACCCAGTCTGGATCTCACAGGCTGGTTTTATAGAGCATAACCGCAGACCTCAAGGTACGTGACTTCTATTGTTAGGGTGTTTACTCCCGGAATCGATACCTGGAACCAATGCCTGGAACCGATACCAGGAACTACTGGGGCGTTTATTCCCAGAATGAAGTCTGTGGATATAAACAACAATATGGCTACCTAGGCAATATAGAGTCGCTCTGGCTAAGCAGGCCCTAATAGTTAAACAGGTTTTTTTTTTGTTTGTTTTGTTTTTTTAAGATTTTATTTATTTATTTGACAGACAGAGATCACAAGTAGGCAGAGAAGCAGGCAGAGAGAGAGGACGAAGCAGGCTCCCCGCGGAGCAGAGAGCCCGATGTGGGGCTCGATCCCAGGACCCTGGGATCATGACCTGAGCTGAAGGCAGAGGCTTTAACCCACTGAGCCACCCAGGCGCCCCAGGTTAAACAGGTTTTAACATTAAATCGGCCCTAACAGCTAAGACCTAATCTCCTTTGTGAGTAACCTAACAAATTTTTAGAAGTTTCAACTAGCGACCTATAGATCACAAAAGCAGTATTATAATAATAGTGAACTCAGTTAATAGCGATAATATCAACAGCTATTGTATTTTGAACATTTATTATAAGTCAGCTACCTTTTTGGGAATAAGAGTAGTTCTTTGATCATAGGATTGTCAAAAGGATTAAATGAGATTCCATGTTCAAAGAACTACTTTTATTCCTATTTTATAGATGAAGATGCAATGGCAAAGACAAATATCTTGTTGAAAATCAAAAAGATAGCAAAAAGGAAAAACTAGGAGGGTGCTGAGTTTGGGCCAAAGCTGGGTCATATTTTTCTCTATTTAGCAGAGGAAGGAGGATAGATTTTCAAAGAGATTCTAAGAGAAAATAAAAAGAACTAACCCCTAGAAGAAGGAGGAAAGAAAAGGTGGGAGGGAAGGAGAAAGAAAGGCACTTTTATTATTTATAATGTCTTAAAATTTGTCAGGATTAAATGTGACATTTAAGGAATAGTTTGCTAGTAAATGATTTAGCTTGTTACATCCCACTTTCTTGACACCATACCTTTTTTTGAATAATCATTATTCCATTTGCTTTAACAGAAGTTCTGTTTGAAGTGTTTTAATCATTTCATCACATGTTCAATGCTTATCAACTTTTTAGGTATAGTCACCAAGGGGGATTAAGTATTGTGCATTAAAGCTATTTTGTTAAACTTGTTGCATTTTGCTAACATTTATTTAAAAGGGGAAATATACTATTAGCTATGATACCAATTAAAAACAAAAGCAAATCCACAGTATCTTCATACAGTTTGAGTTAAAGCGAGATAAGAGACATCATAGTGAATTAATTGTCCAAACTGTGGATGAAATCAACCTACTATGGTAAATATAGTTTACAAATTTTAAGTGAGTACAAATATTTTTCTACAACAAATATTTTAATATTTGTTTGATGTTGTTTCTTATAACAAACATTCAGACTCACCTATGAAGAATAAAACAAAAACAAGAACAAAACACACACACTTCCAATATTTAAGCAAAATGTTGTCCTGCTAAACAAGCAAACTTTTACAGAACTTAATTTCATAATAAAATAATACATTGTAAGAGCAGACTTCACCTACATTGTACAGTAATTGGTATGTGAGTATTTGCTGATCCTTTTTCTCCTTTTAATCTCTCTAATATGCTATAATGTGTATCTCAAGATTTTCCAACTCAAAGCACTATGTCAACAAATACCTATCCTTTTAATGTTATCTATTACTCCTGAGATCAATTTGTTCTTGTTTCAGTTACTTTGTAGCCAGTGTCCTCCTGGTCAACTTCCCATGTGTCTTTGTTCATATGAAATGCTACAATCATATTTTTCTGATATTTCCATTTTTAAAAATTTACCCTGTTTTATTGATTAATGATAGATAATTATTTTTAGCCAATTGGGGTTTAAGTTTAAAAAACAATTGCTGGGATACAGCATCATCTTAAACTCTATTGAAGTGTTCTTGCAAATTGCTACTGAATGTGTGTGTGTGTGTTGTGTGTATTTGGCTTATATATTTGACTTGTATTTATATTGTGTATATTTGTTTTATTAAATGTTTAAAAAATTAATTAATTGTCAACATTTAAACTGTAGCTCATTTATATAAAATGAGAATATCCATACTCTCTTAAAGAATCTGAAGATGTGGTCCTGCTGGGCCTGTATTCAATTTCAATGTGGCAAATATTGACCAGAATTACATTGTAGCGTCTTCCTTTAAATGGACAGAGGCACCTTCTACTTCATTCCTTTTCCCATCTCTCCCCCATAACAATCATACTTGCTTTGCCTTTGTAAAAATTTGGGCTTCTAATCCCCCCCTTTTTTTTTAAAAAATAACATTTAATATGTTTCCTCAAAAAACAATGAAGTATGTGAATAATACACCAGTGATGTTACACTTCATTCACAGAGAAATAATGAAAAACTTAGAAAGTACTCTGTGGAATAAAGCTATTCTATGATAGGTATAACTTCTGTGAACCACTTAAGACCTTCCCAAGTGTAAGTCTCCAAAGAAGAATAATATCCAAAATAGAAAGGAAAACAATAAGCCCATTTGTGAATTCTTGGTTTTAATGTTAGTTTTTCCAGTATAATTTGTTAAATTGAGACTTCTCTTTATCACAGGTTTCAGTATATCAGCCTTTCTCATGCTAAGCTCTGAAAAATTTCTGAAAGGCCTACCTATGGAATGCAAATTAATGGTCATTCATTGTTAAACAATAATAAAGATAGGAAGTGATAATAAATGGTTAAATATAAAATGAGGAAATGAAATAAACACAAGATGAAACTTGCTAAATTGTTTATTTATTCATTTATTTTTGTATTTTTTCTATTCTAAATTTTGACCAACTTCACAGTTGCATAGTCACAAGTCTATAAGCATGTATATGACCCATAATATAGCATCTTACTGCTCTTTAAGAATGACTCTATTTGTGCAATGAATTTTTTCTGCATTTTTAAAATACAGACCAAAGATTCTGTTCTAAATTTAATGCTAACATTAAAGGCTGTAACATCAGCCTCCAGTGTTGTAAAATTGCTGGACTAAAATTCTTGATTATGAATTGTATCATGTTCCAAGTGACTGAAAAACTTGAAATGATAAAACAATATTAAGTATAAAAATAAATTTGCAATATTGATGAAACATGCAATAAGAAGAATTATGTGTGATTTCTGCAGAAAATCAATAAGGTTGTAGAACAATAAACAGAACTATTTTTTCTAGTTAGTAATTTCCCTTATATTATTACCTATCAGGGGAAATATTTTGTTCTTTCCTTTATATTTAATGTTTAATTAATTTATTCCATTTAAAAATAAAAATTATTACAGCTTTTCCTTTATTACAGCTTTTCTTTATTTTATAAATAAGGAGTTCAGTATATTACTTGAGAGAACAGAGAACACAAGAGTTGCAACCCAACTAAATAACAGTGTAAACTTGAACAAATTAATTCATTTCCCTGGGTGTCAATTCTCTACCTCTTGGGATAATGTATATAACGTGTTTGTCTTGGCCTCTCTTATATTTACATATGTGTAACTGTGTCTCTGTTTGCATATCTAAAACTATTCTTTAAAAAGCACTATATACATATATGCTGTTTTTGTAATCTAATTAGGTTCTGGGAATTGCAAAATTTTTTTGTTGTTGTTTTTTCTTTTTTCTTTTGCAAAATATTTTTATCCAACATGTTTTTGATGGTTGACTCTTCTTTCATTTGTATGAATTTATCACAATTTTTTTGAATCTCCTGTTGTTAAATGGTTAGGCCATTCCTAGTATTTTGTTATTATAAACAAAACTGGGATGAACTTTCTTTTGAATATATTTCTGTGTAAATTTGATTTAAAAATGACGTTTAATACTGGATCATGCTTACAGGTACTACAGGATATAATGTATGTTAAATTTATATATATGCACACACACATAAGTATGTGTGTGTGTGTGTGTATATATATATATATATACTAATATAGAGAGATATAAACAGTATCTATATGCACAAAGTTGAAAGTGTATATAATATATAGTGTATTATATTTGTATTTTATTTTCCATGAAGTAAATCTTAAAGAGTTAGAAAAGAGTTCTCAAAGAGAGAATAAGATACTTTGAGAAATGTCATTTTTATAAAGAAAATATTTTATTCTCCTACCTTTTAATTAGTAGATTTATTTTTTTATGAAGACAACAGTTGGTTCAGTGTGATTAGGCTGCTAAAATGTTTAATTATATTATACCGGTTGAAGTTAAAGTGATTTTGTGTTAATGTATAGGACCACAACTCATTTATCCTCGAGAAATGCAGTCATTGTTGTTCTTATGAGAATCTGTTTTATAAACTATCTCTACAATATTAATGTACTGGTAGAATTTTTGGAGTACTATATTTCAAAATACTGAAGGAAATACTCTTTTATATAGAGAAAACACTTTTTATGGAGAGCAACTGACATAGCAGTTTTATATTTTAGCATTATATCATGCATTAGAAAAAATATGGAAATCCCTGCACAGTTTTAAATAGGGCATGTCAAACTTATCAGTTATTTGAGAACAAGAAACTAACCAAGCATGGGGGAAAATATCAGAAATTGAATCTCAAATTGGAAAAAATTATAAAGGCTCCACACAAGTGTTGACGGTTCAAAGAGAAAAATAAAGTGATTAATTGTATAATCCAAGGAAACTTTTTAGTACATACATTCATTAATAAAAATGCAAATGTATTGGCATTTATTGTTAATAATGATTACACGAGAGAAGTTTTAAATAGCATGAAGAATGACAAAATAAACATATATTCTAGCATTGCATGATTTTGGGTTTTGAAATAACTGAGTCCATAGTTGTGGAACTGTAGTCCATTAACACTAAGATGTCTGGATATACACCTCAGAGTAGTTCTCTTTTTAAATTTGTGTCAACATTAACAGCTGACTTCAGTAGTAATTATAAAGAGAAAAATACCTCTAACCTGAAAATATTTTATTTAAAGAAGCTAAAAGTAAATACAATGTCCAATAATAGCAGATACTCATATAGCACTTACATATACTAGATGTATATTCTTAGCACTGGAACTAAGTAACTGAATTGATGAATTTTGTTTAATCCACAAAACAGCTCTATGAGATAGGTACTATAATGGGATCAAACACTCTCTCCATTTAACAGATAAGGAAATTGAGGGACAGAGAGGGTAGATCACCCAGCCCAAGGAGTGACAGATAGGAAGGAGAAGAGCTGGAATCTGAACCCAAGCAGCATGGTTCCAGACTGTATACTCTCACAAGTAAGCTGTACAGTATTTTCCAAGTCACCATATTGAGCCACATGAAACTATTGATGCTAAATACTAAATTATTAAACTGTGCTCTAGTGAGGGGAATTGAGGTGAAATAAGCTTATGGAATGCAACATTCTCAACTCCTGTTTGGAAATTCCCATTTTGAATATCTGTCTACTCAAAAACGACAACAAAATACTCTTGATGCCATACAGCCACAAGTACTTGATTTCCATCCAGAAATAATCAATCTTTTTGAATGCATTGACTGAAAAAACTCTAAACTAGCTATTTAAAGATTCTGAGAGACAGTTAGAGTGACAAAAAGAATGGGAGAGGTGCAAAAGAAGAAGGACAAGCCAACAAGTAGACTTCATGCTAAGCAGAGAGCCTGATGGAAGAAGGCTCTATCCCAGGACCCAGAGATCATGACCTGAGCTGAAATCAAGAGTTGGTTGCTTAACTGACTGAGCAACCTAGGTGCCCTTAAACTAGTTATTTAATCAAGACACTGAACATGTCATTAAATCAGTGGGGGGATTTATTACATTTTTCTCCTTAGGTGATGGCTGATGTGTCTTGGCTCAGTCAATAAGATGCACAACCGCCCTTAATCTGAGGACATGTACAACAAGATATGATCTAGTTTAGGTTTCATATTCTCTTTTTCAAGTGTTTGTGGGAAAGGAGAATATGGATATGAACAAAGGAGATTACTGAAACTACAGAAATAGTAATTATATATTCTCAGTCACTGGGGGTGTTTCAAAAGAATTAGAAAATGACAAAACTTGTCAAGCTTTAGGGTCTCTGACTCTTTAGCCCATGCACTTATTCTAAATTGTGTGATTAGCAGCATATTTACAGTTTCACTTCTGATTTTCTCATTCTTCCCTTAAGTTTTCAATCTTCTAGTGACATAAATTATGGCCAGAAAGTTATTCCAAAGTGAAATAGGAAAAAAATGAATATGAGATTTTTAATGGTATAAAATAAAATATTGTTCCACTGATCTTCTAGGTCAGATACACTTAACTTGTGGTCCATGGATATTGTAAAAAATAATGTGGTGTACACATATAGATGTGTGGTGCATGCTGTTTTCCAGGGGGAAAAAAATCTGTAGTTTTCATGAGAGTTTTCTATTTTCTGTCATCTTCAAAATATTTGCTACTCCATATATTGAAGAGAAAATGTAATCTAAATTAGATGGACAACATTTTTAATTTTTAAATTTTTTTTAGTATTTTGGAGAAGATATCTAAACTTGGGACAAAATAGAATAAAAGCACATTTAAGAGAGAATAAATTAAAAAAATAGCAAATATTTTCATTCAGAAATGTATTTCTTTTATTTAGGATAATGCCTTCTTAGGCAGATCTTATGAACTAAATTGTTCTATATATTATGAAAAAATATAAAACTAATAATATATTTAGGTTTTTCTGTATTAAGTATTTTTAATTAATATGTATTATATAAAAGGTGTCACAGGTTTGTTTTATTCACCGTAATTATAGACATAGTAGTTCATTATAAAGCTGTTTTTAAGATGTCTGGTTACTTTATTTTTAGCGTTTTCTTTTTTTTTTCTTTTTAAAGATTTTCTTTATTTATTTGACAGACAGAGATCACAAGCAGGCAGAGAGGCAGGCAGAGAGGCAGGCAGAGAGGCAGGCAGAGAGAGAGGAGGAAGCAGGCTCCTTGCTGAGCAGAGAACCCGATGCGGGGCTTGATCCCAGGACCCTGAGATCATGACCTGAGCCGAAGGCAGCGGCTTAACCCACTGAGCCACCCAGGCGCCCATTTTTAGCATTTTCTATGTATTTGAACATATAGGACTACTTTGATGTTATCCTTGATTTGGTAACACAAATAAAATCTTGCTAATATAGAATTTACTCTAACCTGCATACATGCTTTATAAAGTCCACATGCAAAACCATTTGGACAAGTGGACATAGCAATTTAATGATGTTGTATAAACTCAGCATTTATATTAAGGTAGCATGATCTCATTCTAAGAATTTTTGTAGTCGTTATGAGGATAAAATGCTCAAGAAGGTGAGGAAGAGAGGATGTTTTCATTATGAGGGAGTATTTACAGCTCTTGCTTAAGCACATTACTAGACATTTTAAAAGTTCATTTGTCTGTCCAGAGCAAGTGAACATAGAACCTAAGTCATTTTAAATCACCAGGCTTGTGAAATACCATTGTTCTAAGAAGGATCTTAGATGAAAGCCTACCAGGTTAAGGCCTCCTTCCTTGGGAGTGCTTTGGTTTTTCAATAAGTAATAGAACTTCCTGAAATGCTGGTTAAATATTGTGTTTATGAAGTTTAATTTTTATCAGCACTAATAGGTCTTACAGTTTTGAAATGATCAGTTCACTTTTCTAAACTCTTAATCTTTAATTAAATCTTCTTTTTGTATATGCTTCTTTCCTTTTTTTCTTTCTGTAACATAAAAACGATTGAAATACTAATAAGACTTAACAGCATTCTATGAAAGGTTAGTGTAATCATTAGGTGAGGAGTTATATTAACGCAGGGAAAACACTGTTGTCTCAATATCTTTTGATTCTCTTAATATTTTTCTTTTCAAGTAAATATTAAATACCCACACTTAATTAGAATAAGGAATCTTGTAAAGAACAATTGAAAATCAAACAAGAGCAGCAAACTGATGTGATAAACAAAATACTCTTGAATTCCAGAAAACTGAGTAAAATAAGAAAACAGGAGACAAACAAACAGGAATATAGGTGCTGAATACTGTCACATATCTTAGAATGATTTAGTCAATGTTATGACCGGTAGTGACACTCATAGAATGGATTTCAGCTTTAAAAATGTAACTTTGTATTTGATGTTATTATAACACTTTTTCTAAGACTCTTTAGTCTTTCTAAGACTCCTTCATGCTGGGTGCCTGGGTGGCTCAGTGGGTTGGGCCGCTGCCTTCGGCTCAGGTCATGATCTCGGGGTCCTGGGATTGAGTCCCTCGTCGGGCTCTCTGCTCAGCAGGAAGCCTGCTTCCCTCTCTCTCTCTCTCTCTCTCTGCCTGCCTCTCCATCTACTTGTGATCTCTATCTGTTAAATAAATAAATAAAATCTTCAAAAAAAAAAAAAAGACTCCTTCATGCCAAGAGACTGGAAATCAGTAGCATGAATAATAGTTATATTCCAAAATAAAATCATTTTTATTTTAATTTTTTAATTTGAGTATAGTTGGCACACTATGTTCCCTCAGTTTTGTACTGTTAAGCTATATTCACCACGAGCGTAGCTAAAATCTGCTACCATACAATGCTACTACAGTATAATTGACTATATTCCCTATGCTGTACCTTTCAAAATCAAATTTTAAGATGTAAAAAAATAAATACAAAAAAAACCCACTTCTGAATAGTTATCAGGTCATTTACCTTGTCTAAATTAATAATCCCCAAACTGGATTTTTGAGACATCATTTCTTTCATCATACTCTCTTTGAATTTATACTGAGAAATTGAAAGTCACTGTTTTAAGCAAATAGTTGAAAATAGCTTAACACTTTCAGTGATACATAATTTTTGAAGGTTTAATACTGCATTATCGATGGCAAATTTAATATATTGTAATGACTGGCCAGTGCTGAAAAACTGATTAGAAAATTACTTAACTGTTGTTCCGTGGACTGTTCTTTTATGGAAATTAAAGGATATTTATGTGGTACATCCAATAAGTAGATGTTTCCTTAAAAAAAGGTTATAAACATTTGTAGTTACCATCTACCAATTTATTAAAGAAATAAGGTTGCTACCAAAATGGAAACAAAAATGTTTTATTTTTGGAAGACTATTCTTTGTGAAATGGGGGCCAGGAATTGGATTCAAGGTCTTACTACTGAACAGTAGTAATCCTATGTGGATGGCTTCTAGTGGAGAGGTGGGGGAGGAGGGTCTGACAGGCAGTGACAGAGAAAACGAGTCCAAAGAAGAAAATCTGTATGTAGTTTCTGGGAAGAAAAACAGGGACTATTTATTAAGAGACTTATTTTGTTAACCCAACATAGTTCCATCAACCAGAAAGTGGGTTATAAGTAAATATTGCAGCCATTTTTTTCTCAGTGACTTTGTAAAAACAGATGCCTAGGCTGAGATATTTGGGAGCCCAGAAGTTAATAATAAGAGTTACAGGAATGGACAAGTGCCCTATACTTCTCCATCCCCTCTCTTCTTTGGAATATACCATGATTCCTTCTCTGGAAAAATGAGAGGAAAACAATACCTTTTGTCAGTTTAAGGAAAGCATGGATATGCGGTAGATATCATGGTATTAAAGAGAACAAAATTGTATTTCTAAATAACACAAGAAATATAGTCATTGATTATAAACATTGATCACTTTTTCAATATGAACATGTGCCAGTGGTGGTGCATATGTTGAAGTTTTTATATTCAAAGGAGTGAAGGCTGAATTTCCTACTATCCTTATGTAGAAGAAATTGGTTTTTGCTTGAATAAAGATCAAACAAACCCTATTTTGGCACAACAGCACAAGTTCTGTAGTGGGTAAAGAGAATCAGTAAAACACCTCCCTTTAAAATGTGATAAGGTTTTCAATAAATCAGCTATTTTATTAGACTTACTGTGTCATTCACAATGAAATAGCATAGCTGTATGTCCCCACCGATATTTCATAGTTTTATTTTTAAAAAGTATGATCTCTAGTGTTCTGCCAGTATTATATGATTTACTGTTCTATACTCAATTCTGAAATATCCATCTACATCTCAGCAATTCTCTTTTTGACATCAGGAAAGATTTTGTTTCGGGTTTTATTTATTCAGAGCCTGTTAATGTTGTAATTTTTATATCACTGTCATGTCATTTTGCAACTAATGTCATATATCTGATAAAAGAGCATAGGGAGAGGAGCTGTGTACTTATTAATTAGAGAGGTCTGATAAATGGATTATCTTATTTAGTAAGCAAGTCCTTGACAAGCAGGTGAATACAGATAGGCATATTAATGCTGGTTTCCTGATTTACCGCTGTGCTAACCTGAGTTTTATTTATTTATTTTTGGGGGTAAATTTCTGAACATCTTCCTGAAACTTGCCTTAACAAATGTAAAGTTATTGAGTGTTGACCATGAATTATTATATATGCTATATTCACACAGATTATTTCATTTGACTATTTTAATTGGCCCTATAAGGGGTGACCTGTTATTACAATCCCCATTTTACAGATGGGGAAACAGACAAAGCAAGGTTCTAGGAATATAAGATTTCATGGCTAATAAAGGTAGAGCTGCAATGAGCCCTGGTAATTTTTCTTTGAAGATGCTTTCTTTCTTTTTTTTAAGATTTTATTTACTTATTTGTCAGAAACAGAGCACAAGCAGGGGCAGTGGCAGGCAGAGGGAGAAGCAGGCTCCCTGCTGAGCAAGGATTCTGATGCAGAGCTTGATCCCAGAACTGAAGGCAGATGCTTAACTGACTGAGCCACCCGGGTGTTCCTGAAGATGTTTTCTTGCCTTACTTACTGCCTTTGATAATGTTTACCTCCTATAATTCTCATTCTGACCTTTTGACAAATTTATAAATATTTAAATTAAATATAAATTTTGGTAATATATATATTTAGGCTTTCATGTGGATTTTGCTCATATTATTGGTTGCTCATTAATGAACTATGCAGATTTTTGCTTCTATTCTGTAGCATAATGCTAGCTTGCTTACTGTGTATTTGACAGAGATTCCAACTAATGGTGTGCTTTAATATATAAGAGAATGTTATCAAGATTTACCTTTTTTTGTATGGAAAAATGTGATTTCCATTCAGTGCTGTCATTCAAATAATTTCTATTTGAAGATGATCCATTTTCTTCCTGCAATTCTCTTTATTTTCTGTTGGCCCATCCACTGACTAGCTGCTCACCCAGGAAGTACATAGGAATAATTAGTTTCTTACCCCTGTAGTACAGCTCTTCTATTTTGATATGTAGCTTCTGAAACCTCCCTTAAAACACACACTCACGCTCACACACACACACACACACACACAGTCACAAGCACAGGTGCGCTCGCGCGCGCGCACACACACACCATTGGATTTTAAGCATTCATTTTAGGAAAATACATGTAAAATAGCAGAAAAGTATGACAATCCTTGGGTAAATATTGTATTTGTGTGTAAAACCTATTCAAGAGGAATTTCAAGAAGAAGGACATGTTTATTTTGAAAGCAGGATGAGATAAAACTGTAATCATTTCTAGGTGAAGCTCAGTTGTGTTTCTGGCTGTTGAGTGATTCTCATTCATCTGGTCACATCCTAATCACTGCCACATCTTCATATCAAGGATGTCAAGATTTATAGCATGTTAATGTCAACCCCTGTCCAACTGTAACCAGTATGGATTCCATGATACTTTATATCAAAAGGCTCAACCACATTCCCCAGTCTCTCAGAGAAGTTTCCACAGCCCATAAAAATGGTCCGAACAGAAGTGCATTAGGCTTTTGTAGCCCTAGCCCTTTAAGTTCCTCCAACTTGTTACTTCTATTTATTTGTGTGACTACTCTTCTACTTCATTTTCCTAACTCTCAAGGGACTTCGGTCCCCTTCAAAGCCATAACCGCTTTGGTAGGGACCTAACAATGGCCAATAAATTCTTGGGTACTTCTCCCTATTTTTCCCATTACTTGCTATAACATTGCTCATCCTAACAGGTTGGTTTACGGAGACTCAGGGCTATATTGCTTTGATGTTGAGTATTATCACTTACAAAAACCCTTGCTGTCCTCTCTACTAGCTTACAACCTAGTGGACATGGTCATTGGCCTAGATGAAATCTGAATGGGCTAACTTCCTAGAGGTAAATATTACCTGTTAGAGCATTACTCATGGAGCTCAGCACTCAGGATAATTTGTTTATCTGCTACAATCTATCTCGGCTTCCTCCCCTTCTCTGTCAGCTCAGTCCACCAAGTTCCCAGCATGTCTATGAACTGAGCCCATCCGAGGAACAACAATGAATATGTAGTTTTTCTTCTCCAGCAACTCTGGCTGATATAAGATGTCATACTAAGTGTCAAATCACAGTTCCAATAAGCAATACCCATCTAGCACTTCCAAAAGCCTGGAAATGAAAAGAGGAGAGATTGCCTTTGCCCAGGGTCTGGCTCTACTGGGGATTAGCTCAGGTTTGAATCTGTTTCATTGTTATTTGGCATTTTGTACATTGTCTTCCTGCCTCTTACATTGCAGAACTTTAAGTGTGTATCTTAAATATTTTCACATTTCCATCCAAACTTTATGAGAAATAGATTTCTCCACCATCCAAGTTTTACTGAAGAAAGCCTTTTAGAAATTCTTGTAGAGGATAAAAAGCCATACTTTCATTGCCATAAGCACTTCTTTCATATTTTTCATTTTTGCTTTGCTTTGCTTTATTACAAATATACATATTGGGAATCTCTCTACCCAACAAAGCCAAAAAAAAAAAAAAAAACCCACCCCTTTAAAAAAATTATTTACAGGGACTCTCTTTTATTCCTTCAAGTTGTACAGGCATGGACATATGGTAGATAGAAATATTCTGAGGTAAATACTTAGAATTCTGAATTATTTTGTGTAATAACAAAGTGTCCCAACAGTTTCTTACAGATTCAGCTGACTAATTACTAGAGATTTGGTTGCAACCCAAGTCACTTTAGTACCTTACAAAAACTGAGGTGCTTCAGGCAAGATTATCAGCATGAGAATAAATGAGTTAGCAAGCACTAATAAACCTGGAGAACCACAGTGTTAAATGTTTTATGCATCATTTGAGTATGTGCCACTGCAGAAAATTGAATGAACAGCTTTTTGGTTATGAATACTGGAAGTAAATTTTTTAGCATTGTTTTGCATTTCTTTTAGCGAGAGGCTTATCAAAATGAACATTTTCTGATAGAGAATGCCTTGTAGGCATTCTCTCTCTTAGAGTTTAGCAGTGTGTGTTAAAACTCCAGTCAGTCATCCTTTGTATTTATCTTTCTTCTCTCATGATGAACCATTCACCTGCTGAGCACTTACTGAATGTGGATTCTGTATTGGAGATAGGGTTACATTGTGCTCACACTTAGGACTACAACAATGAAGGAGAATTATGCCGTATACTCTAAAAGGTCACCAAGAACACTGTTGGTTCTGAGACCATTTTTAGCATTCAAATTTTATTGGATTACTGAACTATGAATGATAGCATAATACAAATAATTTTCTTAACAGCAAAAAATTGCTGAATAACTATCATGTGCATAATGCTCTGCATATCAGATATAAATGGCAAATGCACAATTCCCACCCTTAGAAATAGCATTCTAGTTAGTTTACATATGGATTTTTTCTCCTTCCACATAGTTCCAGTCATATAAGAGAAGGAGGAACTGGGAGAGGGATAGTTAACAATGTGTGTGTATATAAGAGAGAGAGAATCTAATGTGCACTAAGAATTGTTTAAATTTCAAATGAAGTATAACATGAACTCTTAAAAATTACTCCTAGCTGGAATGAAACTATTTACTGTGTTTTTCCTATGTGTTTATTATTATAAAAATAATAACATATATTGAGAAGAAACTAAGTGCTTTACAAGGATTATCTTTACAAGGATTATTGTATCTGATCCTTTATATTATTTTCCAATCCTCTTTTACATATGTCATTTTATCTAATCATCTCCAAAGCCCTATGAGGTGTTTGTCCCCCTTTTAAAGATGAGGAAACCCAGGCACAGAGAGACTGATAAAGTGCCCAGATTCACATAGCTGACAAGATAGGGAGCCAGGATTTAATTTCAAGCAGAGAAAGATTTTCCATGAAACTAATAAAATTTAAGATTCAGGAACACTCACTTTTACAGGCTCTTTCCAAGGATTTATATTTAAATTGTATTTATAATTTTATATTTTTTATCATAAAAGGGACCCTAAAAAGTTTATAAGCTTCAGGCCTCAGGCATTTGGACTTTATATGCAACTTCAGCTTCCTGTTAAATAAGTATAACCCTGTCAGCTTCTTGAGCTGTCTTTTCCTTTCCTCCTCTGACTATGGGGGGAAGTGTGCTGCCTGGAAACAAAGGGCGGTCTGTCCATCTCTCCTCTGGAGCTTCTTTTCTCTCCATTTCGCAGACACTATTATCTGTTCAGTTATATTTATTTTAATTCTCTCTCCTTATATCTCTATTATCATTCTATTTCTCTCTACTGTATTGGTCTCATCAGTATTCAAACTGCTCTAGTTTCACCATTAAAAAGAAAGATTTAGAAAAAGGAAAAAACAAAAACAAAAAACCGCCCAAGTCTCCCATTTACATTCTAGCTATTTCCATACCATTCTACTCCCTTTTCCAACTACCAAAAGACCTGTTGAACACAGTCTATCTTCACTACACTCATTCTTTCATTTACTTAACAAATGTTTATTGATATCTGCTAGATGTGAGGCATTGTGCCAAACCGCAGGATTAAAACAAAAAACACAGGCTTCACAGATAAATTATTTATAATAGGAGTTTGTATCTTATATGTCCCATTGTCTGAGGTGCACTCAAAAGATAATAATAAGGATCTTCATTTTCTGGTGACCTATCTCTTAGCAAATAGGTCCATGTTTTAAAGTCTTGGTGTGCCCATACGCAAATAACCCACCAATGCTTTTTTTTTCTTTTTAAAATTCAAATGTTTATTTTATTTATTACTTATTTCATATGTTATAGTCTTATATATTTATTATTACTTGTATTTATTTTTACCCTATGTATAAAATGTATGTTGGATATACTATTATATATCCTTTTTTTCTTTTTGTAAATTATTTTTATTAACATATAACATATTTTTTATTAACATATGATGTATTATTTGGCCCAGGGGTACAGGTCTCTGAATCATCAAGTTTATACCTTTCACATCACTCACCATAGCCCATACCCTCCCCAATGTCCAAACCCAACCACCCTATCCCTACCCCACCCCCAGCAACCCTCAGTTTGTTTTGTGAGATTAAGAGTCTCTTAGCAATCCCATCTTGCTTCATTTTTTCATCCCTAACCCCACAAACCCCCCACCCTGCCTCACCTATCCCTATATCAGAGAGATCATATGATAATTTTCTTTCTCTGATTGACTTACTTCACTCACCATAATACCCTCTAGTTCCATCCATGTCTTTGCAAATGGCAAGATTTCTTTTGATGGCTGCATAGTATTCCATTGTATATATATACCACTTCTTCTTTATCCATTCATCTGTTGATGGACATCTAGGTTCTTTCCATAGCTTGGCTATTGTGGACATTGCTGCTATAAACATTCGGGTGCATGTGCCCTTTTGGATCACTACATTTGTATCTTTAGGGTAAATATCCAGTAGTGCTATTGCTGGGTCATAGGGTAGCTCTATTTTCAACTTTTTGAAAAACCTCCATGCTGTTTTCCAGAGTGGCTGCACTAGCTTGCATTCCCAACAACAGTGTAGGAGGGTTCCCCTTTCTCCGCATCCTTGCCAACATCTGTCATTTCCTGACTTGTTAATTTTAGCCATTCTAACTGGTGTGGGTGGTATCTCATTGTGGTTTTGATTTGTATTTCCCTGATGCCGAGTGATGTGGAGCACTTTTTCATGTGTCTGTTGGCCATTTGGATGTTTTCTTTGCAGAAAGGTCTGTTCGTGTCTTCTGACCATTTCTTGATTGGATTATTTGTTCTTTGGTTGTTGAGTTTGATAAGTTCTTTATAGATTTTGGATACTAACCCTTGATCTGGTGTGTCATTTGTGAATATCTTCTCCCATTCTGTCAGTTGTCTTTTGGTTTTGTTAACTGTTTCCTTTGCTGTGCAAAAGCTTTTGATCTTGATGAAGTCACACTAGTTCATTTTTGCCCTCCCTTCCCTTGCCTTTGGCAATGTCTTTAGGAAGAAGTTGCTGTGGCTGAGGTCAAAGAGGTTGCTGCCTGTGTTCTCCTCAAGGATTTTGATGGATTCCTTTCTCACATTGAGGTCCTTCATCCATTTGGAGTTTATTTTCATGTGTGGTGTAAGGAAATGGTCCAGTTTGATTCTTCTGCATGTGGTTGTTAATTTTCCCAACACCATTTGTTGAAGAGACTCTCTTTTTTCCATTGGACTTTCTTTCCTGCTTTGTTGAAGATTGTTGACCTAGAGTTGAGGGTCTATTTCTGGGCTCTCTAATCTCTTCCATTGCTCTATGTGTCCGATTTTGTGCCGATACAATACTGTCATAATGAACACAGCTTTATAATAGAGTTTGAAGTCTGGGATTGTGATGCCACCAACTTTGGCTTTCTTTTTCAACATTCCTCGGGCTATTTGGGGTCTTTTCTGGTTCCATATAAATTTTAAGATTATTTGTTCCATTTCTTTGAAAGAAAATTGATGGTATTTTGATAAGTATTGCATTAAATGTGTAGATTGCTTTGGGTAGCATAGATATTTTCACAATATTTGTTCTTCCAATCCATGAGTATGGAACATTTTTCCATTTCTTTGTGTCTTCCTCAATTTCTTTCATGAGTACTTTATAGTTTTCTGAGTACAGGTTCTTTGCCTCTTTGGTTAGATTTATTCCTAGGTGTCTTATGGTTTTGGATGTAATTGTAAATGGGGTTGACTCCTTAATTTCTTATTCTTCTGTCTTGCTATTGGTGTACAGAAATGCAACTGATTTCTAAGGATTGATTTTATATCCTGATAGTGTACTGAATTCCTGTCTGAGTTCTAGCAGTTTTGGAATGGAATCTTTCGGTTTTCCACATAAAGTATCATATCAGCTGCAAAGAGTGAGAGTTTGACTTCTTTGCAGACTTGAATGCCTTTTATTTCTTTTGGTTGTCTGATTGCTGAGGCTAGAAGTTCAAGTACTATGTTAAATAGCAGTGGTGATAGTGGACTTCCCTACCATGTTCCTGACCTTAGGAGAAAAGCTGTCAGTTTTTCCCCATTGAGAATGTTATTTGCTGTGGGTTGTTCATAGATGGCTTTGTTGCTATTTAGGTGTGTACCCTCTGTGCCTACACTATGAGGAATTTTGATCAAGAAAGGATGCTGTACTTTGTCAAATGCTTTTTCAGCATCTATTGAGAGTATCATATGGATCTTGTTCTTTCTTTTATTAATGTATTGTATCACATTGGTTGATTTGCGGATGTTGAACCAACCTTGCAGCCCAGGAATAAATCCCGTTGGTTGTGGTGAATAATCCTTTTAATGTACTGTTGGATTCTATTGGCCAGTATTTTGGTGAGAATTTTGCATCTGTGTACATCAAATTTATTGGTATGTAATTCTCCTTTTTGATGGGGTCTTTATCTGGTCTTGGGATTAAATTAACACAGGCCTCATACAGTGAGTTTGGAAGTTTTCCTTCCATTACTATTTTTTGGAACAGTTTCAGGAGAATAGGTATTAATTTTTCTTTAAATGTTTGGTAGAATCCCCCTGGGAAGCCATCTGGCCCTGGGCTCTTGTTTATTGGGAGATTTTTGATGACTGCTTCAATTTCCTTACTAGTTATGGGTCTGTTCAGGTTTTCTACTTCTTCCTGGCTCAGTTTTAGTAGTTTATATGTCTCTAGGAATGCATCCATTTCTTCCAGATTGTCAAATTTGCTGGCGTATAGTTGCTCATAATATGTTCTTATAATTGCTTGTATTTCTTGGTGCTGGTTGTGATCTCTCCTCTTTCATTCATGATTATATTTATTTGGGTCCTTTCTCTTTTCTTGTTGATAAGTCTGGCGAGGGGTTTATCAGTCTTCTTAATTCTTTCAAAGAACCAGCTCCTGGTTTCATTGATTTGTTCTATTGTTCTTTTGGTTTCTATTTCATCAATTTCTGCTCTTATCTTTATGATTTCTTTTCTACTGGGTTTAGGCTTTCTGTGCCATTCTTTCTCCAGCTCCTTTAGATGTTTAGTTAGGTTACATACTTTTTTTTTTTTAATCCATTCTGATACCCTGTGTCTTTTGATTGGGACATTTAGCCCATTTACATTCAGGGTAACTATTGAAAGATATAAATTCAGTACCATTGTATTGCCTGTAAGGAGACTGTTACTGTATATTGTCTCTGTTCCTTTCTGGTCTACTACTTTTAGGTTCTCTCTTTGCTTAGAGGACCCCTTTCAATATTTAGGGCTGGTTTGGTGTTTGCAAATCTTTAAATTTTTGTTTGTCCTGGAAGCTTTTTATCTCTCCTTCTATTTTCAGTGACAGCCTAGCTGGATATTGTATACTTGGCTGAATGTTTTTCTTGTTTAGTGCTCTGAATATATCATGCCAGTTCTTTCTTGCCTGCCAGGTCTCTGTGGATAGATCTGCTATCAGTCTAATATTTCTGCCATTGTATGTTACAGACTTCTTGTCCCAAGCTGCTTTCAAGAATTTCTCTTTGTCACTAAGACTTGTAAGTTTTACTTTAGATGATGGGGTATGGACCTATTTTTATTGATTTTGAGGAGGGTCTCTGTGCCTCCTGGATTTTGATGCTTATTCCCTTTGCCATATTTTGGAGATTATCTACTCTAATTGTTCCAATATATCTTCTGCCCCCCTTTCTCTTTCTTCTTCTTCTGGGTTCCCAATTATTCTAATATTGTTTCATCTTAGGGTATCACTTATCTCTCGAATTCTCCCCTTATGGTCGATCAGATGTCTCTGTTTTGCTCAGCTTCTTTATTCTCCATCATTTGATCTTCTATATCACTAATTCTCTCTTTTGTCTCTTTTATCCTAGTAGTAAGAGCCTCCATTTTTTATTAAATCTCATTAATAGCTTTTTTTTATATCAACTTGGGTAGATTTTAGTTCTTTTATTTCTCCAGAAAGGGATTCTCTAATACCTTCCATGTGTTTTTCGAGCCCAGTTAGCACCTTGATAATCGTCATTCTGAAGTCTAGTTCTGACATATTACCAATGCCCATATTGATTAAGTCCCTACCATCAGTACTACCTCTTGTACTTTTTTTGTGTGTGTTGAGTTTTTTCACCTTGTCATTTTATCCAGGTAAGAATATATGAATAGGGGGCCTGAGTGGCTCAGTGGGTTAAGCCTCTGCTTTCAACTCAGGTCATGATCCCAGGGTTCTGGGATCAACACCCACATCGGGCTTTCTTCTCAGCAGGGAGCCTGCTTCCTCCTTTCTCTCCGCCTGTCTCTTTGCCTACTTGTGATCTCTCTCTCTGTCAAATAAATAAATAAAATCTTTAAAAAATTAAAAAATAAATAAAAAATAAAAAATTTAAAAAGAATATATGAATGAGAGAATAAAATACTTAAAGAGTGCAAAGACTCCTGAAAAATATATGCTAACCAAATCAGAAGAGACCTAAAACCAGGGGGAGAAGATGGGGGGGGGATTAAAAAATATATATATATTAGACTGGTGAGTAGAACAGAGCCACCCACTAGATTTTGGGTATATTCTGGTCTCTTAGAAGAAACTACCTCCCAAAATTTTAAAGAAAGAATAGTATATATATATATATATATATATATATATATATATATACACATACACACACACACACACAAAAATAAGGGTAAACATGATGACTGGATGGACTCTGACTGTGAAGATGAAATTTTAAAAGATTCTAAAAAAGGAATTGATAAGTTTGTTGGAAAAAGAAAAAAAAAGAGGAGAAAATGTGATCAGGCTGGAGCTAGATTTAGGATATATTTTGATCTATTAGAAGAAATTATACCCCAAAATTTTAAAGAAATATATATATATATTTATATTTTAAAGAAATATATATATATATATATATATATATATATATATATATACATACACACACAAAATAAGATTAAATACAATGAAGGGATAAAATATGCCTGTAACTATGAAAATTTAAAATTATTTTAAAGAGGTATTGATAAGATAAAACAGGTAAAAAACATTAAAAGAGGGAAGAGGAAAAGTTAAAAAAGAGAATAAGAAAAAAATGAAATTAAATTTAACTTTGTTAGACTAAAGGATCATGGGGGGAAAAAAATCCATGAATTCTATATATTGCTTTCCCCTAGCTCTGGAGTTGTGCAATTCTCGTTGATAGGTGAACGTGGTCTTGGCTGGATGTTCTTGCTGATCTTCTGGGGGAGGGGACTCTTGCAGTGATTCTCAAGTGTCTTTGTCTGGGTTGTAATTCCACCACCTTTGCCAGGGACCAGGCTAAGTAATCTGCTCAGGTCTGCTTTTGGTAGCTTTTGTTCCCTGAGTGCTTTCCATTGAGCTCTGGAGGACAGGAATGAAAATGGCAGCCTCCCAATCTCTGGCCCAGAGGAGCCAAGAGATTGGAGTCCCACTCCTCAGTGTGCCCTCATAGAAAAGCGTCAATCCCTCTTGTGTTCCTGGTCTCTGGCCATGCTCTGTGCTCATCTGGCCTGTGAATGAGTGGTTCTGTGTCTGGCGCACAGCCCTGTTTGGAGTCTCCAAACCCAGCAGATTCTTGCCACACTCTCCGACACCACTCCTCCAGAGGAGGAAGGAGGGGATCTCTCCGGATCTGCCACTTGTGGGGTCCCTGCTGAAAGAGTAGTCGCCTGACTGTGCCTTGGATCATGGTTTAAGGTAACCTAGGCTGAGAGCCCCCACCTCAGCTCTGTCTCTCTCACCAGCTTCCTTGATCCAATACCTAGCAGCTCTGCCACACTCAGACACCCCCAGTCTTTCTGTGACCCCATGGGTCCTGAGACCACACTATCCCTATGAGAGTTCCACCCCACTTAGCTTCTGAAGTGATGTCCCTCAGTGGAGCAGACTTGTAAAAGTTCTGTTTTTGTGCTCTGCTGCTCCACCACTTGCCAGGAGCCAGCCCCTCCCCCTGCAGTCTATCTTCCTGTCGCTTCAGAGTCACTTCTCTGCATGTCCTACCTTCTGGAGAGTGGTTGATTTTCTGTTCCTAGAATTGCTGCTCTTCTTCTATCTCCTATTGAGTTTGTAGGTGTTCAGAATGGTTTGATGACTATCTAGATAAACTCCTGGGACCTAATGCTATTTCAGTTTCCTACTCCTCCACCATCTTGCATCCTCCCCACCAATGCTTTTTTTTTTTTTTTAAATACTGTAAAATGTTAGTGGAACTTTTAGGTGCCAAATTTGGCATTTGTATCTGAAGCTGTCTAGCTCTACTGTCAACTAAGGATGATTTTAATTTAAGATGTTAGCTTCACCTAATTATTTAGATATTTGGGTGACTAAAGTGAATAACAGTTAGCATTACCAGGTGCCCAAACAAGGTGGCATTGCCCCACAAAGTGGTATTTTTCTGGACATTTCTATTAATATGGGTATGTTTTATGGATCCCCATTTCATAGATAATATAAGCAAGCAATGAGGTAATGAATAACCTTTGAAATCTCATTCACCAAAGTATATTCAAAAACAAGATTTGAATATAGATCACTTTGTAAAGTCTAGGATCTTTCAAATATATTTTGCAAATGCACCAAAATCAAGAGACATAGGATAGGTGAGATTGAATGGGGGCAAAAGGATCACAAAAGGGAGTATAATATGGAGCATGACAAGGAAAGGAAAGGAAGCATGGGGACAAAAGGGAGACAAAGGGTCACAAAGGGGAGTATAATATGGAGCATGACAAAGGAAGACAAGGAAAACAGCTGTATGAAACTTTAGGTAGAAAATATATAGTCATTTATGTATGAGTAGGACAGAAAACCCAGAATAGGAGTGTCAGTAGACTAACTTTGTGTTTGTTGAAATCTTTGTCTTCCCCTTCCATAGCTATGGAAGACAGATATTTTAAAAATTTCATCAAAGAGACCTCAATTGTTTAGGTGGCTTCTTGAACTATTGATAAATTGTATGTTTTGTTGCCATTTTCCATGTTAGCAGATTCATAGTGTTTTGTTTGTAGAATACTTACAAGCTCTTGCTTTTTTTTTTTTTTTTTCTATCAAGCTATTGGATTCTTTTGTTACAGGAGGAGCATTTTAAAGGGAGGATTTGTTACTAGTTTCCTTTAGCTGAATTTAAGTCTATATGAAATTTTGTGTGATTTAGTGTTCTGCAGAGAGTTTTGTTGTGGGATTTTTTTTCTCCCTTTAATTTTAACTTGAACAGCTTGATGAGAGTTTAATAAAAATTGTTTTAAAGTTATTGCTGACCTTGAATTAAGTGGGAACCAATATATCCCCATGCAGGTGTGGGCTTCAATTTATGGCAAATATGTTTGTCTTTACAGTTATGCATAATTTCCAAATTCTAGAAATTACTTCTGTTTTATAGCTATACCTTCTAAACCCATCATAAGGAGGGCTCTGTCAGCATTTCTATTACATTCTTTACAGAGGTTTATAACATGGTCATAAAACTCACTCCAGGATTAGTTTTGGCAGATAAACTCTCATCTAGGCAAGAAAGGTGTTATTTTTTACCAACTGTTTAAAAAGAATATGCTGGCTTGTCTCCTCTCATAGAGTTCATAGACTTCTTTCTTGCTGCAAAACCTCTTTCTCTAATAAGAGGATGTCTTAATTAGCCTTTTTATATTGTATTTTTGTGTTAGAACCTCTCTTTTTCCTCAAAAGGAAGAGCTAAATAGCTTAAAAAAAATAAGCTTGCTTAGATGCTGGAGTTCAACAGACATGAGTCCAAATCCCAATTCTATGACTTAATGGGAGATTTGTGAATGAGCTACTTACTGAATATAATAAGCACTTAATAAAGGGTAGCTGTAGAGGTATATACTATTCATTTTCTTAAGTCTTTTTATCATTTAGGAACTTAATGAGCTCCTTAATCAGATGTATATCTCTAAGTAATGAATTAAATTTGTTCCTTCATTTACTCATTCAATATTTATTGAGCATCAGACCGGATGCTAGAGATACAAAGGCAATATAACACAGCCCCTGTCCTCAAGGGATGTGTAGCTCAGTAGGTAAGAGTCAGACTTCTAAGGAGACAAAGTACGGAATATGTAATGCTTCCCTAGAGGCTTGGACAGCTCAGAGCAAAGTCATTTTACTCAGAGTAGGACATCATTGAAGGTTTTGTTAGGAAGTAGAAGGGCAGGTATTTCTGTACTGAATACTAAAGGATAGTTAAGAGAGATAAACATCCTTGTGTCATGAGAGCAACAAGTGCAAAACATAAAGAGGAAAAACATGGCATAAACTAGGAAATATAATGTGACTGCAGTTAAAAGTATAGAGGGATATGACGGTGGCAAAAGGTAAAATGGAAAACTATTTTTAGTTCTTCATCATGGTAAACCTACTAGGCTCTCTCTTGACTCAGAGATCCTGGATGACATACAGTATTCTATTTCAGTTTACACCTTATTTTGATGAAGCATTTTCTCCAGTAATGTTAAAAAAAAAAAGTGTAAGAGGTATAATTTTTTAAATCTCTTATTTGACTTAAACTTACTTTATACCACCTTCTCCTTTGACATATACTTTAGCTCAGTATAATATTTTAAGTAGGAATTATTTCCTTCAAAATTTTGAAGTATTGCTTCATTGTCTTCAAGCATTGGATAGTTCTATTGGGAAATCTCAAACCCTTTTGATTTCTAATGTTTGCCTATGGCTTATACTTTCCCTTTTAGAAGATTTTAGAATATTCTTTTTGTCCCTGTTTTTCTGGAATATTATCTTTCTTTTTTTTTTATTTCACCTGTTTTTACTAATTGTTCTGGCCAGTCTGTTGGACATTTAATCAAAAACCTCATATCCTTTAAAGCTGAAAATTTCCTCAACACATTATTTTTCACCTTTTTCCAGTGTTTTAGAACTCCTATTATTCACATGTGAGATAATATTGCTATGTGCTCTAATTTTCATATCCTTTCTCTCATCTTCCATTATTGTGTCCTTTTGACATGCTTTCTAGTAGTTTCCTTAATTGTATCTTTGAATACTGCTATTGATTCACTTTTTAAAAATATTTTCCACTATGTTTTTCATTATCTAGAACCATTTTTTTTCTGTTAAGTAATTCTTCAAAAACAACAATGTAATTTTGCCATGTGAGAGGATGTTCTCTCTTATTAATCTGAAGATAATGATGATAGTTTTCTTTTCTGAATAATTTCTGTTTCATCCATGTTTCATTATATTGACTGTTTTTGGTCTCTATCTTTCATATTAGGAGATTTCTTCGGATGTTTTATAATCCTCGTTGTTCATGATTAAATTTGGAAACTTAACAGTAATTTGAAGCTATGAATATTTAGGTGATTTTTTTGACTTTCATCTTCACTGTGTACTTCACTGGGTAAGGCATTTTGGGGAACTTCCTTAGATCAGCATTTTTAAATATTTCTTCTTAGATTGGTCGGATTTCCCAGAGAAAGCTCTTTCAAATTTTTACTAGAGAGTAGAGGTCTAGGTGCTGGTATTATGGGAGTTAGCATTCTGGATAAAGTGTTGTGATTCTTTGAGATAAGCATTCTAAATACAAACATTCACCAATCTGAGGTATGTATAAATCAGGTTGGTTTCTGAAATTTTCCCTGCCAGCTTACAATTCTTCTGTCTAAGGTTGGGTAAAAATTTTTTCTCTACTCATTTATCAGATTTTCAGCTTCCACCATGTTGCTGGTTTCTTTTCTCCTGCTCTTTCCATTTTATGGGTTTATGTCTAAATAGCAAGCAAATGAACAGACACTCTGTCATAGTTGTAGTGGTGTTTGGGAGGAAGAAAATTTGTGTGCAGTCTACATTCTATTTTTTTTTAAGATTTTATTTATTTATTTGACAGACAGAGATCACAAGTAGGCAGAGAGAGAGAGAGCAGGGGAAGCAGGCTTCCTGCTGAAGCAGAGAGCCCAAAGCGGGACTCGATCCCAGGACCCTAGGATCATGACCTGAGCAGAGGTTTTAACCCACTGAGCCACCCAGGCACCCCTCAGTCTACTTTCCTTTTTTTTTGTTTTTAAAAGATTATTTATTTATTTATTTATTTATTTATTTGACAGACAGAGATCACAAACAGTCAGAGAGGCAGGCAGAGAGAGAGAGGAGGAAGCAGGCTCCCCCCTGAGCAGAGAACCCAATGGGGCTCGATCCCAGGACCCTGGGATCATGACCTGAGCTGAAAGCAGAGGCTTTAACCCACTGAGCCACCCAGGCGCCCCCTCAGTCTACATTCTTAACTTGAAATCACTCCTCTCTTGAATACACATCATTCCAACTTTTCCCTCCAGAGGTGTGACAAACTTTATTTGTTGAGGTCACTAATGAATCTACATTGCTAAACCCAGTGTTTTTGTGGGGTTTTTTGTTTTGTGTTTTTCTTCTCGATCTTCATACTTGGCCAGTCAGCAGCTGTAACAGGTGAACAGTGTCCTCCTAAATATACTTTCTAAAACTGGCATTTAGGAAAACATATTCTCTTGGTTTTCCTTCTAATTCTGTGACTGCTTAGTCTTTCACATTTTCAGATTTCTTATCTTTTCATCCTCTCAACAGTAGAATCTCCCAGGACTTAGTCCTCAGATCTCTTTACTTTTTTTTTTTTTTTTCCCCAATCTCTGTCTCTTCATGTTCTTATCTAGTGTCATGACTATAATTACCATTTATATGCTGATGACTCATAAACTTTTACTTACAATCTGGATATCTCTCCTGAACATCAAACTCAAATATTCAGTGTCTGCTCATGGATATATAAAGTTATCTCAAACTTAGCATCAACCAAATTGAGTTCTTCATCTCCTTCCCCAAATCAATTTGTCTTTCCTGAAATCTTCCCCATTGTTGTATATAGTAAATGTGTTCTGCCAATCACCCAGGCCAAAGTTTGAGTTGTCCTTGACTTCTCTTCCTCATATACTTCTTCTAATATTAGGCATCTGCTTACTTCTCATTATTGCTATTGATATCACTCTCATTTAAACTACCATTTTGTTTCTCTTGATTATTATAATAGCCTACCAAGTGCTCTCACAGCTACTTCTTATGCCTTCCTCCCAAAACAGAGGTTATCTGGTATGTTAAAGCACTCTAGTGTGTTCCCATTTCACTCAGTGTAATAATAAAAATCTTTGTTATGGCTAATAAAGTCTTGCATGACCTGTTTCCTTTACCTCCCATCCCACATTACCTTTCTGGCCTTCTTTTCTATTTATTCCTGTTTTGCATCATTCCAGCCATTGTTTTCTTATATTTCCTTGAACATGCTCTCTTGCCTCCATCTAAGCACGTCTGCACTTGCCTTTCTCCCTGCCTGGACATCCTCCATTCCCACCCCTACTCTTTACCAATAGTTAGTTACACCTTCTTCAAATCTTTGATTAAATGGCACCGTCTCAAGAAAGCACACCCTATCTAAAACTGCAACTCTCTTTTTAAAATAGCAATTCTCCTCACCCACTCATTATTCTATATAAAATTTGCTTTCATCTTTCATCAAGAACTAACGTATTATGTGTTTGTTTGTTTAATAACCACTAGATTATAAGATCTATGTAAGAATTTTCATCTCTTTTGCTCACTGATAAACCTCCAGTGCTTACAACATAGCCTGACACAGAATATGATCTTGATAAATAAGTGTTGGGTACATAATTGAATGAGGTATTTTAGTTTCATTATCATTTTGCTCTTGAGGAGATTAAAACTCAGGATTAAGTAACTTGCCCAAGGTCTCAAAATTCCCTAATGTGGGAGACACAATTTAATTCAGATCTCTCTGGCTTTAGTGCCTATGCATTATCTAAAGAGTAAACTGCAACTGATAAGTAAGTAAGATAAAGATTAGAAATTGTCTGGTAGACTTAAAAACAAAGAAATTTTCTGGAGGGCTTGTCAGCAGCAATCCTAGGAAAGTAATGAGATAGGAGCCATAATGTAATAGGTTTAGGAATGAATGGAGACAAGTTTAACTGCTTCTTCAAGGCCATAGAAAAGGGAAAGGCGTACATAGGGAGTTTCTTTCTTTTCTTTCTTTCTTTGTTTCTTTCTTCCTTTTTCTTTCTCTTTCTTTCTTTCAGAGGGAAGAATCATGAGTGCATTGAAGTACAAAAGATAATGAAAGCTAGTAGAGAGTGGATACTGTAAAAGAAGGAGGGAAGAAAAATGATGAAGAAAAACCACTGGGTGAATGGGAGAGAATATGACAGGAAACATAGAAAGAAAGGTTTATTTGTTTAAACAATTTTCATAGTGATGTTATTGTATCCATTCCCTTAATCTTCCAATAAATATCAACATACAAGGCTTTATGCACTGTTATAGGTCCTGAGCACAGGGTATTAAATAATAATAACATTACTGAGACTTTTGCATTATTTCATCCTATCATCACAACAACCTTATGAGATATATGGTGTTTTTCATTTCTTTTTTCAGTGCAGGATTTAAGCAGAAGGACTTGCCCAAAGTAATTCATGTAGGAATCATTAGTGTCTGAATTACAGTCACAGCAATCTGACTTACAACCCATGCCTTTACTCACTTTTTTTCCACTACTTAAGAAAACAAGATTTATATTCTGGTGAGGGAGAGAGAAACAAACAAGAAATCATTAAATACCCTACAGAGATAATTTTTCATTTTACAATGAGACTTAACATACATTTATAAGATAGTGTCTGGGTAGCTACTTGGGAGATCAGAGGACATTTCTCTGAGAAGGTGACATTTAGGCTAAGATTGGAATATAATAGCCATGAAAAGACTTGGGGGAAGAACATTTATTTTTTTTGGAGTTGGGGGAAGAACATTTCAAACCCTGAGGAGAGCTAGTTTCAAGATATTTGTGGATTTAAGCTTTGTATAATTAAGAATGTTAAGAACATTAGTGTGTACCTGGAGAATGGGGAGTGAAGATGGAAAATGTTCACATCTCTGATAAGTGTAAAGAGGTATGTAGGGCCCAGATCAAGTGGGAGTTTGTGATCCTGTGGAGTTTAGATGTTATACTAAGTACATTGATGTGCCACTGGAAAGTTTTAAGTATATACTTAGTGTGATGTAGTTTATGTTACTGAATGATTATTCTGATTTTAGAGGGCCATACTGATCAGATATCTTAATGGGTAATATATATTAGAAATTGAAGTTAGTTTCTGTTTTAAGCATGTCTTCCAACCTACCAGTTTATTTACTGCAAAAATAGAGCATGTAAAGCCATATTTATCCTTTCACTTGATGCCTATAAAGATGTTCACTTCTTCTTCCTAGTTATTAGAAATGGCAAATGGCTAAAAATGCTGGAAGAGAATATTGGTTGGGAAAGTAAATCCATCCTTAATTTTGCCAGTATTCACTAACTACTTACTGAACTCCATACTAAGTGCTGGAGAAAGGAGAGCCCTAGGAAAAAAACATGGCATGTGCCCACATGGGGATGAAAATGGCCCTCTGAATGGTCAGTAAAATAGTAACCAAATGTTGATATTGTAACCACTCACTGTATTTACCAACTGAATTAGAGATGTAAGTTGAACAAACTAATAAAAAGGAATTTAATTGGTTAAACCAAAGGATTTTGACTGACCATCTCATTAAAACTTACTTCATACAGACCAAGTAAAGAAAATAAATTTCCACGAAGAATGAAAATATCATCGTGTGGTCCCAAGATGTAGTCAGTCAATATGATAGTCTAAGCACAGCACAAAAAAAAAAAAAAAAAAAAAAAAAAAAAGAAAAAAGAAAAAAAAAAAAAAAAGAAACCAAGTAATATAGAACAAACAAAATGATGAGATTTAGGAGATAGGATGACGAATGAGAGAATTAAGTGCTTAAAAGAGTGCCATTTAAAAGTATCAGTTCAAGAAGATGAAATGCAACAATGATTATATTAAAGGTAAAATTTGTTTGAAGTCTTTGTTTTGGGGACATTTTGCTATTTGCAAGTTTTTTTTTCCCCAAGGAAGCTAGGCAATGCTCTCCTTCAGAACAAAGAACATTGCCATGGGAAGTAGTGGGGCCTGTTGGTTAGGAGCATGGGCTTTGGTCACATTAAACAGTAAGCAACAACAACAACAATCTGGATTCAAATCCTGTCTCTACAGTTGATGATTTATGGGAACTTGAAGAAGATAATCACAACAGAGTGACCCCCTTTCCAAAAGAAAGATAAAAATTTCAGAGCTAGAAAGCAACTTGAGGTCATTTAATTCAATCCTCTTATTTTACTTATAAGAAAATGTAGCCTCAAGGTTGGTAAATTATTTGTCTGAGGTCACATAAACTGCTAATATTCAGAGCTCCACAATCACAGGCATTCTGAGGACACATTCTCTTTGAGACCAGAGATGGCAGCCCTACTGATGTCTGTCTGGAGTGCTTAGAAAACTTTGAAGTATCCCAATGAAAATTAAAGCACATCCACAGAAAAACCCCAGATGTTGCATTTGATTAGTTTTCCTTTCAGGGTCTTGGGCTTGCCAGTTCTTGAGTGCTTCTTTCTTCAACTCCCTGCCTAAAATATAACTTATCTGTGACTTTTTTCAACAGCCCTGCAAACTTACTGAAGTACACTCTATTTTATTTCTGTCGCATTTCCTATTGTTCCCTTCCATCCCTTATAGTTGCTTATAGATGTGGGAAAAACGAGATCTATATCTCCAATTAGCCTACTGCCAAGTATATGTAGAACCCTAATGGGATAAATCAGTGATCCACAACACAAGATCCATGTCAGTCTGATTCATTTGAATATCCTTCATATTTATTTGCTTCAAGAGAAAACTCGAGTTTAGATGGGAATGGATGCAAGTGATTAAGAGTCAAAGTTTGGGGTTCTCTGATCCTCAAACATCAATACTGGCTTCATACTTCAGTGACGTTTCTTGGAACTCGGATATGCAGAAAGGTATGCTATCAATAGCAAAACATCCTTCTTCCTGCTCTGTGGTAAAACCACAAATGTATTGGCCTTGATTTTGTCATATCAGGCTTTAGTGCCAAAACAGGAAGTCTATTAAAGACACTTGCCATATAATAGAGTGATTTGAACCCTTTTTAAATTTGCTCATCACTGACTTAATGCATAGTAACTAGCCAGTTAAAATGATTTTAGAATTGGCATATAAAATATGTGGCCATTACAGCCATCTTTTCAGAAATGGGAAAAACTCCTGCTGAAGCTACAGCTGAAAAATAATTTGCTGAAAAATCGGCTGAAGCGGGAGGTTCCAGCTCATTGAAACTCAATTTATTATATGCTTAAATGACTCCTGGAACAGAAGAGTATGTAGGCAGTACAACTAGACAAGGCAAATTCTGTGCTGATAACAAATGTGTAAAACTTCAATACCTATTGGAGAAGTGATAGCAGCCAAATTCTTTACTTGCCAACTAGTAGAAAATGTGAACATGCTGTTAGATAATTAACATTTTCCTTGTTATGCAGGAATGGGTAGTGAATACATAACCCAACTCTTTTTTCCCTCTGGATAAGTTGCAACTCAAAAAAGCCTGTGATTAAAGCAAAGCACAGTTTTCTGAGAAACTTTGTGATATGTGCTATAAAGTTATGATACATTAGCCTGTGGTTCTAAGGTAACAGATGTATAAACATGGACCTTGGCTAATAATATCAGATGGATGGTACCTTAGGTGTTTTATCTTGCACAAGTCTGTTAAACTTGAAACTGACTAGTATTGAAGATTTACTATGCTGATGTTACACCCCATATGCCATGTTTTACCATTGTGTATGTGCAAACAACACTTGATAGGAACTCTCAAAGCTATACAATGTAATGTGTGATTCAAACTGGCCAATGATAATGATTATTAATATTATGACATTTTGAGTAGTCATATACTTTTAGATGAAATATATTTATAATTAATTTGAATTTCTAACACTTGTGTGCTCAATATTGAGCTCAGTCTAAACTTTAGAACTCCCAACTATATAGCCTGCTTCCTCTCAACATGCAGCAAAGTTTCAGAAGGCTGTACCGTATTTTTTTAAAAGTCACAGAAGTTTTACTCAGTATTCTTTTAACACTAAAAAGATTAGAGTAAAAAGTGAAATACCTTCTTCATCCCATAGCACTACAATTTTCACTTCCTTCACAAGGATTTTTTTTTTTTTTTTTTTTTTTTTTTTGAGAGAAAGTACTGGTGGGGAGAGGATGGAGAAGGGGAGGGGTAGAAGGAGAGTGAAAGAATCCCAAGTAGACTTCTTCCTGAGACAGAGCCCAATGCCATGACCCCGAGATCACAACCCCAGCCAAAATCAAAAGTTGGACACCTAACCTACGGAGCCACCCAGGTGCCCCACAGAATTGTTAGATTTATTTTCTTGTGCTTTTCTTACATTTTCCATCTAAAAACATCTGTTTTTATAGTGCATTTACAGAAATACACTTACAGAAATGTATAGTTTGGGGTTTCATGTGTATTTGTGTGTGGATATATGTGAATCTATAGGTGTTTTTACGTAAATGTTTTTGAACAATGGTATTGTACTTTTTTTCAATTTAAATTACCTTATGGAGAAATTCCATAGATTTGGATAGCTACATTGATAGATTTATTGATAATGTAAATTATCTCTATGTATGCTTCAAACCTATGAAGACCATCTAGCATTATAGACAACAGCTTATTAAAGCATTCTTCTATTCATGGCACTTAGAGTATTTTCTTTTTTCATGTAAATAATAGAAAGAATGAACATCTTTTCCCCTGACTAAAGCATATCTCTATAAGAATCCTACAGCAGGATTGCTGAGAAAAAGGGGGATATACTTTTTAAATTTTGATAGATACTTAAAACTTGGTTTCCAAGTATATATGAAAATTTATTCCTGTACGTCTTCGTCAACATTAGATATCTTCATTCTTAGAGATATTTCTTTAATTTGCATTTTCAGATCACTTTTTTTACCCATTGTATACCTTCCTTTATAAATTTCTTACTCATATACAATTCCATACTTTTATTGGCTAAGGTCTATTTATTGACTTTTAGGACTCCTTTTATGTTCTGGATATATTTGTGAATGTGTATTTGAAAAATTAATACATGTATGAGAGAGAAATGTTGCAAGTATTTTGGCTTATATAATTATTTTTATCAACCTTGGTGCCACATTGCTTAGTGGAGGCCTGGCAAATTTTAAGGTAATAATATTATTTATCAGATTGAATATTATTAAGATAGCAAGTGCTGAACTTTGTTCCTTACATCTATCTCTATTTTTTTAATTAAATTTATTTTATTCAGATTGGAATTGATATTTATACTTTATAATCATGAAAACTGAGGTTTGGTAAGATGATGTGATTTATCTAAAGTCAAACATTAGACAATAAACAACTAAGAATTCCAATGAAATTATGGTGGCTTTCATTATATTGTGTTACCAATATCTATATTGATCATGATATTATCTATTATCCATATCTTTTTGAAATCATTTAATCTATACCAAATGTTAAGCTTACACATGGTGCTGACCTCAACTGCCTTGGTGAATAAAAATCCAACGAATTTGACAATATAGTGAGTTTTACTTGGTGTATGGCAGAGTCTAGAGACTAAACAACATTTCACAATACATGTAAACTTTCTTCCCAACATATTAAGAAAACACTCTCATAAACATGGATCCATCTATATCTGCTATGTTCACTTAGCACAAGGTTAAAATATTTTACCTTACATATTGTACATTTCATTATTCTACATTACAAACTCAGCGGATTCTTTGCAGTTGATCCATTATACAATTTAGTTTGATATTGAAAATCCCAACACAATAAAGAACAAGCTACAAACTTGAAATGAATTTTAAATAATACATCTTGCTTAATACGTCTGCTGATTTACCCAACACCTCGAAATGAAGTTTGTCAGGTGTTCATTTGATTGTTAGGAAAACTGTAAATAAAATTGTTCAACATATTTTCAGATATTAAAACTATTGTTTGTCTTGATTTGACAACTTTGAGATTTTAAAATGGGCCATATCTGTGTTAGAGTAGGTCAGTAGATAGCAGAGTGAAGGAAAATGCTGTTTGCCATAGATGTGGGTCCTGGCCCCTATTTGCTAAATTTAGGAAGACTGAAAGGAAACTTTTCTTCCCCACACTGACCTTTCTCAGATTAATAACACATCCAATCCTGATTACATTTTATCTGTCATTTTCCAGTATTAATTCCTGTGCAGTATGGTTGAATGCATGTGATCTTGTCAGCCTCATTTTGTAAAATTAATTAATGGTGATTAGATGTATGAATTTCAAAAATTTGGAATATGTTTACTGATTAAAATGTATTTTCTAGCATGCAATGTTCTTATGGTGACAAAGTTTTATGTTTCTCCTAAGACCCAGAGAAGCTTCCAAATGTATATGTGCTATGTTTGCATATACAGATATACTGTGCTTTATATGCAGTGCTTACTGCAGATATAAAGGACTAAACCTAAAATATAGAAAAGGAAGAAAACTACTTGTTTCAACCAAAGTATTGCAGGACAGATTTTATATTATTTGTTTTTAAGGGTAAGCCAGGTTCAAAGTTAATATCAAACATAATTTTGTATTCAAAATTTGAAATATGTGATTGTCCTTAGAGAAAATCTTAGAACACGTCTTCTTGCCAAATTTGTACTTGCAGAATAGTGAGGTATAAGGTTATAGATCACTTTGTGGTAGAGTGCCAACCCATAAACTGCTTGGTAAAGCTACTAAAAACTTCAATCTGAAATTCATTTATCTCAGTTAGGAGTTTGAATCCTCCATAAAAAAATGAAATGCGCTAGAGTCTCTTAGTTGTTAAAAAAGAGAGAACAAGCAAATTCCAAATTCTGTTTATTTCCACATTTCTTCCTTTAACTGTTGCAGACATAAATACAAAATGAATGTTGACATATTTGTTTAGCATCCCTGAACAGATTAAACTGCTTTAGAAGTTCTTCTGTAATCAGGCTTGAAAAATGGAAGCTAGCATTCACATCCCTGGATAGATTAAATTGTTTCAAAAGTTTCTCATTAATCAGACATGAAAAAAAATATTATCAAAGTAGCAGTAGGTCCTTTGAAAAATACTCAAAATCTTCCTTACAACAAAGTTTTTTTGCAGCTTCACTGTATGATTACTTTTTCAGTCATGCATATATAAAATATTAACTATGTAACCTGTTTAGGTTCTCTATAGGTGAGTTGCTAAGTACCAACAAATATTAATCCATTGTGAAGTACATTGTGTGTTTATAAAGATTCGTCATGAAGTACATTGGGCCAGCTCTGAAGCTGTCGTTGCTTATATGCATCTTTGGGCAAATAAAATAGGAAATTTAATTTTAAAAAATTTGAACTTTGGGTGAATTGCAAGTATTTGAGTGTTATTCTTCATAATAATTCTGTAAATTTTTCTTTGTACTAATTTTAGAGATGAGGAAACTAAATTTCAAAGATAATAGTTGATTTGTCTTGTATCACAGCAGTTAGGTAGTAAATATTCAATGTTAGACCTATCTCACCCCAAAGTTCCTATTCCTCGCATTCTGTAAAATCTCTCTGAAACTAGCTTTCCCCTTTGTAAAATGAAGTGACTGGATTATATTATTAATATGTTTAGATTTTCTGTAGCTCTCATGAATATGGTCTCTGGTTCTTGATTTGATTTAATCTGCCCTTTCAAGTTTGGGTCTATCACCTGAGTGTTACATAACACAAATAAGTGAATTGTGACACTTACTCCATTTCCCACTTAAATCCTCTAAATTCCTGCCAAACAGGCACTGAGACAGGATAAGGAATGATTCATTTACTATAGAAATGGATATTATTCCAGCAGTGTGAACTCTTGACTTTATTTTCATCACTCAGCCAATGAGTATAAATGACTTGAATTTGATAGGCACCATGCAGGCAAAAGACATACATTCACACCATTATATTTTTAGTACATTTGGTAAATGCACTCATACATTTGAAGACAGTCAACAATGAATCACCCCTAGTTACATTAGTTCCTTACAGGTTTTGCTCTTCACACATTATTCTTTCTATAAAATTACATGACATTGCCAAATAGTGATCAAAAAGGAGCGGTCATGTTCTCTTACATTCAAGGTATGTTTTTAAAAGAAAAATCTTCATAAATGAAATTTAACTTCTATTTTTTCCCCACATGCAAAAAGTTACTAGATGCATCTCATTCATTGAGAAGGGTATATTTAGTATGGCTTAGCAACAACTATGAGTTTTCTTTCAAAGAAGCATTTGTACTAAAGAGCAGCTTGAATAGTCAAAGATGAGTTCACAATTTTAGTCAAATATTTTATGACACAAACTATGTCAAAATTATAAAGATGTCATGGACAGATTTATTATTTCAACCATAATAGAGTAATGGTTATCAGACTTACCTCCATAAACAATATGTAATCAGATAAAATATATGAGGCTATATTTTAAGATCTAAAATAATAGGCAGCATGCAGAAGAAATCTTTGAAAAAGAGAAATATAAAAGATGTGTTTAGCTTGCATTCCAGATTTTTACACGAAGATACTTTCTAAATGTGACACAGAAAAATGAAACTCAAACAGAAACCAGAGGCTTCAATAACTGGGGACAATAGAAATCAGAGTTTGGGGCTGCTCAGGTGCTGAAATTTATGGAATGGGGTATTGGAGACAAGAGATCTGTGCAGAGAGGGAGTCTTAGAAATTTGCAGAAGGTTCTACTTGAGTATTTAACCAAATATTAATATTTGCACATGATGAAACACTGATAGACTTGGAAGAGAATAGCTGTGGAATGGCTGTGAGCTGGAAAAAAAATGTTTTTTTTGTTTTGTTTTGTTTTTCAGAAATTACACAATACTGGAAGACATTGGTATTCTTACTATCAATAGAGAAACATTTCTGAACTTACCAAACATTCAGTAGATTCCACTGAGTGCCCATTCAGTTTTGCAGAAAGGTCAAACCTTAGCAGTATGTCTAAGTAAATATATTCTAACAGTGCTTAAAACAAAACTACCACAGGATAAAGGGATACAACTCAGCAACTATTAAAGAAAGAAAACACGATTTAGTCAGACGTAAAACTAGTAGCCACAATATTGAGAATACCTCTAAAAAGAGTAACCCTACTTTTTCTTCCCTTAAGGAAAAAAAACAAATCAAAAATGAAGTGTGACTATGAGAAAAAGGAGTCAATAGAAATACCACCAGAGATTCTACATATGTTGAAATCAGCAGTCAAGAACTGTAAAACAACTGTTATGAAAATGTTTAATACTTTAATGAAAATGTGTATAAAATGAATGACAGATGGAAGAACTCAATAGAGAAATTAAAAATATGATACAGTATGAAATGGCTGTTCAAAAACTTAATTTGAAATATCTGAAATGAATATTTTTTGGTATAGCTCAACTGAAGATTAGACACTAGAGAAGAAAAAAACCTTCAAAAGACATAAAGGCATTCAGAAGAAATGAAAACAAATGAAAGGGTAGACAGAAAAAAAAAACTAGAATAAAGCATGTCTAGTGACTTGTGGGGAAAAAAATTTCATGTTGTGTAATGCACGTGTAATTAATGAAACAGAAGGAAAGAAGAACAGTCTTTCAAATCTGATAAAATATAAAACTCGTAGATCCAAGGAACTCATCTATAGTCACATTTCAAAAATGAAAACAAGCAGAAAATATCAAAAGCAGCCAGAGAATAAAAAAATATTATATATAGCCAAACAATGAAAATAATTGCCGACATCAAATATAAGGTAATTCAGAAAGGAATAATATTTTTAAAGGACCACAGAAAAAAAGTCATGTGGAAACTTAATCTGATAGATTATATAATTTAAAAATGAAGGTGAAACAAAGACTTTTTCATTTAAGGTAAGGCTGAGAAAATTTGCTACAAGCAGAGTTTTGTTAAAGAAATATTAAAGAAGATTCCTCAGGGTGAATAACTATGGTATCAGAAAGAAGTTCAGATCTATATGAAGAGATAAAGAATACAGGGAACTGTAAATATATAAATAAATAATTTATTAAGGCATTTATATCCAATTTATTAGCAAAGTGTTTTGGACATAAAACATATATAAAATAAATATATATAGTATCACAGGGGACTAGATGGTGACAAATGGAATTATATTGCTGAAAGCTTCTAAAGTAATATGTGAAGTTGTATTAATCCTTAATATGGTTTAGTCATTATGGCAACCACAAAAATTAAAACAAAGAGGTATACCAAAAACATATACCAACAAACCAAGAGAGAAGATTAAAAGAATGAATATCAAACAACACCTGACTAATCTAAAAAGAGGCAGTACAGGAAAAAAAAAGTAATGAGCAGAGGGAACAAAACAGACATAATAAAACTGATACTAGACTTGAAATCAACCCTATCAATAATTATACAAAATAGTAATTGACAAAACTTTCTAATTAAACTCATTAATTGCCAGACTAAATAAAAACAATTAAGACCCAAATATATTCTATTTACAGAAAAAATTTAAATTTAAGTTGAAGGAGTTAGAAGTAAGATAAAAAATAATATTCCATATGAACACTAATCAGAAGAAACTTGAATTGGATATAATATTACCAGAAAAAAATAGACTTTAAGACAATGCATTCTACCAGCAAAATAGAGGAATATTTTTTGAAGGATTAAATTTATAAGTTATCAAGAATTTATAGTAGTCCTAAATTTGTGCCTAGGAAAAGAGCTTCGGAATATATAAAAACTGAAACTAACAGAAACAAAGGACAAATGCACACCCAGATTTGAATATTTCTTATATTTCTAAAATGGATAAAGCAAGGTGACAGAAAATTATTAAGATATATTTAAACAACCAGCTTGGTAAGTTATCAATCAACTTGACATTCATACATGAATCTAACCATATTAAAAATACATATTCTTGGGCAACTGGGTGGTTAGGTCATGATTCTAGGGTACTGGGATGGAGCCCCGCATCAGGTTCCCTGCTCAGCAGGGAGTCTACTTCTCTCTCTCCCTCTGCTCCTCCCCCTGCGTGTTCTCTCCTTCCCTCTGTCTCTCTCTCTCTCTCAAAATAAATAAAATCTTTTAAAAAGTATATATTTTTCAAATGCACTTTATATTTTCCACAAAACAGGCCATATAACACGTTCAAATTTTAAAATATTGAATCCATCTACAGTATGTCTTATTATCAAAATAGAATTACATTAAAAATCAGTATCAGAACAATATTTGAAAAAAATTCTCACAATTTAGAAGGTAAACTAATATTCTGAAATTCCTAATATTCCTAAGTTACCTTTGGGTCAATGAACAAATCAGAAATAAAATTAGATAAAAACATAAACAGAAAAATATATATCAAAATTTGTGGGATGCAGCAAAAGCGTGTTTAGAGAAAAATGCATTGCTTAAAGTGATTGCATTAGGAAAGAAGAAAGTATAAAATTCATGATCTGAAGTTTCATCTTAAGCCAGAAACAGAAAAAATTAAATGCAATATAAGTAGAAAGAAAAATAATAGATAAGAATACAACATATAGAATTCCCCATATAGAAACAGTGGGGAAATGAAAATTTAAAATTGACATTTTAAAAGTTTAAAAGTATTTAAAAGTACTGAAATTTTGGGATGCTTGGATGGCACAGTCAGTTAAGCGTCCAACTCTTGGTTTTGGCTCAGGTCATGATCTCAGGGTCTTGAGATTGAGCTCAGTGCAGAGTGTACTTGAAGAGTCTCATTCTCCCTCTCCCTTTCCCTCTACCCCCTCACCCAAATCTCAATCTCTCTCTCTGTCTCAAATAAATAGATATATCTTTAAGAAAATTAAAAATAGAACTACCTTATAACCTGGCTATTGTACTACTGGGTATTTACCCCAAAGTAGTAGATGTAGTGAAAAGAAAGGCCATATGTACCCCAATGTTCATAGCAGCAATGAACACAATTGGCAAATTGTGGAGAGAGCTAAGATGACCTTCAACAGACCAATGCATAAAGAAAATGTGGTCCATATATAAATGGAATATTACTCAGCCATCAGAAAGGATGAATACCCAATGTGAATGGAACTGGAGGAGATTATGCTGAGTGAAATAAGAAAAGCAGAGAAAGTCAATTATCATATGGTTTCACTTACTTGTGGAACATAAGGAATAGCATGGAGGACATCAGGAGAAGGAAAGGAAAAGTGAAGGTAGGGAATCAGAGGGGGAGATGAACCGTGAGAGACTGTGGACTCCAGGAAACAAACTGAGGGTTTTGGAGGGGGCGGTTAGGAGGATGGGTGAGCCTGCTGGTGAATATTAAGGAGTTTATGTATTGCATGGAGCACTGGGTGTTATATGTAAACAATGAATCTTGGAACACTACATGAAAAACTAATGTATAGTGACTAACATAACACAATAAAAAAAGAAAATTTAAAAATGTACTGAAATTTTGATCTGCCTCAGTACTGATCACAAAAAAAAGGAGAAAGCAAATGGAGTCAATGAAAGCGTATCATTAAATATCCTATAGATACTAACAGGAAATAAGAGCATTTATAAGCAATTTTATTATTTTGATTGCATAATAATGAAACTAAACTGAACTGTAGATATTCTCAAACCTGACACAGGAATGAACAAAAAAATCTAGATAGGCTTATATCTATTTAAAGAAGTTAGATTTGTATTTGTAATTAAGAATTTTCCAACAAAGACAAGACAAAAAATAAATAATACCAATTCTACATAATTTTCTTCAGAAAATAGAGAAAAATGGGAATACTTTCCACCTTACCCTGGTCATAATGCTAAAATCAGTTAAGAACATTATAAAAATAAAAAATAAGTAATATCTTTTTTGAACATTCTTGTGAAAATCCTTAAAATATTAGCAACTTGAATCCATGCAAAGTTTTAGAGAGGACATGGTACGTCCACTTTGGAAAACAGTTTATTTCTTATCAATTTAAATGTATGCTTATCAATTAATCTATGCATCTATATATTTATTTACCCAAAAGAAATGAAAACATATTGACATGAATCAAAATGAATGCATAACTTGTGCATGGACATTAATAGCAGATGCATTTATATTTATAGTAGCCCAAAACTGAGAGAAAAATGCATACAGTAGAATGAAAAATGTACAAATATGATTTTACAAAGGTAATATTGAGTGAAAGAACTTGATAGCACTTCTGGAGGGTTTTAATGTTATTGTTCTCGATTTCACTGCTAGTTAGAGAACTTTATTTTGTAAAAATCCATTGTGCTGTAAACCTATATTTTCTGCTTTTTTCTTTATGTTATTTTCAAAAATTGCTCTAAAAACCACTGGATTTCAGAAAGGGTCATATAAGCTGGAGGCAAAATTGGGATTTAGTTTGGCTTTTTGAATTTTATCAGAATTATATTATCCCAATATTTTTATTCTAATGGTCATAATTTTGTATCTATCATCTAATATAATGATTGGAAAATACAAGGCATACAATAAGTGGCATTAATTGTTTCAATAATAAAATTCTAAGGGAGTGAATGAGTGACTATTATATGTAAAACCAACTGTAATATTTATGGTTATTTCCACAAGAAAGAAAAGGTTATGGGAATAAAAGCACTGTGAGACAATCAGAACAACATATTTTTCTTAATGTATTAACTACTCTCGTAATATAACAGAGTATCTAGATAATCAGTGAAGCATGTAGCTTACATCACACACTTATCTACTTTTAATTATTTTTCTTCATAACAGTTCTTGAGAAGTCATACCATTTATTCACAATAGTTCTTGTTTTCAGTACCATGAAGTTTTTCATCCTAAAATATACTAAGTACACTATAAAAAGTGATATTTTCACATGGTGATTTTAAGCAATGGGACACTAATCCATTTTAATGACACAATAGTTTGTATTCTGAGCATACCATATGGAACTAAGTTGAATTGTGCGCCATTCAATTTCGAGTGATACTCACGTGCTTTTCTTTGTCTATGTGTGATTAGCAATAAAGAGGTAGAGGTAGAATCTTCTATAAATATTTGTCTGCTATCCATATATGTTTTCCACAGTTGTGTTGAAGTGCCCTCATGTTTGTTCTTATATTTGCTCCAAAAGTGTCTTAACTTTATATTTAAATACAGGTTGAGTGCAAGATGACTATGAGTCTATAAAGCCTATAAAATCGGTGAAAATGTATCAAGCAGAATTTATTTTTCAAATAAATTATTCCCTTAAGCACATATTCTGCCAGTAACCTGCCACTAATATGTATCCTGCTTTGGAGAGTACAATATATGTTCATATATTATGCATTGTGTACAAACTACGATGTTTCTTTATTTTCAGATTGTTATTCATCACTTGTATAAACTTGTTTTTATTGTTAATTGATATATTTTTCTATCTATAAATATTATGTGTCTTGGATTACTTTGGACTGTCACATATTTTTTCTCATTACAACTAGAGGAAAATATATTTTCATATCATGACTTTATCACTTAGCAAGAGGGATTTTAGGAATAAATTGAAGTGACTTAGCAAGGTATGGTGTATATGATCTTCCAAGAAGACTGGTAATTTCAATCATAAACAATAAAAAGATTACTGCCGATATTTTCTTTTAGGAGTTTTATACTTTCAACTCTTATCTTTAGATCTTTAATACATTTTGAGTTTTTTTTCATGTGTGATGTAAGAATGTGGTCCAATTTTATTCTTTTGTGTGTGGCTGTCCATTTTTTCTAGCACCATTTATTGAAAAGACTGCCTTTTTCCCATTGTATATTCTTTCCTTCTTTGTCAGAGACCTAGTGAACATATATGTGTATCAGATTACTTCTGGGAAATCTATCCCAGTCTATTGATCTATGAGACTGTTTTTGTGCCAATACCATAATGTTTTGATTACTATGACTTTGAAGTATATCTTGAAATATGAGATTGTGATACCTCCAGCTTTATTCTTGCTCAAGATTGTTGTGGCTATCTGAGGTCTTTCATGGTTTTACAAAGTTTAGATCATTTGTTCTAGTTCTGTAGAAAATGATATTGGTATCTTGATAAGGATTGCACTGAAATGTAGACTGCTTTGGATAGTACAGAAATTTTAACCATTTAACTCTTCCAATCCATAGTATGATCTTCCCATTTGTTTGTGTCATCTTCAGTTTCTTTCTTCAGTATCTTATACTTTTCATAGTAGAGGTCTTCCATCTCCTTGGTTATTTTTTCCCTCGGTATTTTATTCTTTTTGGTATAATTGTAAATGCAGTTGTTTTCTTGATTTATCTTTCTATTTCTTTATTATTAGTGTATAGAAACATAATTCTGTATATTATTTTTATATCCGTTAGTGGATTTATCAGTTCTAATAGTTTTTTGGTGGAGTCTTTAGGGTTTTCTGTATATAATATTGTGACAGTTTTACGTATTCCTTATCAATATAAATGGCCTTTTCCTTGTTTGATTGCTGAAACTAGGACTTTCAGTAACAAGTTAAGTGGACTTGTTTGTCTTATTCAGACAATTCTTAATATAAGAATTAATATAAATTAATATAAATTCTTATATTAAGAGAGTGGACATCTTTGTCTTATTTCTGATCTTAGAGGAAAAGCTCTGTTTTCTTTGTATTGAGTATGATGTTAGCTATGGGCTCTTCAAATATGGCCTATATTACGTTGAGATAGATTCCCTCTAAACACATTCTGTTAAGAGTTTTTAATTATGAGTGAATGTTGCAGCTTGTCAAATGCCTCTTCTGCATCTATTGAGATGAACATCTACTATTTTAAATTTTGTTACACACTAAATATTTTCCATGACACATGTTGCCCCATCTATGCTTTCAATAAAACTGTAAAATAATAGGCCACTACCAAACAATAATTTTTTTTTAAGATTTTATTTATTTATTTGACAGACAGAAATCACAAGTAGGCAGAGAGGCAGGCAGAGAGAGAGAGGGAGAAGCAGGCTTCCCGCCGAGGAGAGAGCCCGATGCGGGGCTCGATCCCAGGACCCTGGGATCATGACCTGAGCCGAAGGCAGAGGCTTAGCCCACTGAGCCACCCAGGCGCCCCCCAAACAATAATTTTTAAAGTTTTATTCCTTAAGTGTGTCTAAGAGATTTTAGCTAACCACACAAAAAATGTTTGCATGTTCAACGACAGTAATTTTTTGTAGAAATCAGAAGGCTTATATGGAAACTGAATCACTATGCACATGAATCTGATGGGATAAGGGAGGGTTAACAGGAAAAAATAAAGAAGTGAGAATTTTTGCTAATTCAAGTGTGAACTTCTGGATTTGCCCATGGCAAGTTGTTGATCACATTCTTTAATGGCACTTGAAATATCAATTTTTGAATATATTACTAAAATATTCACTGCATTGACAGGCAGGGAGAGAAAAAGGTAATTTACATAGAGGTAAAATTTATTCTTAAAATAAGTCACAAAACAATTTTGACATATTTACTGAAATTCTTGACAGTACTAATTTAAAGTTAGCACTTTATGAAAACCTCAATAAAGAGTGATATACATATGTGAATAGTAGTACATAGATGTCTATATAAATCAAATCACTAACATAATGAAAATTGGCCACCTTGTTAGGTTAATGAGAATATATATTTTTGTTAATAAGTGAAGATGATGTGTTATGTTTTTAAAACTTAAGCTTGTCTAAAAGATTTGCAGCATAATTAACTGAGTTTGTTTCTATCTTAGTTTTTATTTTAAAGATTAAAATTTCCCCTAAAAAATCAACATTATTATATCTCCTGGATCTGTAAGGGATTAAGTTTCCTATGCCTCTTAATTTTTAAAAATTTGATTTAAATTTGACTTTGGTGAAAAATATAATGGACAGAAGGAGATGCTGCAGAAAGTTCTTTGAACAGGATTAATGCAATTCTATATTTGTTATTCTTGCCTTAAGCATAAAATCCAGAACTCCATGATGACATGTACTGTCTCAGAACACACTTTTTAATACATCTATTTTGAGTTATTTCAAAATTTTCAAAGTGTGAGTATTAAAGTAGGAATCTGATTCAAACTGGAAGTCTCAGAAGTAAGTATCCAAAACACTTTCTTAGAAGGCAAAGATCAGAAGTAGTATGGATATACTTGGATTCAGCTCAGGATATCCCTTGAGCTTTTTAAAACAAAATATTGTTTAATTAAGGAAGTATTGGCTTGATAGTCCAACATTATAATAAAATAAACTATATTTTCCAGTTTCCATTCCTTTATGGAACTTGCTTGGAGTAATTATTTTGCTTATTACCTCTCTTCTTGAGGTAGTCAGATTTTCATTATTTTTTCTTGTCTGGTGTCTTATATGAGGTTTTTTTTTTTTTTTTTTTTTTTTTGGTTACAAGTGACAGATACCTCTGTCAAATTATATTGTGTTGAAAGAGAAAGACAAAAAAGCAGAATTTCCAGAATACAGGCCATCTCAGTCAAAAGTGAGGAAGTATAGTTCTTCCTTTAGAAAGGAATGAACAAAGAACTGGAATGACAGAAAGGTATTTGTCTCTCTGGTGCTGTATGTTCTTTTACCTCTATTTTCCCATGGACAAGTGTTTACTTCACTCCTCACACATTAGCTTTCTGTGCTGTGGTGCCCTGGTTTTAGGGAAACATAGACTCTCTTCACTACATTGAATCTCTCATTCTAATTCTAGACACCAGGTAAACAAAATATGATCCAATTTGAGTAAAGTGGTGTGTGTGTGGGTGTGGCCAAGGTGGATAAGGAAGTGGGTACACTGTTGATTCAACAGAAGTTTTAGGATCACAGTCAAAGTAGGAGACGTAGGGACAGTGGATGTGGGTAATGAGGGAGGGGGACAGGTGTATGCCTAATAAACCCTTTTAGGTAATAGACACATAGACCCAAGAGGCACACAGAAATATTCTTTACATTCACATTGACAGTGTTCAGTTGCCTGGATAGGTAAATTTGAATAATTCCTTGAATAAAAAATTTGCACTCATCATGAAAAGTTACCCACATATGCGTACATCATTCACATCAATAGTCTTATAGGTTTTTAATACTATGAATTTTATTACAAAATTTAGTTTGCTTGTACAGAATTTAAGAGTTCCGAAGCATAAATTCCCTGAGATCCTTTTAATCATTAACAAATAAGTGATATATGTGTGTGTGTGTGTATATATATATATATATAATTAACAAATAAGTGCTGTATATTTATTTAACAAATAAATATAATCAAATAATCACTTATTTATATAACAAATAAGTGATATATATATACATCATATATAAAGTAATCTTAAATATTATATATATGTAAAGTAATCTTAAATAATTTATATATTTTATATATAAATATATATATATAAAGTAATCTTATTTATATATATATAAAGTATATGTATACTTTATATATATATAAAGTAGTCTTAAATAATTAAGATAGCCATAAGGCCTTTGGCAACCAAATATAATTGAAAGAATAAAACAATGATAGAAATGATAAACTGAATATTATATAGAGTACACAAGTTTATTTTTATTTGAATTTTATGGGTGATCTGAAGATTTCTTTTCAAGTTGAAGCCAGAGGTGCTAGCGTGGATCAACCATGCTTCACTTGAATGAAATTTTCCATGTTTTCTTACTAGAAGGAGAAGAACAAAAACCCAACCTGGATTTATTCAGCTCTCTCTTCAACTCCTGAGACAAGCCAAATGCTTCCAGGTTCTCAGAAACAGGGAGAATGTTGCCAAATGAAAATGTCTACAAACTCTTGCTTTCTCATTTCAGCTGCTGGCCTTGTGGAATCAGCTCTGGCGGAAACCTCCTGCTGTCTGTCGTATGAGTTTCTCGTCGTAAGGAACTTGTGGGTCATAAGTGTATCCAGCCCTCAGTGATAACAAAGGTATGAGAATAGTCTTTGGATGACTGAATCAGAATTTATTGCAGGTTATATCATTTTTCCCAACTACTCAATTTAAATTTTGAATTAAGAAATAAAATGATACTAAGTGTTCTTTATTTTTCCCTTTTAACTTTAAGTGGCCAGAACCACATGCACCTTGATTGTGTTTCATCTTAAAATGCTATCAAAAATCAACAGGCCGGGGCGCCTGGGTGGCTCAGTGGGTTAAAGCCTCTGCCTTCGGCTGAGGTCATGGTCCCAGGGTCCGGGGATCTAGCCCCGCATCGGGCTCTCTGCTCGGCAGGGAGCCTGCTTCCTCCTCTCTCTCTCTGCCTGCCTCTCTGCCTACCTGTGATCTCTGTCTGTCAAATAAATAAATAAAATATTTAAAAAAATAAATCAACAGGCTTCTGGCTCAGTAGTTGTCCAATGATGAGATACTTCTCAAAAATGAAATTCAAAGTCCTAGGGACAGGAAAGAATGTGACTGTGTTGGGTACTTTGTTTTTTTTTCTTTTCCTGATACCTGCAAATAATTCTAAATGGCGTTTTTATTGCATTTGAGTGAAGTACTTTATCCTTTTTTTAAATAAACACATTTGGCATCTGAAGATATTATCTTGGCCTCTAGTGACACAATTTCTCAGCTCAACTGGTAATTTAAGAGCATGGAATAATTTCATGTATAACTATACATCAGCTGGTGAAGGAAATATGAACAAAAATTTGACTGTTTTGAAAAATTAAGTTCTAACATCTAGACAATGAAAATCCCCTAAATGGGTCCCCTAAATTCTCTATTTTGAAACATGAACAGCCATTTGGTGTTGCGTGCAAGCAAATCTATCTTGACCAAATTCATGTCTTCTTAAAAACAACATCTTGGTAAAGAAGATGCTAAAGAGAAGGCCAGGTTTGTTTTACATTGTGAATAAGTCAGAAAAGGTGATAAAATTCAGGACAGTTTAATGCATGAGGAAAGGAATTTCTATTAAGATCTGTAAATCATATAGAATCACCAAGTTGGGAGGTCAAATTAACTGAAAGAAAACTTAGTCAAATTTCCTTACTTTTACAAAGAAGGTAATTAAAAAGTTAAGAGTGGGGCAAATGACCCAACATCACTGAACTTGCCCTTAACCTACTGTTTTGCTCTTTCATATTCTTCTAATAAGTCCTGCTTTGGTTAAATATGTATAAAGATTTGGACAAAGTCAAAGTACTAGCCTTCTAACAGTCACATTCTCTTAGGTGTCTTAGAGCATGTGTCTTTCTTAATTTTTTCCAAGTGGGAATCATGATACTCAAAGAAGTAGTAGAATGCTTCTTTTAACACTAAATAAAGGATTTCATTTAAAGTTGTGTTTCAGTATAATGTTATTTTCTAATGTGGAATCAGACTAACAGGGGATTTTGAAAAAAAAAAAAAAGAAAGAAATTTTCAGACTTGTTATTTAACTAGATATAATTTGTTTTCCAAAGGTTGTATAGTACTGGGGCTTTACTTGGCTTAATATTTTTTATGACACTTAGTAATATCGAAATAGAGCCCTGATGAGCATGAATAAACAAAATCAACCATGCTTCAGCTCTGTGAAAAGGAAATTTGATAAGCAGAAAGATCTTGAACTCATGGGGATATTTTAAACTTTTCTTTCAGTGAAGCTTTCATGGTAACAGCATTTTACCTTTCAGTTTTTATAGTACATAGAACAGCTAAGTCAATAGACATTTATCTAATTCAGGCAAGCTAATATTGTAAGACTATTACACTTTCTAAAACACTTTCTGTGAGTTTGTTTTGTAAATTCATTTGGAATAACCATATTATATTACTAAATCTATGTTCATTTCTTTAAACTGAAAATTAAATAGAAGTTGCTAATATAAAAGTGCATGGCTATTTGTTTGCAAGAACTATAAATCAATTAAAATATGTATTAGATTAGACATTTGAATCCATGCCAGAGATTTTATACCCCAATAATTTACTTTAGGATAATGAATTAGCATTTTATTAATAGCAATACCACTAATTTTGATAGTTAAAACATAGTGAAAATTTATGAACCTTTGTTAAAATGTATTTCTATCACCTTCTTGAAAAAAGGTATCCCAAAACTACCAGGCCTTTATATGTCATCCTATAAGCCAGCCATACAGATTGTCTCATTTTAATCATTACTGTCTTCAAATAAAAGCTTCTTCCAGATGTACTAAAGGAAACAGTAATCAAACCTAAGCTTCACCATCTCTAATATATGCTATTCCACTTGGATTTTTTTCCTTTGAATTCTTAATTTAAAAAATCTTTTAATGAGAGGCAGCTTGAGTGTGAAGTTGTCAGTTCTACCCTTGTCCAAAAAAAAAAAAAAAAAAAGAGAGAGAGAGAGATTTCACTTTTAAAAGAAGCTCTACTTTCTTAAGACATTTGTATTCAAACAGGACTCTCTCTTTCTCCTTCTTTCTCCTGGGAGAACAGCTCTACTCTTCAAATGAAAAAGAAATAATAAAACACATCAGGAACAACAGACCTCAGACCTAACGTTTCTCTCCTTGTCTTGGAATGTTATTTCCATATAGAAAGCTACTCTAATGGGACACTTGTAAATGGCAGGGAATTTAGCCCTTGTGGAGTCCTCTCCAGAAATTGGATTTTTGCTTAAGCAAACAGCAAACCATGCAGCGGGGGAAAAGCTATTTATTTGGCTGCCTGTTGAAGAGCCTTACAAAAATACAATTCAGTCTGTTCTGACCGTTGAGTCAATCACCATACACTGGAAGACAAAATCCAGTTACTTGTGTAAGGTATCAGATGAGCTCTTTCATGTAACAGTTAATCTCAAATACACTTTAATGATATTTTTCTTGATTACCCTTTTCTTAGATATAATGGCTTTTGCAGTTTACTTTCACATTAAAGAAGGGTAAAAAGCTTATACAAGCTGCCAACTTCTACCCAGTCTTTTAAGGGATTATTTAGAATCTTTGCTGTTCAAATATAAGCAAATTTATACTAAGGAAAGTTAATCTTCAGTTTACAACATTTAATAATGTCATTCAAAACTCCTTATGACAATATGTTTACCTTCTTAAATCAGATTTAGATTCTAAAATGTTCTTATGATTTATATGAAAAATGTTTTATAAGCTTCTCATTTGCTTCATAACAAGTATCAGACATCCTTCTACACAAACTGATGCTTTTCTTTAAGCAAGTAACCCCCACCATTTAAAAAAAAAAAAATCTCTTCTCATGTCTGCAAAGTGCCATTCTGAAGGATAAGAGGAAATAACTCCACTGAAGGATCTTCTTTTAGGCATAAGAAAGATAAAGGTAATTCTTAAGAGGAGACAGACCCACTAATTTAAGTTTTGTGAATATTCGTTTATACTTGCTGACATTTTGGTGTGTCCTTTGCAGTGAATAGAGTTTCTTTCACTGTATTTCTCAGAAACAGCTTTTCTACACTAAAAACAATTTCCATCTTTCTCCTAACAAGTTTTATAGTTAAATATCCATGAAGAAAATGAATACATCTCCTTGCTTTTACTTTCTCCTCACCTCCCAACCTATGAAAACTTGGTATTTTACTGAAACCAGCATTCTGTACTTTGAGGGAAAGTATAAAATAATGACAGATTTTTAGCCAAATATGTCCATGATTTAGGATGGTGGAAGAGTCAGCTCTCTCCTATCATTCCGTGAATGACTCAGTCAGCCAGAGATCTTTGTTAGTGAAAGCATTAGAACCCAGATGATTTAGAACTAGTGTGGCTCAACATTACCTAGGCATTATGGAGGCATTTTCCAGGGAGATATTTCGTCTAAACTTTGATTATATTATAGGCAAAACAAGTTTTATATAGTTGAAATCATTGAAGAACATTTAATATTATAAACTGTATGGACATTTTGTAATAGTTTATAATATTTATTCATTTAAAAAACGTATTTTTTCTTTGAAGTGGTTATATATGCCTATAGTAATATACATAAACTGCAGAAGGTATGCACTGGAATATACCTTTATTTAACATTATACCAAGAGCCATAGTTTAAGTTGAATTAGTAGGAGGAAAACATTCACTCTACTTATTTATTTTTTTCTGCCATAAGAAATAAACTATAACAAGCCTAAACCTTCAAATAATGAGTAAAAATTTTGAACAAATATTCTTAACTGGATTTTCCAAATTCAAATATTCCATTCTAAGCTATATATTTATTATGCAATAAGAATTGTTATCCTTGTTGTTGTAGTTTCAATCTTATTTCTTTTTTTTCTTTTGTTTTTTTTTAAATTCAATTAGCCAACATCATTAGTTTTTGATGTAATGTTCAATGGCTCATTAGTTGCATGTAACACCCAGTGCTCATCATATCATATCACATGCCTTCCTTAATGCCCATTGCCCACTAACCCTATTCCCCCACTCCCCTCCCTTTCTGCAACCCTCGGTTTGTTTCCCAGGGTCAAGAGTTTCTCATGGTTTGCCTCCCTTTCTGATTTCTTCCCATTCACTTTTCCTTTCTTTCCTCTATGATCCTCTATGCTATTCCTTATATTCCACATATGCGTGAAACTATATGGTAATTGTACTTCTCTGGTTGCAACCTTATTTCTGAGATGAAGTGTATAGGTAATAGTTGATTTCAGAAATATGGTATAAAGCAATACATGCACATTTGGAAAGTTTTATTTCTAATTATTGGACTCATACTTGTTCATAGTAGAGATATTTAAAATTACAAAACAGTGTAAGGAAGAAAATTAAAATCACATCCAACCATATTTCACTAATCACCAAAAATATGCTAATTAGAACCATACTTCTACAGGCCCACCACAATGGCTGGAGAGAAAAAAAAAAAAAAAAGAAGAATGTCAAATCTTGACAAACATGTAGAGAAACAAGAATCCTACTGGTGGTGGTATAAATTGGTGAAAACACTTTGAAACTTATTAGCAGTATTTAGTAAAGCTGATCGTAGCCATGCTCTATGATTCTGTATGTCCACTTCTATAAACTATAACTCACAGAAATGCATATATACATCCTCTCCAAAACATGAACATTGAGGATCTTCATAGCAGCACTATCAGTGATAACTAAAACTGTAAACTACTCAAATGTTCAGCAATAGTAGAACTGATAAAAATGTACTCTGGTGCATTCACAGAGTGAAATGCAACAAAACAATGAAAATGCTTTATTGAAAATTGCAACTTCACATACCAACATGGATACATTTCATGAATATGTTATTGAGTGCAAGTACCAGACAAAAGAGTGCACTCTTCCATTTATATAAAATTCAGAACAAGACAAAACTAATTAGAAGTCATGATAGTAACTACGTATTTTCTGATGTATGGCCTGGAAGAGGTTCAAGTTGATTTCAGGAATTTCATCAAATTCTATATTTAGGATAGGGGAATTTTCTTAATGTATGATAATATTATTTACAAAAGAAAACCACATGTACTCAAAAAATATGCTTTGATTATTTATTTGCAACCATTTAAAATGCTTAAAAAATAGAATTTTTAACATAAAATTTTGAGTCATAACATATACATTATTTTTTTTAATTTAGTTATGTTTATCTTTGTTTTCTGAGGACTATAACTTTTAATGGTTATATAGCATCTGATTGTATAAATTTAAAAAATTTAAAATATATTTTCTCTTTCTGAATAGTTTTTGTGTATTTTCAATACTATAAATAATTCTGCAACAAATGTCTTTCTGTATTGTTGATTTTCTTCAGGATTAAATTTAAGTGGTGTGATAACCAAATCAAAGAATATGATCATATATTCTGGACTTTGATAAATTTATCACATTGCTTTCAAAAAATATTTTATCAATATATGATCCCATCAACTGATGGGAAAAAAAAAAGTTTAGCAATCTTTGCCCAGTGGGCAAAATAATCTCACTATTAGAATATTTTTAATTTTCATATAGTTTAATTTTTAATATGTTTAATGAATAATTGTTTTCTATAGCTAATTTTGATGCATGATCCATTTCCGTTTTAGGTAAGGGACTTTTTCTCTTTCTTGCTTAACTTTTTTCTTTTCTTGATTTAAAAGCATTTTTTTAATCATTGTAGTACTTTGTTTATTACACATATTCTTTCAAATTACTGAGTACCCTATCATTTTTGTATATTTTTTGTAAATAAAGGAGTTTTAAGTGGATATTTAATAATCTTACTGAATTTTCTTTTAAAACTTCTTGAATTTATTTTGACATGTACAATCATTTTATCATTTACAGTAATAGCACGAAGACATGTTAGTTGAATTAAGATATTTTTGATACATATTTATCACATAGTAGTAGTTTATTTAATGAAAGAATTGAGTCTTTTAAAATAACAAATTAAGAGCTTCATCAGAATTTCTTGGAGGAGCAAATGCAGTTCTTAATATAAGAAGAGGGTTTAAGTAGACATTTTATGATAATAAATTTTAATAATTTTTGAAATAATATTTAAGGTTGGGAAGCAAATTTTAGCAATTAGCTGGTTAAACCTATCACAAGATGACTGAATTCACTATGTCTTGTTTTTCAGTTTGTCTTTACTTACATTTGGAACACATGACTCAGAATTGTAAATAACACTCTAAATATGGTCTCTGGCTTTAGGCATGTCTAGATCCTAGTTTAAAACAATGCCATTAGGAATCCATGACTCATCAACTCCCAGTTTGGCTTTCCTTTATGTTGGCATGATCCTCTGGTAAGTTCTTCCCATAGGAACTAAAGTAGCTGCCAGAAGTTCCAGATGTATATTCATACAGCTGAACAACCTTAGTAGTATCTTCTCACAGCTTCTGGCGGAAATCTTAGAGATGATTTGGTTCATCCATCTCTGCTACATTCCTACCTCTGTACCAGTGTCTGTGCCTACAGGGATACAGCTTTCCCAATGTCTGCCCTGATCACATGCTCACATCCTGGGGTCTGAAAACGGGGTCAGACATCAAGCATCAGATATTGGCCTAATAGCTGAGCAAACTCTTTCTTTGATGGAAAACCATGGTGCTTTTAGATGGAGAGTAAATGCATTTGGGGCATGCAAAAAAAAAAAAAAAATGTTCCCTACAAGTACATATACATGTATGTATTCCATACACATATATGCCAAGTCTCATCTGTTCTCTACTTTTATAGTTTATTAATAGATCAAAGTGCAGGAATTACATTCACTGATTAAGTATCATCATTAGATTTGATCTATCATTCTTATTATTAGATCTTCCAAATTAGGGTCATATGCAAATTTAGCATAATCATCATTGGGTTAATATCCTTATGTAACTCATCTAGAAAATGTTGACTGGTAGAAGGATAAGTTCACAGAGACTTAGAAGTGAAGTTATACACAACAACACTAGATAATTTTTTTCCAGGTTGTCACCTATCCTTTTATCAGGACCCTTAAGATAAGGATTTAGTAACAACTGTAAATCTACCTAACTACATCATTATCAAAGCATGCCTCTCAAGCATGCTCTGTAAGAATCTCATGAAATATGTTGTTAAATGCCTTCTTAACTCTGTATTTACAATATTTATATAATTTTCTATATGTCTAGTTCCATTACCAAAAAATGTAATAAGCTAATCATGATACAAACATTTTGGTATTGCATATTATTTCTTGCTTTTCTAAATACTCATACATCATGCTTTTTGACATTTTCATTGTCAGTTACAAGCTCTCTGGCCAACACTATTTCATCCCAGATTTTTCATGTTTTAGAAAATATCCTCATATAGAATACTTTTTAGGGACGCCTGGGTAGCTCAGCCATTAAATGGCTGCCTTTGGCTCAGGTCATGATCCCAGGGTCCTGGGATGGAGCCCTGCACTGAGCTCCGCATTGGGCTCCTTGCTTGGTGGGAAGATACTTCTCACTCTCCCACTCCCTCTGCTTGTGTTCCCTTGCACTGTTCACTGTTTCTCTCTGTGAAATGAATAAATAAAATTTTAAAAAATGAAATGAAATGAAATAAAATAAAATAAATAAAATAGTTTTTAAATTTGCCTATCTGCCAATAATCACATTTATAAGTTCTTTCAGGACTCTGGAATGCAACTCATCTGTATCTGAACTCATTTAGATGGGTTTAACAGTAATTTATCCACTTAATTGGACCTCAATTATTGCTCTATATTTTCCAGTCTGAAGATCATTTTCTTTACAAATAATATTGAACAAAAATAGTATTTGACTATATTATACCATTTGCACTTCATCAAGCATCAGTTCTTTGCCTGGTAGTTCCTATTTTGAAATTACAAAATTGCCAATTGTTATACTTAGCATTATTCACCAGCTTAATTCATTTTGAGATTTAGTTTTCCTATTACCATTTTTATAATCCAGGCAACCATTTCTCTTCATTCCTAAAGGTTCTGATCCTTTTGAATCCTGTTGTGGAGTTCATTTTCAATGAATTCCTGATTTCTTCTTCATTAAGACCTAGCCCTGTTGTATTATCACATGTTAATTTTCTAAGTCTCTCAGAACTCTTGCAGTAGCTTCTCTAAAACATTGGGTTATGCCTACCATTTTTTTTCCTGTGATTTTTTGAAATCAGATTTAAATAGATTTAACTATACCCCAAATTCCCTTACTTGAATATAATAACTTTAAAGTAACATGTTTTATTTCATAATGTAGACTAGAGGAAAGACTTATTAGCATAGAATTTCAAAACCAGAATTCAAATTCTTGGTGGCTTCTGTGTTAGAGCTGTGTTCAGGGATGCATCATTAAATAGCTCTTATTCTAAGATAGGAATAAATATTAAGTCACATTAATGATATAGTATGGAAAAATCCTGTGGAAAAAAAATTAAGTCAGAAAATCAAAATAAGGAAGAGAGGGAATAGGAGATAGAGAAAGCAATCACCTCACTTTCACTGGCCCAGCTAGCTCTGTATCACTCAGAACAGAAGTTAACTTCCTTTTTCTCTGTATTCTATAAGGTAGAGTTGTTGGCAAGTCATTACTTTATTATAAATGTTGTTCTTATTAAATTAAAGGAAGGTTTTTCCTGAATATCAAAATAACCCTCATATTACAAAATGAACACAGAAAACATAACACAGAAATTTAAAGATTTCCATAATCTCACCCCCAGAGATAATTGTTGATTACAGCTAATAGTTTCCATGTATAGTTAGCTAGGTTATTGCTATATAGGATCACTAATAAACAGACTTTTATAAAAATGAGACCATGTTTAGCAATGTGCTTATTTACTTCACCTAATTCATCTTGGATATCTTCCATATCATTTTTTTGTTGATATGTTCACTCTTTCTAACAGGATTTACTTGCTGCTAGTGAAATGAAATAATGTGTAAGAGATACCTGTAAAGTTGAAGTGCTCTAGTCCACTGGAACCTATTCTATGCCAATTTAGTGGAGTGTCCTATAATATATTTCCACAAAAATATAATTTCTGGTTTTCTATCCTTTATTCTCATCCTTCTTTTTTTTTTTGGTTGAACTATATGTAATTGCTAAAAATCAACAAGTTGGATGCACTGAACAGTTGTTTTCTTTTATTGCCAAGAATTGCTTGAATTATTATCTCCCAAGGCCAGTTTAGGACTCTAAGACATGGCTCAACAAGTCTCCTGTGTTTCATTGTATGGTGATAGGATAAGATATAAGAGAAGGTGCTCATACCTGCTGCTAAAAGGAAGCTATCTAATAGAAAATTATTCCCAAATTGAGATAATTTCTCCCTTACTAGGGAACCTCACCAATTCAAAGTTATGGAGATATATTTATTCTTCTTTCTCCTGCTTTGCCTTCTCCAATTCTGTAATCTGATTCTTTTTTTCTTTCTTTCTTTTTTTTTTTTTTTAATTTCAACAAGCCATGCAACTTCAAAGTCTAAAGCTATTGGTTTCAGAGGCTCTGTTCAGCCTCAAAGGTCACAGATCCTTCCACCCTGTCCAAGCTTCTATGGATCAGGTTCTTTGTAGGATTCTTTTGCTTTGATCTTTGATGGATTACTGGCCAGATCAGGATTTCCATGGAAGCAGATTTGAGAGCATTTTGTTGTGGAAAGAAATTTTGGCAAGGCTTCTTTAAAAACTTGTTAGATATAGAAGGATAAATCCACTCTTGATAAAGTATTATGTAGTATACTATTGGCCTCAATAAATATTATCAATATTATAATTTAATAATGGTAATGAAAGTGGTTTCCATATATTTAAAGAGTATGATATAGATCATGTTGCTGATAACTGATAGAGAAACATAGTGTTACATATTACTTCCTGACTGAGTGGAATAACTATTATTTTTCTCTTTTAAATTATATCAACATTCAAATGTCCTATATGCAAGGAGTTTCCTAATTCTTTTATACAAAGGGATAGATTTAGTGCATCTGGAATACATCTGTTTACTTCAGTCAAAAACAACTAATTGACATTTTATGTGACTTTAAATTGCATTTTTAAAAATAATTTTACTCTTGTTTTAATTTTCTAGTGGTCTTTTGATTTGTTTTTAGTATAGCACAAAACTTGCTTCTTTGTACATTATGCTAGTTTGAAAAACATAATGAAAAATTCATTTCATTCATTTTTCATTGTTTTATATTAAGCATCCCCATGTGGATTTACATTTTGTGTTTCAAAACAGATTAGCAAATGAGAATAATGGAAAAAATCTTTTTCATTTCCAACTATCCTTAAATCACTTATATTTCTACCTTATACATTTGTTACAGTAGTAGGAAACCATGACATACTTTGGCTGTAGTTAAAATAGAAAATATTTTAATCGTGGGTGTGGAAAAATCTCTCCAAAGATTTCTTTCTGACCAGTTGTGGTATTTAAGTACTGATTCAATTAGAGCTAAGTGAATATTCACCAGGACAGAAAGTGGACTTATAAATTTAACCAAGAAGCAGGTAATTATTAATTTCCTGCCTTCTTTCCTGCTTGATAGTATATTGACTCAAGTACATTATAGATGAAAGAGGCGGTCCATTGGAATTCCCTCCTTGATGGAAGGTAAGGAAACAAGATTGTATTTTCTAACCACTCATATAAAAAAATCATGATTTTGCTTCTTTTCCTCAGCATCTGGTTGGGGTGGGAGGGGATGGATAACTCACAAGAGACCACTGAGAATGCCTATTAATTTGAGACCTGAATTTTTGGGTAACTGATATTATCCTATTATGCAAAATAGGATTATAAGAATACCTTTAAAACTTTTTAAAACATTTATTGAGAAATCCAAATTCATGTATGGCGCTTAGTAAATGAAGTGTCCCTAATGTGGAGCATTCCATTTCTTTTCTCTTTCAACTAATTTCCCTAGTTCTTTTCCATGGGAGTGGGATCATGCTACATATTATACCTTAGATTGTATGGGTGTTTTCCTTCCAACATAAAGAATATTTTTACTGTATCATATCCTTAATGAAAAAGAAAACCAAAGGTTACTGGATAATAAGATACTTAGTCAAATTGCCTCAAGTCACTTTTTCTCTAAATATTTTCAAACTCTGATGAAATGATGTGTTATGTTCTTTAAGATTTTTGAGGAGTGGGCAGTTAGATTTGATCTAATAGTAATAACAATAATAGTGAGTATTTGTGGAGTATTTAATGTGTGCTAGACCCCTTTTCTAAGTGTTGGGCATATATCATCTCATTTAATACTTAGAGTAACTTTATATAGCTGATATTACTTTATATTCAATTTTTTAAAGATACTAAAATCTGAAAAAAAATCCAAAATTCATAAGACTATTTAGTGATGGATCTGAGATTCATATCCAGGAAATGTAATTCTGGGTCCTAGAATCTTAAATACTGTATAAAAAGAGGCCTTCTCAGACCACTCTGTGTGAAATAGTGATTATTCCATCCACCCCACTACCATTAAATTGGCATTTTACATCCTTTTATCCTGTCCCTTTTTCTCCTCAGCTCTTATAAGTCCCTACATATATTGCATTTATTTAGTAGTTTATTTATTTTAGTCTCCCTCTATTTGAGTATGATGTCCTTTTGGGTCTTATAAATTGTCTATTTTTGCTTATATACCAAGTTCATAGACCAATGCCTTGCTAAAGTAGTCCCCTAAAAATAAAGTTTATAAGGAATACAAATCTTTGGGGACTCCCTCCTGGGCTGAAACTGAGATGGTTCGAGTGTCTAACACTCCAATAGTGGGGGAGGAAGGGTTGTATAAAGAAGTGATTAAATGAGATGGGATGAGAAGAATTCCAGGACTAATGTCCTTTCTATAGCCAGCAAGTGGGATGAAATGAAATAAAGGCATGTTTCTTAAACCAGAGCTAAAAATATGTACAATAGCTGGTATGGCAGGCTAGAATTCTGCTTCTATGGCAAGAATCATAGATGTTCTAAGAAATCCCTTTGTTTGCCCAGGATCTGAAGTTAATGATGCCCTTTATCCTAGGTCTTTGCTGTCTGTTTGGCCAGCTCTAAGCTAGACAGATTCTTCTCCATCTTGAAGAAAGAGCTCCCTGTTATCAAAGACTGTACTTTCAGCAACAAAGACCTTTGGTTTTCTGTTTCTTTACATTGGGGAAATCAGAGATTTAGTCTTCTGTGTTCTCTGGTTCTTCTCGTTTAAGTTTTCCTTTTCCAGTGGAATAGATCTGAATCACTCGTATTCTTTCTTTGATGAACAAGACTATTCCTTCATCACTACAAAGCAGAGTAGAAATTATCTCTGGCAATAGACTATCAGGCTACAATGTCTGTCTGAGGCTATAGACGGAAAGATGGATTACTAGCCAATTCATATATTTTTTTCAGTTTCAATTCAAGACATTGATAGAAATTTGAAGAAAAATACAAGAGAATATTTTGGTGTCTGCCATCATTACTGCTGTGGCTTACATTTTTTTTTTTTAAGATTTTATTTATTTATTTGAGAGAGAGACAGTGAGAGAGAGCATGAGCGAGGAGAAGGTCAGAGGGAGAAGCAGACTCCCCATGGAGCTGGGAGCCCAATGTGGGACTCGATTCCGGAACCCCGGGATCATGACCCGAGCCGAAGACAGTTGTCCAACCAACTGAGCCACCCAGGCGTCCCTGTGGCTTACATTTTAAAAGAAGATCTAAAAATGTATAAATTAATAACTCCATAACACAATAGAACATAATCGAATAGTATATAGTACTAAGCAACACTCAATATAAAAAAAATTGATTCAACTAGAGTACTCTCTTCTGGGTAGATTCCTTGAATTTGAGGGAGGCCTTGAAAAATGGGTTAACAATAAATAGGTAGAGAATGAGAAGGAAAGTATTCTAAGTGAGCAAAAAGAGGAACATAGTATAGGCATGTGGACAGTTATTGGCATTACTTATTAATGTCTACTTTACCTTTAGACTATAACTTACATAAAGGCAGAATCTTTTCTTGTTTTTTATACCACTAAATTGGTACTGGGATAATTGTACATGTTAGGTGCTCAATAAATAGCTGTTGAAGAATTAATAAGGAAATAAATATTTGAAAACTTATAGGGAATATTTCTGGATATTGAATAGAACTGTTTGAAACATAATAATTAATAATAATTTTTTCGTTGGGCCTATATCATGCGTTAGGAACTGATCTAAACACTTTGCATTTGTTAACTCTTTTAACTCTTATGATATCCCAATATAGTAGGTACTTACATTATCTCCATTTTGTAGTTGAAAAGAATGAAACAGAAAAGTGAAGTAACTTTTCCAGAGTCACAGAACAATTACTGGTAAAGCAGTAATTCTAACCCAGTCTGTCTGTGCAATCTGTGCCCTTAGCCCTATGCTATACCTTCTCTTGTAGATAAAGTTGTAACATAGCTATGTTTTGAAACACAGCTAAAAGAATTTTGAGAGTTGTTTGTTTTTTGTTTTCTGTTTTAAAATTACTTTATTTTATTTTATTTAGCTTTCTTGAACATAATTGACAAAAGCTAATGTATTTATGGTATATAAGTTGATGTTTTGGTATATGATATATTGTGAAATAATCATTACAATCAAGCTAGTTAACATATCCATCGCCTCACAGTTGCTTTTTCCCCCTTTTTTTCTGTGGTGATTCTCTTTTCTTCTCCTCCCCCCATTTTTTCCTTTTCATTTGTCTGCTTTCCATTTTTAATGGAGGGATTCTGTAAAAAGGTGCAACTGCAGAAAGACATCTTGCAACACACAAAGTAGATCAGGGGAGAGGAATGGAACCAATGATAACATAGCCATCAAGGGTTAAGCATGTGATGCAAGCGATGGCAATAACTGGAAATTCAAGAAGGAAAGTGTGATATGATAAAAGTTGGAGAAATATGATTCAAAGATAATTCCTCTTTTCAGAATTGATTGTCAGGGAATATGCTGGAATATATTCTAATTATTGACCTACAGAACACATTCCTTGAGGCCAATTTTAAGAAAAATATTAAAGTGGATAAGACCTACTGACTTTGCAGGGCGCCTGGGTGGCTCAGTGGGTTAAGCCGCTGCCTTCGGCTCAGGTCATGATCCCAGGGTCCTGGGATCGAGTCCCGCATCGGGCTCGCTGCTCAGCAGGGAGCCTGCTTCCCTTCCTCTCTCTCTGCCTGCCTCTCTGCCTACTTGTGATCTCTCTCTGTCAAATAAATAAATAAAATCTTAAAAAAAAAAGACCTACTGACTTTGCAGTAACTTCATAAAAATCTAAACAGATGTGAATAGCAAGTGAATAGCACATAAAATACAGATGGTTCCATGGTTATTCCCATGGTTAAAAAGGAAATTCCTGTTCCTTCATGGACCTAATTCTTATTTTAGGAAATTTACAATTAGACCTTAGACATAGGAAATGAGAATTAACATTTGTTTCTGGGAAGAAAAAAATATTCTAGGGAGAAAATTTTGGATATTGAACTGTAATTTTAAAACCTATAATCCAGGGGCACCTGGGTGCTCAGTTGTTTGAGTGTCAGACTCTTGGTTTTAGCTCAGGTCACCATCTTGGGGTCATGGGCTCAAGCCTCTCCCCCTCCATAGGGCTCCATATTCAGCTTGGGGTCTGCTTGGGATTCTCTCTCTCTGTACCGCTCCCTTTGCCTCCTCCCCCAAATTGTGCCGTCTCTCGAATAAATAAATAAAATCTTAAAAAAAAAAACAACTAAAATCCACTTTAGCAATAATCTGGTACACAGAGCACATTTTAATATTAAGATATATGAGGCCTTAAGAGATTAAGAAAAATTTAATGAAGAATAGCATTAGTAGTAGGTTGGGAGAAGAAGCCAGTTACATTCTCCAGGTTCCTAGTAGTTACACCAGAAAACAAAGTAAACACTGATGATGTCCTTTGTCAAGCAAACTCCTACCTTGTCTTCCTGCCTATAGCCAATGCTATTGTTACCCTTCCCACATTATTTGTGTGACAGGACAACTTCCCCCCAGCTGTTGCAGTTATTGATGCTAAGTGGCTTGCAGAAGTATTTTTCTCTAGAGAATTGCCCTTGCCTGAAGGGAGTCACTTTGTACAGAGACACCTATGAGTTTATGCCCCGCCCCCTGCTACCATTGATGACAATAGTCAATATATGACTGGTAATCCCTGGCCCCCTTGTGTCAAGGTGGACTAACTCTGTGATATTCCTCATGCTCCAGAGCTCCCTGTGGGATCAGTCTGAGGGTAGATTTTAGCTACTTTCTGCTTAGCTTTTTTTCTCTTTCTGCTCTTCTTACTTTCATGGGTTGTGGGGTTTTGTTTGTTTGTTGGGTTTTTTTTTCCCCCAAGAGCACTCCCTCAATAAATCACCTGCACAAGCCTCCCTTTTTCAAACTACTTCTCAGGAGCCCAGGCTAAGGCAGTAACTAATACTGAGACAGCATCACTAATGACTGTTGATTTCTCCTTCTTCTTCTTTTTTTTTTTAAAGATTTTATTTATTTATTTATTTGACATAGAGAGAGATAGGGAGAGTGGGAACACAAGTGGGAGTAGTGGGAGAAGAAGAAGCAGGCCTCCTGTGGAGCAGGGAGCCAGATGCAGGGCTTGATCCCAGGACCCTGGGATCATGACCTGAGTGGAAGGCAGATGCTTAATGACTGAGCCACCCAGGCACTCCATGACTGTTGATTTCTAACACAGAACTGTTATCTGATGAGATCTATCCTGTTTTTGCTGGGAGTCCGAATAGCTGATCTTGGAGTTTGTAGAGGCACTATGACTACGTGGAGTTGACTGAGAGCTTGGGTTCAGGAGTCACGTAATTTAAATCCCAACGAGGGACAAGTTACTCAAATCTCTCTGTTTTTAAATATTCTACTCATCTCATAGGATTTGTCTGAAATAATAGGAAGAAAAATTACAGCTTAGTCATAGTGATTTTGATGAATAATTAATAGCAATAAAAATAACACTTCTACTCAGATTATCTTAATAGCCACATAATTGTAGTGTATTTACTTAACATTAAAAAATAGTTCAAATCAGTGATACAGCCCTCTAAATACTAGTTGATAATTTTATTTTTAAACTGTTATTCTGTTTTTTGTAGGGTAGGGGTTTGTCAGAGTGGGGAACAACAGAAAAAAAATCAGTTTTCTTTATTGCTTACCCCAGAAAAACAGTTTTGCTTGTCTTTGATGGGTGGATACATTGGCATTTTCAAGGAAGACTTAAGTATAAATTTTCTAAAAATGGCTCAATTGAGAACTGAAACATTTCTGATTCAGGGGGCTAGATTTTGTGAATATTAGTGTATGCATAGATTGTTTATTGTTTGATTTTTCTCAATCTACTGAGTAAGAATTTTTCATCCACAAGTAATGGATATTTTAGTGTGTAAGTTTTAGAGATGAGAAAAGAAAACAATTGGCAGTAAGTGACCTAAAATGTTAATTTCCAACTTGTAAATTGCATTATCACAGCGTTTAGAGTTATTAAGAATTTTTCTAGCTTGAATCGAGATGAACAAAGAAAGAAAGAAAAGAAAAACACTATTAATGAATATGATATAAGTACCCATCTGGTCAGAAGATTAAATCAAACCTATTTAGAAAATGTATCTTCTAATCGGCTCTCTTGGATGATGTATTTTAGTCACCCCTACGCCTTTACTACACAGTACCTGGTGCCTGATCAATTATTAGTTTGAGCATGGAGTGCCGCTTTTTAGAGCATTATCAACCCCCTTGAAGTAAATTGTATCCTGTGGCTAAAATTTGACATGGTTCAGGAGACACATACATCGTATATTCTTCAGTGGTGGGTTGCTATTTCTCAGACCCCTCAGAGGCATTTACATCCTTAGTGTTTGAGTCAAACTTTCCAGGGCTTAGATTCTTTGAAAACTTCAAATGCTCTGTAGTGTTATCAGACCAGTGGTGAAACTGATCTCAAAGTCCACTATTAAAACTCCCCTCAAGGACATTTTCATTAGAACTTTGTACATGGGCAGTTCAAAAGATCCAGCTATTGATTTTTGTTCAGAAGTCCTGTCTCCACTTTCATATTACGCAACTTTTTTGACAGACTTTCAAAAACCACAAACTGTGGGCTGCCTGCGATTCCAGCCAGGATTTTATGCTGCTCATTTGATTTCCTCAGGCCACATCCTTCTCGTGTCCTTGTCAACACTGCAAGGAGAAGAGCCGTCTTAGAAGATTTGCTAAAAAGCAGAAGCAATTTCACAGCAATGGAAGAAAAAAAAATCTGACCTTTCAATGCACAAAAAAATCTCACTTAAGTAAATAACCTTTTTAGCTGTAAAATTTTGTTGCAGCATTCATTTATCAGACATATAGGTAATCAGAGTGTTTATTTCTTTTCGCCATTTAAAATTTCATGAAAGGAGTTAGGAACCGATGTGTGTAAATTGCAGCAAAGAGCCTCTAGCATATGCGCTGGGCACATTTAATGGAATTATCTATTGTAGAGTAGGTGGCAGAGGCAGCAGAGGAATTAATTATTGGGATAGATATTTTATATCTATCTGCCAGTGCAATGTGAAATAAGATTTGCCTCCATATTACTTCTGTCACTTGGTATGGCCTTTCAAAAGTGACAGTTTCTAAAAAGAGAGAATTGAATCATGTGTTTGGTCCTGATCCGTAGTGTGAACATTTCATGGCCTACTAGTTCATTCTGAATAGAGCAATTTTGGTAGAGTTTGTCAAGTTCAATTGTAAGATAGCTAAATGGAGGGGCTGAAGGGACAGTTTACACAGGTAGGGACCTCACTGGTTTCAGACTTGGAAATGACATACAAATGTAGCTTTACATGTCAGAATAAAATGTAAACTCCGTAGGGAACCCTATGTAGTTCTTTCTCCACACATACGAGTTTTCTATGAATATTACCATTACTTATCATTTGAGATAGCTTTTTCCTGAGTGGTCACTATTGAAAGGCACTGCACAATGGACTTCACCCACATCATCGCATTTTGTTCTCAAAACAGCCACTTGAAGTGGGTGGTATTAATATCTCCATGTGATGGATGAGGAAACAATGGCTGAGAGAAAATAAGAAAGTCACTCAAAGTCTATAAATAGTAAATTTTGAAGTAAAACAAGTTGAAAGTTCTACTCCTATGCTTAAAAAGATTGAGCCAGAGAATATGCAAGATCCAAAGACTGACACAGCAAGAGTGCTGGAATGCCATCTCCAAGATCATGATTATAATATTACATGGCACTAGGGGGCAACATAGGCTCTCCATCTGTCTGAGCCCATTTGTTCCCAAAATGTCTAAATAAGGCATGGAACAAAGACCAATGAAAGGATATAAACCAAACACTCCAATATTGAAAGCAGAAATAATACTTTATTAAAGTATTAAAACATGTTGTGTCTTATAGATACAAAATGTTGCCTTATTTATCAAAGAAAAAGTAGATTTTCCTTATTGAGATGAGTGCTTTAATTACATGCTTTATCTTTTTCTTTCCTGAGCCCACTCCCCCCGCCCCCATATTCAACTTGCAGTCTACCATACAATGACAACCAGGCTGTGAAACATGGTCTCATTTGGGTTTTCTTGTCAACCTTTTCAAGGAAGTATTGGAGTGCAGTAGGTTTACCTTACACAAAGCACTATATCCAAGGCCAATTTTAAAATGTCAGACAGTGAAGAGTTCCATGCTGCCACAATTCAGGATGCAAGTGGACACTGGTGAACAGTCGGATGTGTCTCTTTTAGATCAAATGTAGAAAATGTACTGTTCCTATAAAAAGCTGTTAGCAAGTTCGTGAACTTGACAGCACAGGGCAACAGCTTCCTATTGTAGGAAGAAATGAAAGAGTGCGATACTTGGTTTTCCTGATGCTTCTCTCTTATTTGATCCTTTTGAATTCATTTTCATACTCCCCCTGCTGGACTTAATCAGGCCTAAACAAATGAGTTTGGGTGGTTGCAGCCTGTTGACCTATGGATGACACATTTCACATCAAGTTGCCCAGGAGTTCGGTTCTTTTGTGCCTTGTTGAGTAAAAATCAGTCATTTGAGGCCAAAAACCATCTCACCCTTTTGGTATTGTGTGTTAAAACTTATAAAAGGAGGGGGAGGGTTGCTAAATTCAGTACTGTCTGAATTAAGCAGTTTCAGTTCTGATCAAATATCAGAAACAAACGAGGTGCTCCTGTAAAATATTATAATAAGGGTCAAATTTAAGAAATTTATAAAACAGTTAGTTTTTTTGAACTCTTGGGGACCAAAATTTACACAGAGTAAGTATACGAGAGATAGAAAATCATGTGGATTTTTAAGAGAAACAGTATCCAGCATATTTACCTTTTTAACTACTTTAAAATAAACACATTATTTTGGTGTTCAAAATAAACACAGAAATAGAGATCTCTTCATTCTTGGATTACTAAAATACTAGCTATTTACTGAATACCTTCTGTGAATCAGGCTCCGAATCATGCTTTCCGAAAATAAATAACTGCAAATCCAACTATCATGGACACTCACTTGGGTCCTGGGTGATTTAAAAAAAAAAAAAAAAATCTTGGAAGATTTTATTGATGACATGGTTCTTGGAGGTCTCTTGCCCTCAATCAATAAGTGAATCGTGAATATGTTACATGTAAATTATAGGAGATTCTTTTTCCATTGTGACATTACATCTTCTAGATCCTATATCTTCTTAGCAAGATAACATCACTGGGAAAAGGAGAGTTATGACTTGCCACTTCTGTTTTCATTCCTGAGTTGGAACTTTGCCCTTGGAAATCTCTTCTCTTATCCTCCTGATCTGTGACACTGTGTGTAATTTATACCCTCATAACATTATTGGTGTTTTTAGTATGTTTCCTATGTTCCCAGGGTGTTTTGGAGGGTCTTCATTGAGCTTCAATGGCTGTGACAAATGCCATAACCCCATAGATCCTACATATCAACCAACAAAAGGGACCAAAAAGAGTTGTTCTGTTTAAAAATGTAGAAATACAGGGGCACCTGGGTGGCTCAGTCAGTTAAACATCTGACTCTTGATTTTGGTTCAGGTCATAATCTCAGCATCCTGGGATGGAGCCCCACCTGGAGCTTCATACTTAGTAGGGAGTCTGCTTGAAATTCACTCTCTCCCTCTGCCCCTCTCTCTGCATTCTCTTTCTCTCTCTAAAATAAATAAATAAATCTTTAAAATAAAATAGAACTGTAGGAATACAGAAAGATAGAGTGCTCAGTGAGTGGAAAGGCAGGAGAACATGATATTAACAGGAAAAACTTAGATTTCATACCCCTGTACTTAAATAGAACTCCATATTAGCTACCTTTTTTTTTTTTTAAACAAACTCAACATATAGCCTCATGTACTTTTTCAGATCATCCTATAGAATTCATGTGAATCCCAATATCAATCCCTATCCTCTTCAGAATTTGTCAGATACTTTCTGGCCATTGTATTGAAAGAACATCACTTTCAGTTTTTATGGTTTTCAGTTATTTGATATGATTCAGGTTTTTTTTTTTAATTGTTTACTAAAACAAGCTCTGAAATGAAGTGGTTTTGTTTGTTTTCCTGCTATTTATTTAGCTATTCATTTATTTGCTTTTTAAAATATTTTATTTATTTGTTTGAGAGCAAGAGAGTGAGCGAGAGAGCAAAAACGGGGGGAGTGGCAGAGGAAGAGGGAGGAACAGGCTCCCCACCAAGCAGGGAGCTTGATGGGGGGCTCAGTCCTAGGACCCTGGGATCATGATCTGAGCTAAAGACAGACACTTAACCCACTGAGCCACCCCGGAGCCCCTGTTTGCCTGCTTTTCAAAAAATCTTTCCTTAGACAAGTTCTGCCCATTTTAAAAAAGTTCCCCAATTTTATTGAGATGTAATTAACATACAACATTTTATTTATTTAAACTGTACAACCTAATGACTTAATATATATCACAAAATGATTACAATAAGTTTAGTTAGCATCAGTGACCTCACATAGACATAATTCTTTTTCTTTTGGTGAGAATCTTTAAGATTTACTCTCTTAGCAATGTTCAAATATACAGTGTTAGTAACTATAGGCACCATGTTGTACATCACACCTCTAGCATTTATTAATTTTATTAATATAAAAAACTGAACGTTTGTACCTTTTGACCATCTTCGCGATTTTCTTTACGTCACCTTCTACCTCTTTCAACCATCCAGTTTTTCCTTGTTGCTTGAGTTTTGTTTTTGTGTTAGAGTCCACATATAAGTGAGATCATATACTATCTGTCTTTCTCTATCTGATTTATTTAACTTAGCATATTGCCCTCAAGGTCTATTTGTCTCATATGGCATGAGTTCCTTCTTTATTGTGGATGATTAATGCACCATTGTATATTTATATCACATCTTCTTTATCCATTTATTCATATCCATTTATTCACACTTTATCCATTTATTTGGTCTTTATTCACGCATGGAGAGAGGTTGTTTCCATGTCTTGGTTGTTGTAAATAATGCTGCAGTGAACATGGGGTTACAGATATTTCTTTGACGTAGTGATTTTGTTTCCTTCAGCTATATACCCAAAAGTGGAATTACTGGATCATATAGTAGTTCTAGTTTTAATTTTTTTAGGAACCTCCATATTATTATCAATACTGGCTGCACCAATTTATAGTCCCATCAACAGACAAAGGCTTCCTTTTCTCCATATGCTCACCAACACTTCTTATCTCTTGTCTTTTGCTAATAACCATTTTAATGTGAAGTGATATTTCACTGTGGTTTTGATTTGCATTATCCTGGTTCTTAGTGATGTTGAGCACCTTTTCATATACCTATTGGTCATTGAAATGTCTTTGGAAAAATATCTCTTGAGTTTCTCTGCCCGTTTTTTAAGATTTCTTCCCTTTTAATGTAGGTATCCAAAGCACCTGGGAGGGTACTACGTATGTTTTGATAGTGAATAAATTTGTTAAATCTATTGTATTTCCATTAGTTGGGACAATAGAAAAACAGCAGGTAAATCATTATACCCAAATCTAGAAATTCACATTTAATCCATCTGGTAAAGGTCATCACTTTTACAAAAAGAATGGAAAATCTTATGACTTTATGTTAAACATTAGCCTCTAAACCAATAATAGTAATAATAAAGATTTAATGGACACTTACAGTTTGTCAAACATTTGTACATTATGAAACATTTGTAGTACATTATTTCTTTGAATACTTAAAACATACACACATTTTAACTGGAAGAGGATACTGAATCTTAGAAAGATGAAGTGACTTGCCTAATATCACTTGGCTTCCAAATGCAACTGACTGTTCGAACCTAGGTCTGTCTCTGAATTATTCTTTTTATCACTTCTCTCTGACCCTGCAGGATCCCCTTTTAACTTAGAATATTTGAAATCATTCTTATCTCATCTCTGACACTCACATTCACTGAGTCACAAACTTCTATATACTCTTTCTCAGAAATAGTTCATAAATCTCTTCTGTACTATTTACCCTGCTTCTCTCCCTTTTGTAATTTATGTTCTCTTTAATTTTCATCTCCATTATTTTGACAGCCTCACCCAGTTTTCTCAACCTGAACTCTCCCAGTTCCATTTTTATTTTGTTTTGTTTTGTTTTATTTTACTTTCGTGGGGTTCCCAGAACTCGTGCTTCTTCACAATGTGGCCCCAGACTACCTCTTCAAACTTACCTCTTCCAATATCATGGCACAAATCCTACCCAGCCACAAGGAACTTTTTTATAATGTGTTCTTCAGATGAACTGTTCATCTTATGCCATGTTCTTCACATGAGTTGCCTAGTTGCCTTTAAAGTCCTTGTGGAACTTCTCTACTGTGAAATCCTCTATTAACCATCAAGCACATGTTCAAACATGAAGCTTTCATGGATATTTTTAAGGCACCATTATTTGTTTATTCCCACATCACTAAGCACATAATACCTCTAATACACCATCTTTCAGATTTACATATGTGTGTCATGTTTTGGATAGTCACTTTTATTCATCATGTATTTCCATTAAATAGTATAGTCCTAGCCACATACTTTGTTAAATGTATTAGGAATGAACAAATGAAGTTACATATTTAGTCAAATATTTAAGTAGGCTCAAAATCCCTTAGAGGAAAAAAAATTGGGCCAGTGACAGAAACTTTTTATCAAAAAAATTTTTATATTCAAATTTCAGTATTAAAAAACAGGTGAAAATATACTGGGATGAATGGGCAGGCCAGCTCACTTGGATCTCCTCTTACGTCCTAAATAACTGGCCTACAAATAACACAAATATTATATGCAACTTCATGTAAAAATTGCAGGCACATCATGCCAAGAAACTTGTCTGAATGGTTATTTTGTTGTTGTTGTTGTTATTTTGGCACCTTATGTTCAAAATTCAGATTGCTTAAAAGAGCTGCTTTTTCTCCCTAAAATGCATTTGTGTGATATTCTTCTTGATTTGAATTTCTCTAAAATCTTTTCATTACTGAATTTGTTATCTGCTTTTATAACAAGTATGTGAACACTTATCATGAGACTTACATGTAACCCACCTGAGAAAATACTAAAACAATGTTGAAATTCCTTCTCACATGTACTTGGATCCAGCTAGAAAAACCAAAAGCAATTTGGGAAAGGTTTTGTGAAAGAAAGAAACCACCCCCAGTGAATTAAGAAAAATATGGGTGTCTCTATTTTAGTAATTTACTGTTGAATGCGAACAGTCACTTACATGGAGACTGTGGCTATTTCTATTGAACTGCTTTGAAGTTGAGGTCTTTCACTTAAAAAGCAGTAGCTGGATTCAAAATATTTCAAGTAAAAGAAATACTTCAAGAGAGTAATTTTGAATTTGTAGAACTCTTCACTTGTAAATGTGAACATGCTTTTATTCTCTTATTAATCTTGTTCTTGAATTAAAATTTACTACAGTTTATTAAATACCCACCAAGCACCGGGAATCCCTGGTTGCTGGTCCTTGGGTTACTATAATGAGCAAGAAAGGTGTTTTTTCTATCTTCCTATTGCTTAGAATCTGTTATAGAAGACAGATACTAAATATATAACATCCAGCAGAACTGGAAGGAAGTACTATGGAAATAAACGATTGTCAAAACCACCTATCCTGTACCTATCCTGTGGAGAGGCTCTGGAATGAACTCCATAAGGAAATGACACATTAGGCTGAGACTTAGAGAAAAATTGCATTTAGGCCAACTAAGGAAGGGAACTGGGAGTGATCCAGGAAAAGGGGAAAGAAAGTGACAATTAATGACTGTATAGCTTTGCAACAATTTAAAGTAATGCAAAATATCATTAGCTAGAAATGCAAAGCCACTTTAAATAAAGAAAATTAAGTTGTGTAAGTTTGTTTATTGAATCATCTTTTTAATAGTAAAAATTTAGTAAACCATCTCTATGTCCAATAGCATGAAATAGACTAGAAAATCGGGTATATACTCTCAATGGTCAGAACATTTTAAGCAGTAAAATAATTGCATTGAGGACTGTGAAGCAAAGTAGAAAACGTTTATTATATAATACCATGTAGAGACAAAGAATAATGTTATAAGTCTCATAATTATATACATACAAAATAAATATTTTTTAAAAACTGGAAAATATATTGAAATTATGTTTATAAAAAATGTTGGTTCCTATGCCCAAGAATGTATGTTTTAACTTTCTACAAAGTAGTAATATAGCTTTTTTTTTTTTTTTTTAAGATTTTACTTATCTCTTGAGAGGGAGAGAGAGGGACAGAGGAAGAGAAAGAGAGAGGGCTGAGCAGATTCCCCTTGAGCAGGGAGCCCACGGGGCTCCATCCCAGGATGCTGGGATCATAACTTGAGCCGAAGGTAGAGGCTTAAGGGACTGAGCCACCCAGGAGCCCCAATAAAACATCTTTATAAAAAACACTGGATAAAGAAAAGAAAACACTGGATAAAGAAGTTCTGCCTTAAAACTAACTACAAGTAAGCAAAGTAAATCCCACTTTGAAATGAATATCATGAAGAAATTTTTTACAAATCAAGAATTTCAACTCCACTAAACAGAGTAAAGAGAGGCTTATCATGTTCATTTTAATGAAGCCAAATAATAACATATATTCAATTTTACTGATTTGATAGAGCATTTCACAGAATGGTAGAACTGGAAATTTCCTTCATGTTAATCTTACTATATTTCTTCTCTTTATAACCAAGAAAATGAGAAAGGTGACATAAATGTATTTGAAGGGGCATTGTGAAGCTATCTATTGGGGTACCTGTGAGCCAGAAATGTTAAACAAAGAGAAATGAAGTTGTAAACTCATTTGCCTGTTCTCTTTGAGATTATAATTTATAACAAGAGGGAAGATGTAACACTTCACTCCTAACTCTCATTTCCCAGGCACTTCTTGCTTTTATTTCCATCATGGTTGTAAAAATATAGAAGGGTTTTTAGAAAGCAAACCATGAATTTCCTATTTGTCTAAATACCATTTCTCCCATCATAGGACAAACTGACAATCTGTGCAGTGTTACACATTCCTCACTGCCACGATAACAAATGGCTCTAAAAATGCCATATGAGTCCTCTTCCTGCTCCCCTTGTTGGGAACAAAACTGATACAGAAGGTTTGGGCTGTGAGTCAAGAAAGTAGATAAACAAACCGAACTAACAGTTGGGAGTAGGATTAGAAAAAATGTTCTCCTGAGATTTCTATTGTTAGAAGAGTAGATAAGACTGCTAACAATGAAGGGAAATAAAGCTATATGCATACACAAAGAGACAAAGTGTAAACATGTCGCCAATACATAGGGCAAGAGACAAAATTGAGTTCAGTGGGAGAGGACTTTTTTGTTACTTCCCTTGAAAAGTATTGGATCTGCTTGTATTTTTTTTTTTATTCACCTCCCCCTTTAAATGTTATATGTTAATTTGATTTACAAAGTGACTATTTATTCATGGCTATCCCTACACATCTCCTTGTTGTTTGTGGAGTCACATATCACTCAGGCATTTTTTATTCTACTTTTGGCCCATTCTGAGGCAGGTTAAATGAAGTGGGAAGTTGTCATTTACTGATGAGACTGATAAATCTGGGAGCCAAAAGAGATAATTTGATCTCAATGCACATTTTCTGCAAGATCTCCCTTAGAGGGTAGAGTAATTTAGGTAGAGTAATTTTCCCAATTCATCTGAATACTGATTACAATAGTCAATTCGAACAGGTAGTCAAAGATAGAAAAATCTGTCAAATCAGATATTTGAAATCTTACAAATATCAGTACCAGCAACTGTTAGATTAACATGTAAACTGTGCTTTGCAAAAGGTGAGGTTCTAACTCATTGAAGGTCTTTGTTTCCCATTCTCTAAAATGATGCATTTGGATTAGATTATCTACAAACTTTTTTCTACCCCTAAATTTTGTAACTTTTTAATTAAAATATATTTTTGACTATTGTGATGATAAGAAAATGGTTTGAACAGGTAAACTGAATTTCTCACAGCAGAATTTGACATCTTGCCTAGATGGTTGGCCTTACAGACTGGACCATGCTGCTAAATTTATAATTGATGATATTATGTTTCAGACTAAAATACTTTATTTTAAATTTAATCTTGTAGCTCACATACTGTTTTAAATTAACATTTGCATATACATATTCATAAGGTATGTTATCTTCCCCCCCCCCAAAAAAGATCAACTCAGCCAAACAAATATCAGTTAAAATACAGCTTAAAACAACAATTGAGAAAAGCATATATTCTTTCCTTTAGTGAAGTGCATTACAGAGGCATTTTGGCATAAACTTATGTTAAATTGCTTAGTATTTTTACCAAATATAATTTTAGACATAGGAATAACACATTTCTACTAAAATTAACAAGAAGTTAGAGAGGTCCTAGACCTTAATTAACAAGGTGCCTCCCTGGTTCTATAAAGCTCCTGAAATGCACTTAAGACCAACCAGAAAATTATCCTAACACTCTTAACTTTTAGCCTAGTAAAGTCCAAAGAACATTTTTGCCTTCCATGTCCACTTTTTCTAAAAGGAAAAAAAGAAGTTCTCTAGATTACAAGGAATTGAAGAATACCAATAAAAGGACAGTTGTTGGTTGTGTTAAATCTAAGCAGGAAGTCAAATAACTGCTCCTTTAGTGGGGCACTTTGTTATAGGCGCTGAATAGATTAAATCAGACATTAGGCTCTGAGAATCTTTTTTTATAGATAGGTAGCCAGAAAGCAAGTATGTTGTTATAAAAATACATAAAATAATTAAGTAGCTTAATGGATTACAGGTCATGTGTATGTGTGTGCCTGTGACTTTTCTCAATAATGTGATGACTTGTACTTTGGAGCTGGAAGCAAATCCTGAGTTAATTCCTTTTTTTTTTTTTTTTTGCTTTTTTATTTTTTTTTATTTTTATTTTTTTTTATTTTTTCAGCATAACAGTATTCATTATTTTTGCACCACACCCAGTGCTCCATGCAATCCGTGCCCTCTACAATACCCACCACCTGGTGCCCCCAACCTCCCACCCCCCACCCCTTCAAAATTCTCAGATCGTTTTTCAGAGTCCGTAGTCTCTCATGGTTCACCTCCCCTTCCAATTTCCCTCAACTCCCTTCTCCTCTCCATCTCCCCTTGTCCTCCATGCTATTTGTTATGCTCCACAAATAAGTGAAACCATATGATAATTGACTCTCTCTGCTTGACTTATTTCACTCAGCATCATCTCTTCCAGTCCCGTCCATGTTGCTACAAAACTTGGGTATTCATCCTTTCTTTCTTTCTTTCTTTTTTTTTTTTTTACAGCTTTATAAACATATATTTTTATCCCCAGGGGTACAGGTCTGCGAATCGCCAGGTTTACACACTTCACAACACTCACCATAGCACATACCCTCCCCAATGTCCATAACCCCACCCGCTCTCCCAACCCCCTCCCCATCAACCCTCAGTTTGTTTTGTGAGATTAAGAGTCACTTATTTCTGCAAAGAAGACATCCAGATGGCCAACAGACACATGAAAAAGTGCTCCATATCACTCGGCATCAGGGAAATACAAATCAAAACCACCATGAGATATCACCTCACACCAGTCAGAATGGCTAAAATTAACAAGTCAGGAAATGACAGATGCTGGCGAGGATGCGGAGAAAGGGGAACCCTCCTACACTGTTGGTGGGAAGGCAAGCTGGTGCAACCACTCTGGAAAACAGCATGGAGGTTCCTCAAAATGTTGAAAATAGAACTACCCTATGACCCTGCAATTGCACTGCTGGGTATTTACCCTAAAGATACAAACGTAGTGATCCAAAGGGGCACATGCACCCGAATGTTTATAGCAGCAATGTCTACGATAGCCAAACTATGGAAAGAACCTAGATGTCCATCAACAGACGAATGGATAAAGAAGATGTGGTATATATACACAATGGAATACTATGCAGCCATCAAAAGAAATGAAATCTTGCCATTTGCGACAACGTGGATGGAACTAGAGGGTATCATGCTTAGCGAAATAAGTCAATCGGAGAAAGACAACTATCATATGATCTCCCTGATATGAGGGAGAGGAAATGCAACATGGGGGGTTGAGGGGGTAGGTAGGAGAAGAGTAAATGAAACAAGATGGGATTGGGAGGGAGACAAACCATAACTGAGTTAATTCCTTATGGAGTATTTTATTTCCATCAACAGAAGTAAGAAGAAAAGTAAGGTCTAACCTGTGGCTTTTTCATGAGTTTGAAGATTTTATCCAGATCCTTTTCCTTTCTACTGTGTAGCTTTCAGTGTATCAGTATAATTAACACATTTTTAAAATAATTTTTCTGGCTGTTGCTTTAATTATTTGTTTGCCACTAAAGTTTTAGACATGATTCATTGATCTTCTAATTGTCTTACCTTTTACTGACATTTTTTCACATCATGGAGGAGATTAGTTTATTTTTATAGACTCTTCCTTGCTTGTCAGAATGACATCTCATCAGCATTTCTTGGTATATTTTCCAAAGTAAAATTGCTAAACATACCCATTTTTTTTTTTACAATGTAGATCTATACCTGCTTTAATTTAACAAGATAAAATGTTCCTCTTTCTCACCTTTAATGTGTTATAGATGGCTTTTGTTTTAATTTTACATATTTATTTGTCAGAGAGAGAGAGTGAGCGAGTACAAGCCAGGGGAATGGCATGGCTTATAGGGAGAAGTAGGCTCCCTGATGAGAAGGAGCCTAATGTGAGACTCAATCCCAGGAAGCTGGGAACATGATCTGAGCTGAAAGCAGATCCTTAACCAAAGGAGCCACTCAAGCATCCTTGTCATAGATGCATTTTTGTTTGTAACTCTTTTCCCTCCTATCTGATATAAAAGACAACTGTACAGAGCAATAAGTACAAATTCATGTTCATGGGCACATAATGTATAATATGTACCTTGTAGGATAATAAAAACAAAAAGAAGGTGGGAAGGAATGACACTATACAGGACCAAAGTTTTTTTGTTTCTGTACTCTTTAAATGAAGCTGGTGTTAACCTGAACTAAAATATTATAAATTAAGATGTTAATTGTAATCCCCAGTGTAACCATTAAGAAAATAACTTTTAAATATATAAATATTCATCAATATTAACTATTGATTATTAATAATAATTAATGATATTAATAATTATATCATATGATATTCTCAATCATATAATTATATCATATTTTATTATATTATTAATTATTAATACCAATAAATCAATAATTATTAAGAATTAATATGTTAATAATTAATATATCAGCATTACTATACTAATGATTAATGATTGATATTAATCAATAAGGGAATTAAAGCAGTATAGCAAAAAGCAGAATATATATATATATGCATATACATATATATTTAACAGAAGAATAAAGGGATGGAGAAATAGAAAGACATAAGACATATAAAAGAAATAGCAAATTCTATTAGTATTTTATACTTATCAATATAAGCATAATATCATATATATATATCAATATAAGCATAAATATCGGTAATTGTGTTAAATATATTAATTAACTTCTTTATTTGGTTTAATTAATTAAAACTCCAAATAAAGGCAGATATTAGCCAAATGGATAAACATAACATGACCCAACTATATGGTGTCTACAGGATACACACTTTATTTTTTATTTTATTTTTATTTATTTTTTTCCATTTTATTTTATTTTATTTCTTTTCAGTGTTCCAGAATTCATTGTTTATGTGCCACACCCAGTGCTCCATGCAATACGTGCCCTTCATAATATCCACCGCCAGGCTCACCCAACCCCCAACCCCCCTCCCCTCCAAAACCCTCAGTTTGTTTCTCAGAGTCCACAGTCTCTCATGGTTCATCTCCCCCTCCAATTTCCCCCAACTCACTTCTCCTCTCCATCTTCCAATGTCCTCTGTGTTTTTCCTTATGGTCCACAAGTAAGTGAAACCATATGATATTTGACTCTCTCTGCTTGATTTATTTCACTCAGCATAATCTCTTCCAGTCTAGTCCATGGTCCATGTTGATACAAAAGTTGGGTATTCATCCTTTCTGATGGAGGCATAATACTCCATTGTATATATGGACCATATCTTTTTTATCCATTCATCTGTTGAAGGGCATCTTGGTTCTTTCCAGTTTAGTGACTGTGGCCATTGCTGCTATGAACATTGGGGTACAGATGGCCCTTCTTTTCACTACATCTGTATCTTTGGGGTAAATAACCAGTAGTGCAATTGCAGGGTCATAGGGAAGCTCTATTTTTAATTTCTTAAGGAATCTTCACACTGTTTTCCAAAGGGGCTGCACCAGCTTCCACACAACAGTGTAAGAGTGTTCCCCTTTCTCCTCATCCTCTCCAACATATGTTGTTTACTCTCGTGTTAATTTTGGCCATTCTAACTGGTGTAAGGTGGTATCTCAATGTGGTTTTGATTTGAATCTCCCTGATGGCTACTGATAATGAGCATTTTTTCATGTGTCTGTTAGCCATTTATATGTCTTCTTTGGAGAAGTGTCTGTTCATGTCTTCTGCCCATTTTTTGACATGATTATCTGTTTTTTGTGTGTTGAGTTTGAGGAGTTCTTTATAGATCTTGGATATCGACCCTTTGTCTGTAGTGTCATTTGCCAATATCTTCTCCCATTCCATGGGTAGCCTCTTTGTTTTGTTGACTGTTTCCTCTGCAGTGCAGAAGATTTTGATCTTGATGAAGTCCCAAAAGTTCATTTTTGCTTTTGTTTCCTTTGCCTTTGGAGACATATCTTGAAAGAAGTTGCTGTGATTGATGTGAAGAGATTACTGCCTATGTTCTCCTCTAGGATTTTGATAGATCAGGATACACACTTTAGATTCACAACCACAAACAGGTAGTTCCTCAAAAACCTAAGATAGAACTACCATATACTCCAGCAATACTACTTTTGGAAGTATATTCAAAGGAAGCAAAAACACTTACTCTAAAAGATATATGCACCCCCATGTTTATAGCAGCATGATTTACATTAGCCAAGACATTAAACAACCTAACTGTTCATCAGTGGATGAATGGATAAAGTTGTGGTACATATATATAATGGAATATTTTCAGCTATAGCAAATGAGGAAATCCTACCATTTGTGACAACATGGATGGAACTTAAAGGCATTATGCTGAACAAAATAATTCTGACAAGGAAAAACAAATAATATATTATCTCACTCATTGTAGCATCTTAAAAAACAAACAGCCCCCTTCAAAACAAAACAAAACAGAACATCAAACTCACAGAAAAAGGGATTTCATTTGTGGTTACCAGAAGCAGGAAGATAGGGAGTGGGGAGACCAGAGGAAGGTGGCCCAAAGTAAAAACTTCTGGTTATATATAGTCTAGATATGTAATGGACAACATAGTAACTGTGGTTAACACTGATATATGATATACAGGAAAGGCAAAACAGTAGATCCTAAAAGTTTCTCTATCACAGGGAGATTTTTTTTAATTGCATTTATGCAGGATGATGGATGTTAACTAAACCTATTGTGGTAATCATTTAGCAATATATGTAAATCACACCGTCATATTGTATAACTTAAAGTTATAAATCAATGTATGTCAGGTACTTCTCAATAAAATCAGAAGAAAAAAAGACATAAATATGTTGATAGTGAAAGGGTAATAAAAGATGTGCCATGCAAACAGAAAGCAAAGAGCTGGGGCACCTATAACAATTGCAAACAAGATAAATTTTAATACAAAATTTGTTCCTACAGAAAAATAAAACCATTTATAATGGTAAGGATCAATTGATCAAGAAGTTATAGCGATTATAAATATATATGCACCTGACAACAGAGATTGAAAATACATAAAGCAGACATGAAAAATTGAGGAGCAAAATAGATAATTCAACAGTAATAGTTTGAAACTTAAAATTCCCACATTTAATAAAGAGCAATTAAAATATCAGCAAGAACATGAAAAACTTGAACAACAATTTAAACCAACCAGATCTAACAGATACGTGTAAAAGTCCTTTTCTGAACAGTAGAATGTGCATTCTTCTTGATTACACATGGAACATTCTCAAGGTAGAGAATACACTGGACCATAAAACAAGTTTCAGTAAATTAAAAAATGATTGGAAATCATACAAAGTATTTTCTATTACCATAATGGAATTAAATTAGAAATCAATAACAGAGGAAAACTTGGGAAATTGGAACATATGTGGAAATTAAACAACACATTTCTAAATAACCAGTATTTAAAGGAAGAAATAACAAAGAGAATTAGAAAATATAATAGCAGGAATGGTACAAAACAAAACAAAACAAAAAATAACTCCAGTATCTGAACCACCTATGCACTGCTTTTATTGTCTATATTTTTCTTTCACTTATCAACCGTATTTTCTTGCAGTTTTGAACAACTTTTAGTTATATGCCAGAGCTTATGTATGAAGGAAAGTAGAAACTTCTGGTGATGTTATCTAGTTCCAGAGAGAATTTTCTTTTTTCTCTCTGTTAAGTAAGTAAGGTGAGAGAATGGTAACTTCAATTCCATCAAGAATTAAGCTGGTTTGGGGCTAGGTTTGGTTCTGGTAAGACAATTTTATCCCAGTTTTGGTTTTGTTTAGGGATTAGCATTCCTGGGCTTTTATTTGAGAGCCTTCCTTGTGTGTGTATCCATAGCCCTGAAATTCCCTGGAAAATTTCTTTCTTCTTTCTCAAGCTCCTAACCCATCTTTCTTTGGTTGTATTAAATGAAGCCTCAAAATCAGATGCCTATCTTGAGGAAAGGACAGGATAAATGCTTGAGATAGACCCTTCTCTCTAGCAGGTCTGTTTTATAATCACTATGAAGAAGCAAGATATTACATTCAATCTTTTAGATGCTTTTAACATACCGTAGTTCCTTGACTCATGCACAGCCCTATCTCAGCAAATGTCCCCTAGATGTATCTGGGTATGCGTTTAAGACCATTTAAAATCATATTTTTAAAAATATTATTCCATTTTCATGTATCCACTAGATGGTGTGTGTGTGTGTGTGTGTGTGTGTGTGTGTGTGTGTGTGTGTGTGTGTGTTTTCTCCCCACCAACAAAGGCTTTTGGTATATGATTGCTCTGATCTTCAGTCTGTGTCCATAATCAGCAAAATGTCCCCAAGAAGAAAATTGTTTCCTCACTTAAGGATTTTATTTCATCTGGTCCTCTTTGCTTCCATAGACCTCTGATATTTTTACAAATATTTTTAAATTTTTTATCTAGAATGTTATTTCAGCAGGAGCATTGGTCTTTCACAACTTACTTGGGATTATTATATGTTTTAAGACCAAATGCTTTCTATCTTAAATAAAATGTTTCAGAAATTAAAAAGGAAGACAGAGAGAGAGAAAGAGAAATATACATTTGTCCAGCTCATTGTAAGGAAAACATTACTGAGAAGATGACATTTAACAGAACTGACAAATAATAGAATAAATGATGCAACTACCTGGGTAAGGAGACTTCAGATAGAGGGAACAGCAGGTGTGGGTTTTTGAGGTAGGAGTGGTCCTAGAACTTTGGAGGAACAGTCAGAGGAGAGTGTGGCTTGAGCAGAGTGAGAAAAGAGGGAAATGGTAAGATATGTATCATCAGATAAGAGAATAACAATAATGAAGTTAATATTGGATAACACAGATAACCTCATATTCCTCAGGAAAGCTAGACTCCTAAGGCTTTTTGAAATAAACTTAATCCAACTTATCTATTTCATAGATCTGTAATACGAGAACAGAGAGGAAAATTTACCTCCATGCAGTATTCCCTTTATGTTTTCTTTATCTAAGATTTTTTGGATATGAGTTCTTCCACTTCCACATAGAATCTCTGACAAAATCACCTCCTCTATTTAGTTTAATTAAGGGGGCTCCTTTGACTGTTAAGATACAAATTTATCTGGCAATCTAGCTACAAAACATATTTGCTTTTTGTACTTTATTTTAGTTTTTAGTACAATGGCCATTTTCGGCAAGAGCAAAACCATATAATGTGCACAGTCTACACAGTCTAATGAGCGCTGATAAATATTGCATTCCCTTACAGTGAACAAATTCTTGCCCCCCGCTGTTTTCCTAATAGCTTACATTAGCAGGCCATGATTGCTGGAGTTTCATTGCTCTTCATCAAAGAAATGGCTGAGATTGTCTTTTTCCCACATTGCATCCATTATATAGTCTGAGCTGTAAATACAAACCATTTCTATTACTAATGGCCCAGTCTGTCTCATATTAACTATCTTCGATTTTAGCAATGCATCTTTTTTACTGAGATAATTGGTTATTATATTATGTATTATGCAAGTTTCTACAATATACTCTTTACATATTTTAATTCTCCATTTAATTCTTACCAATTCAACCCAATTCTTATACGTTACACATTGTCATATTAATTTTTCAGAAGAAGAATTAAAGGTTTTAGAGACTTTGTGTGGCAGAACAGAGATTTTCATCCAATTCTGTCTCCAAATCCCATACTCTATCCACTCTTCTATGTTGCCTTCTTCCTGTTCAGTTCTTGAGGCTTTGTTTTCTGTGTGGGTCTTAGAACGTCTTTAGAATGACAAAAGCCAATTCTAGAGCATTTACCTACATACTGTAATTCTGAAGCATATGATTACTCTATGCAAAATTGTTTGTGGAATCCTGACTTGGGTCACAAGATCCAAAGGACGAGAGAGAAAGAGTAGGGCATACTTAGAAAGGGATTGATATTGATATTGATATTGGTGCATTAAGTTAAAATAATGTTTACATTGTATCAATCAAAATTTTCTTGGGGCACCTGGGTGTCTTAGTTGGTTAAGCAGCTGCTTTCATCTCAGGTCATGATCCCAGGGTCTGGGATCAAGCCCCAAGTCTGGCTCCCTGCTTGGCAGGTACCTCTTCTCCCTCTCTCTCTGCCACTTCCACCGCTTTTGCTCTACTGCTCTCTCATTCTATCAAATAAATAAATAAAAATCTTTAAAATTTTCTTCAAAATTTTCTTCTTAAAAATTTTAACTACACAAAAAAGTAAAAGATAGGATATCAAGTATCCATGTACCCAGCAGCTAGACTAAATAGTTATTTTGTGATATTTTACATATATATCTACCTATGTATATATGTACCTATGATTTGTATATGATTTGTATGTTTGTAAATATATGATTTATGTATATATCTACCTATGATTTGTATCATTTGTTTTTATAAATGCTTTTCTTTTCTGAACTGTTGAAATTGACACAGTTATAAGACAACTTTACTCCTAAATATTCCAACATATTTTTGTTTAAAGTTTTTCTATATAAGTGCCATGGCATCATTATACAAAAATAATAATATCACTTAAAAATCACTAATATTATCTAAAATCCAGTACATATTCAAAGTTCCAAAATGTCCCTAACAGCTATTTTTGTTTGCTCTTTTATACCGAGATAAAATGAAGTTTGTTCCCTTTAGGTTATATCTTCTTAGGCTCATAATTTTACTCTTTATAATCTTCTCACCCATCCATCTTTTTTTGTTGTTGTTTCCATGACACTGACTTTGTAAAGATGCCAGAATAGTTTTCTTGTAAAATACTTTACATTTTAGATATTTTTGATTATCTACTGTATCATTGAGGCTTGCCTTTATCATATACCCTCTACCCTTCAGTTAGATCTAAAGGTGGAATAGATTAAGATTAACTATTTTGGGGAAACATAGATTTCAGGTGATAATATCTACTTTATATTGCATCTCATTGGACTACAAAAAATGCCACATTTCCTAACAGTGTGGTACAATAAACTTGATTACTTAGTTCAGGGTGCAATCACTAGAACTAGTTAAGTATTTTTTTTCCTCTTTGAAATAAGCTTTGTGGCTAATAGTTGACAACAACTAATACTTTTAATGTTTCATTAACCCTTACTTGAAATAAAAATTTTACTGAGAGTTGCAGAGTGGTCTTCTCACTCCAACTTCTGTAGTTCAAAGGAAAATGAACTACCATACCTCTTCAAAAGACAATAGATAAATGCCCCTTTCTTACTTCCCATTACCAATTTTCATAGTAAGGAGTTACTATAATACTTACCCCAATGAAAAATGAATTTATCTTTACTTTTTTCTGTTTTTTTTTTCCCCTATATTTACCACTGTTAACTAAAGGATTTTATTTATTGCATGTGTTACAATCCCTTTGCAAGGCCTTTTTTTTTCCTAACTCAGAACCAGAATAAAATATTTCTCAAGACCTGGTTCCTTTTATTTATGTGTGGTATGTAGAAGGCAAGGTCTCAGTAGTAGGTGTGCTCATTGATACTGAATTATAATTTCTCTGGGCTCTTTCAATTAACAGGGGGAAATTTTAAAAAAAAAACTCTACATCTATGTTTATCTATATATAGAATATCATTATTTATACTGATATGCCCATTTATTTTCTTAATAGAATCATTCAATGAGAAAATTTTTTTAATTTCGATAAGGTATGATTTAAAGTGTTGGTTTCTATGTCCTGTCTAAAAATCCGTGTTACTCTTGGGGCGCCTGGGTGGCTCAATGGGTTAAGCCTCTGCCTTTGGCTCAGGTCATGATCTCAGGGTCCTGGGATTGAGCCCCGCATTGGGCTTTCTACCTAGCGGAGAGCCTGCTTCCTCCTCTCTCTCTGCCTGCCTCTCTGCCTGCTTGTAATCTCTGTCTGTCAAATAAATAAATAAAGTCTTTAAAATAAATAAACAAACAAATAAATAAAAACCTGTGTTACTCTCAAGTCAGGCAGATATCCCCTAGTGTATTCTAATAATAGCTGTATAATTTTAGAGGTGTTTAAGTCTATAAATCCATCTCTAATTAGCTAATTTTTGTGTATGGAGTAAAGTGGAAGTTGAGGTTCATTTTCTTACAAATAAAGTTGTTCTAGAACAGTTTGTTAAAAATAATTTTTTCTCCATTTTATTAATTTGGCTTTTTTAAATTAATTTTTTTTATAAATATATAATGTATTTTTAGCCCCAGGGGTACAGGTCTGTGAATCGCCAGGTTTATACACTTCACAGCATTCATCACAGCACAACCCCCTGCAATGTCCATAACTTTACCACCATCTCCCGACTCCCCTCCCCACAGCAACCCTCAGTTTGTTCTGTGAGATTAAGAGTCTCTTATGGTTTGTCTCCCTCATGATCCCATCTTGTTTCATTTATTCATTTCCTACCCCCCAAACCCCCCACGTTGCATCTCCACTTCCTCATATCAGGGAGATCATATGATAGTTGTCTTTCTCCGATTGACTTATTTCACTAAGTATAATACCCTCTAGCTCCATCCACGTCTTTGCAAATGCCAAGATTTCATTTCTTTTGATGGCTGCATAGTATTCCATTATGTGTGTATGTATGTGTGCATGTGTGTATATATATATATCACATCTTCTTTATCCATTCATCTGTTGATAGACGTCTAGGTTCTTTCCATAGTTTGGCTATTGTGGATATTGCTGCTATAAACATTTGGGTGCACGTGCCCTTTTGGATCACTACGTTTGTATCTTTAGGGTAAATACGCAGTAGTGTGATTGCTGGCTCATAGGGTAGCTCTATTTTCAACTTTCTGAGGAACCTCCATGCTGTTTTCCAGAGTGGCTGCACCAGCTTGCATTCCCACCAACAGTGTAGGAGGGTTCCCCTTTCTCCGCATCCTTGCAAACATCTGTCATTTCCTGACTTGTTAATTTTAGCCATTCTGACTGGTGTGAGGTGGTATCTCATTGTGGTTTTGATTTGTATTTCCCTGATGCCAAGTGATGTGGAGCACTTTTTCATGTGTCTGTTGGCCATCTGGATGTCTTCTTTGTAGAAATGTCTGTTCATGTCCTCTGCCCATTTCTTGATTGGATTATTTGTTCTTTGGGTGTTGAGTTTGCTAAGTTCTTTATAGATTTTGGATACTAGCCCTTTATCTGATATGTCATTTGCAAATATCTTCTCCCATTCTGTCAGTTGTCTTTTGGTTTTGTTAACTGTTTCCTTTGCTGTGCAAAAGCTTTTGATCTTGATGAAGTCCCAATAGTTCATTTTTGCCCTTGCTTCTGTTGCCTTTGGCAGTGTTCCTAGGAAGAAGTTGCTGCGGCTGAGGTCGAAGAGGATGCTGCCTGTGTTCTCCTCAAGGATTTTGATGGATTCCTTTCTCACATTGAGGTCCTTCATCCATTTTGGGTCTATTTTCATGTGTGGTGTAAGGAAATGGTTCAATTTCATTTTTCTGCATGTGGCTGTCCAATTTTCCCAGCACCATTTGTTGAAGAGGCTGTCTTTTTTCCATTGGACATTCTTTCCTGCTTTGTCGAAGATTAGTTGGCCATAGAGTTGAGGGTCTACTTCTGGGCTCTCTCTTCTGTTCCATTGATCTATGTGTCTGTTTTTGTGCCAGTACCATATCGTCTTGATGATTACAGTTTTGTAATAGAGCTTGAAGTCTGGAATTGTGATGTCACCAACTTTGGCTTTCTTTTCAATATTACTTTGGCTATTCAAGGTCTTGTCTGATTCCATATAAATTTTAGGATTATTTGTTCTATTTCTTTGAAAAAACTGGATGGGAATTTGATAGGGATTGCATTAAATGTGTAGATTGCTTTAGGTAGCATAGACATTTTCACAATATTTATTCTTCCAATCCAGGAGCATGGAACATTTTTCCATTTCTTTGTGTCTTCCTTAATTTCTTTCATGAGTACTTGATAGTTTTCTGAGTATAGATTTTTTGCCTCTTTGGTTAGGTTTATTCCTAGGTATCTTATGGTTTTGGGTGCAATTGTAAATGGGATTGACTCCTTAATTTCTCTTTCTTCTGTCTTGTTGTTGGTGTAGAGAAATGCAACTGATTTCTGTGCATTGATTTTATATCCTGACACTTTACTGAATTCCTGTACAAGTTCTAGCAGTTTTGGAGTGGAGTCTTTTGGGTTTTCCACATATAGTATCATATCATCTGTGAAGAGTGATAGTTTGACTTCTTCTTTGCCGATTTGGATGCCTTTAATTTATTTTTGTTTTCTGATTGCTGAGTCTAGGACTTCTAGTACTATGTTGAATAGCAGTGGTGATAACGGACATCCCTGCCGTGTTCCTGACCTTAGCAGAAAAGCTTTCAGTTTTTCCCCATTGAGAATGATATTTGCGGTGGGTTTTTCATAGATGGCTTTGATAATATTGAAGTATGTGCCCTCCATCCCTACACTAATTTTTTTTAATCAAATGGCAAAGAGGTTATATTTTGAGCTCTTTATTTTGTCATTGATATATTAGTCAAAATTTATTCCAGTATCAAATTATCTTGATTACTGTAGCATTATAAGTCCTGAAATCAGGTAGTGTAATCCTCCAACTGTGTTCTTTTCAGATTACAATGATAGTATGAGTTCTTTGCATTTGCATATACATTTTAGAATAAGATTGCTGATTTCCAAAAAATAAATAAAGCCTGAGAAGATTTTGGTTAAAGTTGGTTTGAATCTACAGATCACTTTGGGGTGTATGATATTTTAACAATATTGAGTTATCTAATACATGAAACAGCTATATCTACCTATAGGCACACCTCATTTTACTGTGCTTTATCTTATTACACTTTACAGATACTGCACTTTTTACAAATTGAAGGTTTGTAGCAACCCTGTGTTGAACAAGTCTATTGACACCATTTTCCCAACAGCATTTGCTCACTTCATCTCTCTGTGTCACATTTTGGTAATCTTCATAATATCTCAAACTTTTTATCATTATTGTTTTTGTTACAGTGATCTGTGATCAGTGATCACAACCTACTGAAAACTCAGATGATGATTAGCATTTTTTAGCAATAAAGAAGTTTTAAATTATGGTTTATATGTTTCTGAGGACATAATGTTATTGCACACTTAAAAGACCATGCAGTTTAGTGTAAACATCCTTTCATGTGCATTAGGAAACCAAAATATTCATTTTGCTCACTTTATTGTGACATTAGCTTTATTAAAGTAGCCATGAACTCAACCCACAATATATCTGAGGTATGTCTGTTTGTGCATCTTCTTTAACATCCCTCCAGAATTTTTTACAGTTTTCATTTTAGAAGTATTGCATGTACTTGTGAAATTTCTTCCTAATTCTTTCATTATTCATTTGCTTTTGTAAATAGCACATTTTTAAAGCCATACACTATTAAATATGATTGACTATTTTCTCTATGCTGTACTTTTAATCCCTGTGACTTATTTATTTTATAACTGGAAGTTTGGACTGCTTAATCTCCTTTATCAATTTCACACTTGTACCCCTACCTACCTCTGCTCTGACAACCACAAGTTCATTCTGTGAATTGAAAGTCTGGCTTTTGTTTGTTTATTTGTTCATTTATTTTGTTTTCTCTTCCACATATGAGTAAAATCATATGGTATTTGTCTTTCTCTGCTTGACTTATTTCACTTAGCATAGTGTTCTCTAGGCCCATGCAAATGGCAAGATCTCATTCTTTTTTATAGCTGAGTAATAGCCCATTGTGTATATATACCACATCTTTATACATTCTTCCATGAATGGGCACATAGGTTGCTTCCATGTCTTGGAGAGTTTAATTACTGTGGCAATAAACACAGAGGTGTATATACCTTTTTGAAGTAGTATAAATAGCACCTTTTACAATGTGATTTGTCAAAATTTATGACTTGTACATAAAAACTACATCATGTCTTTTATTTAAACTTAGATCCTATAAACTTTGTAAATCCAAGTGTTAGCTAGTTCTCCTAGTTACCTTGTAAATTGCCTAGGATTCTATATATAAACAGTTAAGTCATAGACCTATAATGGCATCTTAATGTCTTCCTCTCCAAATTGATGCTCTTCATTTCTTTACCTTGTTTTAATTCATTGGCTGTCACCTCTAACAAAAATGAATCAAAATAATGAGAGGGTGGGGATTCTTCATTCATAATCTTAAGAGAAAACTATATGACATTGTAAGGACTCTTCTGTCTACATTAATGAGGCATATTAGAGAATAACTTTTTTTCATGCGTTATTTGTCAGGATTTGTAACTGCATAATTTTGATTCATGAATAAAATATCTTTGAAAAGTAGAAGGTTGGTGTCATTTCCTCTTTTGATATTTGAAAAAAATTCACCAGTTAAGTCAGATGAATTAGAAATTTGCTTTTTGCAGTGACTTTATTAGTGTTGCTTTTTTGTTTTAAAGATTTTATTTATTTATTTGATAGAGAGGGAACACAAGCAGGAGGAAGAGTAGAGGAAGAAGCATGCTCCCTGCAGATCAGAGAGTCCAATATGGAGCTTGATCCCAGGACTCTGGGATTATAACCTGAGCTGAAGGAAGATGCTTAATGAAGACGCTTAACGACTGAGCCACCCAGGCACCACTTAGTATTTGCTTTTTGAGAAATTTGTACGTACTATTTCTTAACAAATTCATTGATGTAAAATTCCATATTACTTCTTTATTATCTAATGGTTTTCATTCCTGGGATGCCTGGGTGCCTCTGTTGGTTAAATATCTGCCTTCTACTCAGGTCATGACCCTGGGGTCCTAGGATCCAGGCCTGAATCAGCTCTTTGTCCATCAGGGAGTCTGTCTGCCTGCCTCTTCCTCCTTGCATGCTTTCTCTCTCTCTCTCTGACAAAATAAATAAATAAATAAAATCCTTTAAATAAATAAATAAATAGATAAATAAATAAATGTTTTGATTCCGGATATTGACATAATATATTCTAATTTTTTTTATAATCTGGAGATATATCAGTTTTGTTGCTCTTTCTAAAAGATTTATGCTTTCATATAATTCTGTATGAATTATATGAATATATCTTTCATATATTTCTATAACTATATGTCTGCTTAGAATCACAGGTAATTGCTTATAGATCTTTCATTTCTCATAAAACTCTATTTCTTCCCAGCACTTCTTTCTTCCTTCCTTCCCTTCTTCCTTCTTCCTTCCTTCCTTCCTCCTTCCTTCCTTTCTAATTTTCTTTCTTCCTTCCATTCTTCCTTCCTTCCAATTCTCTTTCTTTGTTTCTTCCTTTTTTCCTTTCTTTCCTTTCTTAACATATAATGCATTATTTGCCCCAGAGGTACAGTCTGTGAATCATTAGGCTTACCTATTTCACTGCACTCACCATAGCACATAACCGCCCCAATGTCCATAACCCAGCCACCCTATCCCTACCCACCACCCCCCAGAAACCCTCATTTGGTTTCCTGAGATGAACAGTCTCTTATGATTTGTCTCCCTCCCAATTCCATCCTGTTTCATTTTTTCCATCCCTACCCACCATGACCCACACCTTCTCTTTCCCAAGTCCTCAAATCAGAGAGATCATATGATTAATTGTCTTTCTCTGATTGACTTATTTCGGTTAGCATAATACATCATTGTACATTATACATATGTACATATGTATTATGTACATAATACATAATACATATATATGTACATAATATATCATAATACATCATTTCATCCATATCATTGATGGCTGCATAGTATTCTATTGTGTATATATATACTACATCTTCTTTATCCATTCATCTCTTGATGGACATCTAGGTTTTTTTCCATAGTTTGGCTATTGTGGACATTGCTGCTATAAGCATTTGGGGGCACGTGCCCCTTTGGATCACTATGTTTATATCTTTAGGGTAAATACCCAGTAGTGTGATTGCTGGGTCATAGTGTAGTTCTATTTTCAACTTTTGGAGAAACCTCCATACTGTCTTCCAGAGTGGCTGCACCAGCTTACATTCCCACCAACAGTGTAGGAGGGTTCCCCTTTCTCTGCAACCTTGTCAACATCTGTTATTTTCTGACTTGTTAATTTCAGCCATTCTGACTGGTGTGAGGTGGTATCTCACTGTGGTTTTGACTTGTATTTCCCGGATGCCGAGTGATGTGGAGCACTTTTTCATGTGTCTGTAAGCCATCTGGATGTCTTCTTTGCAGAAATGTCTGTTCATGTCTTCTGCCCATTTCTTGATTGGATTAATTGTTCTTTGGGTGTTGAGTTTGAGCAGTTCTTTATAGATATTGGATACTAGCCCTTTATCTGATATGTCATTTGCAAATATCTTCTCCCATTCTGTCAGTTGTCTTTTGGTTTTGTTAACTGTTTCCTTTGCTGTGCAAAAGCTTTAGAGCTTGATGAAGTCCCAGTAGTTCATTTTTGCCCTCCCTTCCCTTGCCTTTGGTGATGTCTCTAGGAAGAAGTTGCTGTGGCTGAGGTTGAAGAGGTTGAAGAGTTTGCTGCCTGTATTCTCCTCAAGGATTTTGATGGATTCCTGTCTTACATTGAGGTCTTTTGTCGATTTTGAGTCTATTTTTGTGTGTGGTGTAAGGAAATGGTCCAGTTTGATTCTTCTGCATTGGTTGTCCAATTTTCCCAACACCATATGTTGAAGAGAATGTCTTTTTTCCATTGGGTATTCTTTCCTGCTTTGTTGAAGATTTGTTGACCATAGAGTTGAGGGTCCATTTCTGGGCTCTGTCTTCTGTTCCATTATCTATGCATCTGTTTTTGTGCCAGTACCATACCATCTTGATGATTACAATTTTGTAATAGAGCTTGAAATCTGGGATTGTGATGCCACAAACGTTGGTTTTCTTTTTCAGTGTTCCTCTGGCTATTTGGGGTCTTTTCTGTTTCCATATAAATTATAGGATTATTTGTTCCATTTCATTGAAAAAAGTTGATGATATTTTGATAAAGTTTGCATTAAATGTGTAGATTGCTTTAGGTAGTATAGACATTTTCACAATATTTGTTCTTCCAATCCATGAACATGTAAAGTGTTTCCATTTCTTTGTGTCTTCCTCAATTTCTTTCATGAGTACTTTATGGTTTCTGAGTATAGATTCTTTGCCTCTTTGGTTAGGTTTTTTTCCCTAGGTATCTTATGGTTTTGGGTGCAATTATAAATGGGATCAACTCCTTAATTCTCCTTTCTTCTGTCTTGCTGTTGCTGTATAGAAATGCAACTGATTTCTGTGCATTGATTTTATATCCTGACACTTTACTGAATTCCTGTATGAGTTCTAGCAGTTTTGGAGTGGAGTCTTTTGTGTTTTCAACATAAAGTATCATATCATCTTCAAATAGTGAGGGTTTGACAACTTCTTTGCTGATTGAGATGCCTTTTATTTCTTTTTGTTGTCTGATTGTTGAGGCTAGGACTTCTAGTACTATGTTGAATAGCAGTGGTGATAATGGATATCCCTGCCATGTTCCTGACCTTAGGAGAATAGCTCTCAGTCTTTCCCCATTGAGAATTATATACACTGTGGGTTTTTCATAGATGGCTTTAATGGTATTGAGGTATGTACCTTCTATCCTTACATTGTGAAGAATTTTGATCAAGAAAGAATGCTGCACTTTTTCAAATGCATTTTCAGCATCTATTGAGAGTATCATATGGTTCTTGTTCTTTCTTTTATTAATGTATTGTATCACATTGATTGATTTGTGGATATTAAACCATCCTTGCAGCCCAGGAATAAATCCCACTTGGTTATGATGAATAATTCTTTTAGTGTAGTGTTGGATCCTATTGGATAGTATTTTGGTGAGAATTTTTGCATGTTCATCAGGGATATTGGTCTGTAATTCTCCTTTTTGATGGGGTCTTTATCTGGTTTTGGGATTAAGGTAATGTGGACCTCATAAAATGAGTTTGGAAGTTTTCCTTCCATTTCTATTTTTTGGAATAGTTTCAGGAGAACAGGTATTAATTCTTAAATGTTTGGTAAAATTCCCCTGGGAATCCCTCTGGCCCTGGGCTCTTGTTTGTTCAGAGATTTTTGATGAGTGCTTCAATCTCCTTACTGGTTATGGGTCTGTTCAGGTTTACTATTTCTTCATGGTTCAGTTTTCAGAGTTTATATGTCTCTAGAAATGCATCCATTTTTTCCAGATTGCCATATTTGCTGGTGTATAGTTGCTCATAATATGTTCTTATAGTTGTTTGTTTTTCTTTCGCGTTGGTAGTGATCTCTCTTCTTTAATTCATTATTTTATTAATTTGGGTCATTTCTCTTTTCTTTTGGTATGTCTGGACAGGGGGTTATCAGTCTTCTTAATTCTTTCAAAAAAACAGCTCCTAGTTTCATTGATTTGTTCTACTGTTCTTTTGGTTTCTATTTCATTGATTTCTGCTCTTTATTATTTCTCTTCTTCTGCTGGGTGTAGGCTTTTTTTGCTCTTCTCTCTCCAGCTCCTTTAGGTGTAGGGTTAGGTTGTGTACTTGAGAACTTTCTTGATTCCTGAGAAGGGCTTGTATTGCTATACACTTTCCTCTCAGGACTGTCTTTTCTGTGTCCCACAGATTTTGAATAGTTGTATTTTCATTTTCATTTGTTTCCATGAATTTTTTCAGTTATTCTTTAATTTCCTGGTTGACCCATTCATTCCTTAGTAGGATGCTCTTTACCCTCCGTGTAATTGAGTTCTCTTGACTTTCCTCTTGTGATTGAGTTCTAGCTTCAGAGCACTGTGGTCTGAAAATATGCAGTGTAATGATCCCAATTATTTGGTACCATTTGAGACCTGATTTGTGACCCAGGATGGAATCTATTCTAGAGACTGTTCCATGTGCACTCGAGAAGAATGTGTATTCTGTTGCTTTGGGATAGAATGTTCTGAATATATCTGTGATGTCCATCTGGTCCAGTGTGTCATTTAAAGCATTTATTTCCTTGGTAATCTTTTGCTTAGATGATCTGTCCATTTCAATGAGGGGGATGTTAAAGGCCCCTACTATTGTTGTATTATTGTCAATGTGTTTCTTTGATTTTGTTATTTATTGATTTATATAATTGACTGCTCCCATGTTAGGGGCATAGATATTTAAAATTGTTAGATCTTCTTGTTGGACAGACCCTTTAAGAAGGATATAGTGTCCTCCTCATCTCTTATTACAGTCTTTGCCTTAAAATCTAATTTATCTGATATAAGGATTGCTACCCCAGCTTTCTTTGAATGTCCATTAGCATGATAAATTGTTTTCCACCCTCTCGTGTTAAATCTAGAGGTGTCTTTGGGTCTAAAATGAGTTTTTTTGCAGACAGGATATCAATGGGTCTTTATTATTATTATTATTATTCATTCTCTTCCTGTGTCTTTTGATTGGGGCATTTAGCCCATTTACATTCAGGGTAACTATTGAAATGTATGAATTTAGTGCCATTGTATTGCCTGTAAGGTGACTGTTACTGTATAGTCTCTCTGTTCCTTTCTGATCTACTACTTTTAGGCTCTTTCTTTGCTTAAAGGACCCCTTTTAATATTTCCTGTAGGGCTGATTTGGTGCTTGCAAATTCTTTTAATTTTTGTTTGTCGTGGAAGCTTTTTATCTTTCCTTCTTTTCCAATGACAGCCTAGCTGGATATAGTATTCTTGGCTGCATATTTTTCTTGTTTACTGCTCTGAATATATCATGCCAGTTCTTTCTGGCCTGCTGGGTCTCTGTGGATAGGTCTGCTGACAATTTAATATACCTACAATTTTATGTTACAGACCTCTTATCCCAAGCTGTTTTCAGGATTTTCTCATTGTCACTGAGACTTGTAAGATTTACTATTAGATGACAGCGTGTGGATCTATTTTATTGATTTTCAGGGGAGTTCTCTGTGTCTCCTGGATTTTGATGCTTGTTCCCTTCACTGAATTAGGGAAATTCCCTACTATAATTTGCTCCAATATACCTCTGCCCCTCTCTCTCTTTCTTCTTCTTCTGGAACCCCAATTATTCTCATATTATTTCATCTTATGGTATCACTTATCTCTCAAATTCTCTCCTCATAGTCCAGTAGTTATCTCTCTTTTTTTCAGTTTCTTTATTCTCCACCATTTGGTCTTCTATATTACTAATTCTCTCTTCTGCCTCATTTATTCTAGCAGTAAGAGCCTCCATTTTTTTATTACACCTCATTGATAGCTTTTTTTTTTTTTATATCAACTTGGTTAGATTTTAGTTATTTTTTTTCTCCAGAAAGGGATTTTATTTCTCCAGGAAAAGATTCTCTAATGTCTTCCATGGTTTATTTGAGCCCAGCTAGCACCTTGTTAATCATTATTCTGAACTCTAGTTCTGACATATTACTAATGTCCATATTGATTAGGCCCCTAGTCATTGGTATTGCCTCTTTTTTTTTTTTTTGATATGAGTTTTTCTGCCTTGTCATTTATCCATATAAGAATAGGTGAATGAGAGAACAAAATACTAAAAGGATAGCAACAACCCCAGAAAAATATACTCTAACCAAATCAGAAGAGACCTGAAACTAGGGGGAGAAGAGAGGGAGGAAAAAAAAAAAAAAAAAAAAAAAATATATATATATATATATATATATATATATATATATATATTAGACTGGTGACTAGAACAGAGCCACACACTTGATTTTGGGTGTATTTTGGTCTGTTAGAAGAAACTGGCTCCCAAAATTTTAAAGAAAGAAAATCTTATATATATATACATATACATGCATATATATATATATACACATATATATATGTGTGTGTGTATGTGTATATATATATATACACACATATACATATATATATATACACACATATACATATATATATGTGAAACATTACTTAGATGTATATTAAATGCCCTCTGCAATGCATTTTGTGGTTTTCAGTGTACAAATCCTACACATTTTTTGTCAGATCCATCCCTAAATATTTTATATTTTTAATGCTATGATAATAGCATTTTCAAGAATTTCAAATTTTGGTTGTTCATTGATAGTGTAGAGAAATAGGTGTCTTTTTGTTTGTTTGTTTGTTTGTTTACCTTTTGCATTGGTCCTAAGATCCTACAAGCTTGATAAGCTAACTTACTGCATCTTGTGGCATTTTTTGTAGAATCCTTTGGAGTTTCTCCAAACATAACCATCCTAGTTGTAAATAATAGGAATTTTGTTTCTTTCCAATATGCTGTGTTTTATTAATTTTTGATCATTTATTTCACTGTCTAAAACTTCCACTAAAATGTTGAAAAGAAGTGATGAGAAAACACCTCCATGTTTTGCTCTTGATGTGAAGGATAAAACAATCTTTCTCAGTTATATATCATGGTACGTGTAGGATTTTTAGATAACCCTTGCCAATTTGAAGATATTCTCTATCATTTCTAGTTTGTTAAGAGTTTTTCTCTATGTTCATGAGACATACTGGTTTGCAGTTTTCTCTGATTATTTTTTTCTGGTTTTAGTATCAGAATAACATTGATTTTATAAAATAGGTAAGCATTCTCAATTTTCTGGAAGAGTTTAAAATTTTCCTTTTTGTATACGCTTTATCAACTTTTATGTCATAGCATACTCATTTCAAAAAGTAATTTGGCAGCTTGTGTTGTTTTTCTCTGCTTTGGTGCATAGCAGGTAGCATTGGAGTTACCTGGTTTGGGAAGTTTTGGTAGATTTCCTTTGTGATTCCATCTGGTGCTAGTGCTTTGTTTCTGATATCATAACTTCCTTAACATTTTCTAGAGGTTTTTTTTTTTTTTTTTAAGATTTTATTTATTTATTTGTTAGAAAGAGAGAGCACAAGCAGGGGAGCATAGGCAGAGCAGGCAGAGAGAGAAGCAGTCTCTCTGCTGAGCAAGGAGTCAGATGCAGGATTTAGTCCCAGAACCCTGAAATCATGACCTGAGCAGAAGGCAGACACTTAACCAACTGAACCACTTGGGAATCCCTCTAGAGAAATTTTTAACCTTAATCTTTTTATATGTGCAGTAGTTTAATTTGTTAATTCATATTTTCCTAAAAATTTTTGTCATTTTATCTAGGTGTTAAAATGAATTTATATAACAGCATGTTCTCTTAACTTCTTTTGTTCTAATACCATTTCTCTTTCACCATTTATATTTTGTGATATATATTTAAAAAGTACTTGTGTCTATCACTTTTTCAACACTGTGTTAATGCAGCTTTATTTTTAATTTTTTTAAATCAAGTTTTTTTCCCTTTTGTTCTATTTACTTATTATTAATTGATTTCTGATTTTATCTTTTTGTTTCCTTTACTCTGCTTTCTTTCTGTTTACTTTGCACTACTTTTTTCCACCTTTTTGAGATGGATAATTAATTTAAAATTTAAAATTTTTAATAATGTATATATTTAAGGCACTGCATTCTCCTGTGATCTCTGCTTTACTTATGTTTTATAGATTCTGAAAGAGGGTTTCTCACTGTATTTTTAATATATATATGTGATTTTGTTCTGTAGTTTTTATAGATGAGAGCATGAGAGCATTATTTAATAGAGCATTTTTAAATTTCCAAGCAGTATATTGTTTATAAAATTTTGTAATTTGCTTCTAGTTTTATTACATTGCCAACATGTTTTTCCAATATTATAGGAATTACTATGATTTTTAGAGGTACATAATATTTTGTTAGCTTTTAAAAATTACTTATATATCCTTGAAAATAAGTTGAACTATTTATTGTTGCTGTGTTGAATTCTATCTCCCTGTCTCTTTCTCAATAGATCCATGTAAATCCATAATACTTATGCTATCTAGTTCTTCTATATATTCCTAATTATATTTTGTCCTCTTCTTTTATCAATTTCAAGAATGAATCTGAGTCTAATTTTGTCCTGACATCATCTTCAAATATTCTATTTGTTATATTTTTGATGGTTTATTCTACAGCATTCATTTAGCACTCAGTATATTCCAGCACCGTGCCAAAGTCTGGGAAAATAATTTTTAAAAAGACCATTATTTTCCCATCTTTTCTGGCTAATGGTGTCATGTGACTTCTTGGTGTTTGCATCTTCATGGTAACATCTTTTTCTCATAAAAGTCCTTCAGGATATGGATCTTAAATAGAAGTTTCAGTCTAAGAGTGTGGCAATCTCCATGAAAAAAAGATGACAGAAAAATGGACAGTATTACCTGTTCTGACCAAACCTCAAGCATTTCCCATAGAAAACATATGAGCAGTTTCACAAAATGTTAATTATTAAACAGCATGGAAACTTCTTTCTTAAGCTGAGAAATAGTGTTTAGACAACATTTTAGAAAAAAAAAGACTGTAGAGTTTTTTTTTTTTAATTCCTGACCTCTTTGATATAAGGTATTTCTATTTATTGTATTCTAAATATATGTATGTTATACTCCTACCATTAAAAGCAGACCTTACTAAAAAACTTTCTGTAATGAGAAATATTTAAATATGACACAAAAGTAGGTATGCCATTTAATTATTAGGTCATAGCCAGGTCATAGTTTATTTTTCATGTATCACTTAATGACATCATGATGTTCTTGCTTTATTTTTAAGCCATGTCATGTCTATTTTACTGAAGAAAAAAATAAATGACTAGAACATTTATTTCACCTTCAATAATAGCAGCAGCAGGTTATTTATAGAGACATACTAGTTTTCTAGAAAATTTGATGATTTCTATAAGTCTCACAAGAATATATATGGGCGCCTGGGTGGCTCAGTGGGTTAAGCCGCTGCCTTTGGCTCAGGTCATGATCTCGGGGTCCTGGGATCGAGTCCCGCATCGGGCTCTCTGCTCAGCAAGAGGCCTGCTTCCTTCTCTCTCTCTCTCTCTGCCTGCCTCTCCGTCTACTTGTGATCTCTCTCTGTCAAATAAATAAATAAAAAATCTTTAAAAAAAAAAAAGAATATATAGATGTTGAGCACAATAACTCTGTTTAGTTTACTGAAAATAGGTTTCCATTTGAAAGCCTGTTTTGCCTTACAGTATTGCACGTGTGTTAGAATAGCTCTCAATTGCCATCAAAGAGGGGAGAAAATTACATATCATTAGTAAAACATGGATTTGGAATTTAAATTATGAAAAAAATTAATGATTTTATAGCATTGTCAGTCTGTGCGTTTGTGTGCATGTGTTATGTTAAAATGCATATGTTTGGAACATATTAAAAAATCTTATGCAAGTGGTCAGCCCACAGATTTATCATTGACGCCTCTTCAGTCTGTGTAAGAGCAGTCATGTACCATGCCCAGATAATGTATCTCTAATGATAATTTCCAACTATTATAATTGTTCTCTAAATTTCTGTTTGGTGACAACCTTTGCGAGATAATTACACATCATCAGTGTTCTAATGAACTACGAGACACTTAATGCCTGGACATGAGGCAAAGTAGCTAAGAAACATGTGTCACAGGCAGTTTCACAGGAACTAACATACAAAATGTAGGCTTCATTAACAGTGTTCAAAAAGACAGATGAGTCTCCATCCTGCCTAACCTAGTGGTTAATTTATTGACTGACTTTAACAGTGACGTCCCTTTGGAGGGTTTTTAATAGTTTCTAAGTTGCTTGCTGAGGTTTTAATAGACATTTGCCTCACTGAGTTCAATAAATATAGAGTGCAGTTTGAAATCTTGCAAACTAAAATGTAAGCAACTGACTGAATGAGGTTAGAAAGGATTTATATTTCTCTAAATATACTTCTGAGCTGAAGTTCAAGAGAAAAAGATTTCCAAAATACCTACTTTCCTGAAAACTTTCTCCTATTTCATGTTAAGACCTTTGGTGCTATAAAACAGAGAAGAATGTCAGGAATAGAAAATAAAAATGACTAAGCAATTCCTTTTGGTTTGCTCCAGAGTAGATTTTGAAAAGCTTTGTAGGAATTCAAGACTTAGATTGTTAACCATTCAGGTTAAGTCAAAGTAAGTGGCAAATATTTCATTTCCCTGGCCCAAATTACTCGGAACTAAAGGCATCGTGGTTTATAAAGACAGTGTATTATTTATGCAATGCTAAAGCTTAACTATTTGGCCATTTATAAAGAGTGTTTTTGGTTACAATGTTTAAAATATGAAAAATAATAATAGTTGATGTGTATTGAATGCTTTCTCTGCTAGGCACACTGGTGTTTTCATGAACATAAGTTTACTGATTCCTCTGAAGAATTCTAGAAGACAGCTACTTACTTTTTATGAAAACTATAAGGTTAATTTTCGAAGATCATACAACTAATAAATTTTAAACTTTGGGCTTAAACCTACATAGTTTATCTTTAGGAACAGAACTCTAAAATATCAATTTACTACATGAAAACGTTTCTTTTTCAGGAAAAAAAAAGCTTTGTTTGTTTTGATTTTAGGTTTGTTTTTGTTTTTATTAAATGAAGTCAATTTTGTTTACCATTATCAGGCAACTCTTAGTAATAATCTTGATTTTCCCATATAAATGAACATAAATGAATATAAATGTGGATCTGTAAACCAAAGATTAAATTAGAGTTTTGATTGACTTGTGATTTTAAAATCTTCAAATTTTAAAACTTTAATTTGTGTTTTTCTAAATATATTTATCTGGTCATGTTTATTTTTCATTTTTATTGATGTAGCACATAAAATCAAGACCAGAAAATTAGAACAACGATAAATTTAAATAACAACTATAATATGTTATGTTCTCAATTTTTATCATTAATTTCCAGAAATTAAATTAACATGGCCATTAACATATTTCAACTAGGTATTTAATGATAAAAAATTTTAAAACATCATTGTAAGATTTTGTTTTTCCATTATGGAGAAAGAGATTAGTAGTTATGATTTTTTTAAAGATTTTATTTATTTATTTGACAGAGACAGAGATAGTGAGAAAGGGAACATGAACAAGGGGAGTAAGAGGAGAACCAGGCTTCCTGTTGAGCAGGGAGCCCACAGTGGGGCTCCATCCCAGGACCCTGCGATTATGACCTGAGCTGAAGGCAGATGCTTAAGGGTTGAGCCACTTAAGTGCCCTCGTAGTTATAATTTTAAAATAACCAAAAATACTGTGTGTTCATGAAAGGATTAATTTTATAGTGATTAGACTACTATTTTCTGAAAATAGAAAAAAAAAATGTGATTACCCTAAAACTGTTGTGTTACAATCAATATTCTCTAGACTGACAATTATAAATCAGGCCTATATTGAAATAGCAGTATCTACCTAATTTGAAAATCAGATCATAAAATTTATAATTTTGATAGACATGATTATAACTGCCCTTTGAAATTTATACACATTTTGTTGAGTTTAAAGCTTCAGAAGAAAGACTGGTTTTTTGTATACTCTGCAACTTCAGGTTATTAATAAACTGACAATATGAAATATTACTTTCTAGGAAAATACTTTGGATATCTTTTTGGTATCACTTTTTACAATTTCATTTTCCTTATGGGCATTTTCTTGGAGATTTCTTCATAATGTAGTAGAATGATTAAGAACAAACATTCGGAGTCCATTTCCTCAGAGGTTTCTCTAAAGTGCGATTGATGTGTCTTTTGGGCATGCCACCTAATCTAACAGGACTGTTGTGAAGAGTCAATGATTTAATACATGGAAATCATTTATCCCAGTTCCTGGCACATGCTGGACACTCAGTATTGGTTAAGTATTGTGGTAAGATTATAAGGTGTGTTGCTTCTTCTTTCCCTATTCCTTTACTTTGCCTACCAAGCATTTCCTGGGCTTTAAAAGTTTAAGAAAAGCAGCCTCTTCCTCAAACCTATTTAAGTAACATTTATATATTGTAAAATATATGGTCATATATTTATGATGTAGGTGGCTTAAAGATATGCTATTATCTCTTCCTCTCAAGCTAAGAAGAATATCCCGTGTGTGTGTGTGTGTGTGTGTGTGTGTGTGTGTGATATGTGACTCTTTCCCTAAGAATATATCTAAAATGTAACAGAATTGGTGGTCATGTTCTAATTCTTAGGTCCTGGAAGTTGAGAGAAACTCTTTTTCTTCTTTATTTTTCCAGAAAATATAGCACATGTGAAAATAAGATGTGGGAAGAACCCAGGTGTTTAATCCTTCTCATTTTTTGTTTAATATTTTCATTCATATTACCTTTTATATGCTTTATAGTAACCCTAGAGCTAGGTATTATCACCATCCCCACCTCCTCCCCCCACCTTTGGGTAAGGAGCTGAACAAAGAAGAAAGGAAAGACTCAGATGGATGAGATACCAAATTCAAAGTCACACAGCTGAAAACAATACTAGAGTATTTCCTCTATTTTGCAAAATTTAAAACCATGTTTGTAGCCCAGAAGTTACTTTCTAAATAGTTATTAAACTAAACTGAACATCTAATAAAAGAGAATAATTATGCTTTTATGATATACCTAGATTCATACATATCTAGGTTTATAAAAAATATGTGAAAAAGTGAAAAATATAGTAACAGTGTTGTAAAGCAGTTTTTTGAGTGCTTATGCAAAGATTCAAAGTCACACACAAAAAAAAACCCACAAGTAAATGAAGAACAAACAGGATACCAATGCAGTCGATAAAATTAGCTCTCAGTTCAAACTATACCTCAGTTTTCAGAGCTAATGATTCAAGGCAACATTAACAAAATCTCTGAGCAGTATTTTTGTGGTGCTTGGAGTTTGCTATGCAATGAAACTATGCATTTTGGAGTTCTTATCCTCATATCCTTTCCTTCTGCACCATGTGGTGATGATATCACTAGACAGGCTCTCCACGCTATGCAATCTTTGCATAATTTGTCACTTTCTTCTAAATGCTAATGTGCGTACACCCACTGCTGACACAAATCCTCTATATATCTGTCTCATTATATATCTTGCATTGTCTACTTACACACTCCTGCTTAATGCCTGCACCATGTTTTATGATATGCTGTATACTTTTAGCAAAGAAGATGCATTGGACAAAGTCTCTTACTCTCTAATAGAGAATTTGTGCTCCCTAATACTTATATTAACCCTTAGATTAAATTATCTTAAGCAGTACTAACAAACATCAGAAATGTGTAGTATTACAAATTATGTAAATTTATTTTTTCTTGACAAATGTGAAGGATTTCCTCTCAACATTGGCCTCCAAGGATAAGTCTCTTTAAGAGATAAGCAGCATAAGCTAGTGACCACATTGACCAATAACATGAAAACACTATTCTTCTTTACCAAATGGTACACGTAATCAGGTTGCCAAAGAAGAGCAATTATCTTTCATACTAATTGGCAACTTCCGTTTAACCTTTAATTAGCTGTGAATTTATAAGCATGCTAAATGGTTTTTTACTTTTCTTGTAGAAGGTCATAGAAGCATTATCTGTTATCTTTCTCTACTCTCATCCTCAGCCTACTAAGATATGATAGCTTAAAATGGAAATAGAGGCTCTGCATCCTTAGGTTGCTGTCCTTGTGCAAACTCTGAGCTGCCACATGCATGACAAACTTAAGTTGTTGAAAAGCAGAAATTCCTTGTTACTTCTGGCTTCAAAGGGAAATCCAAGTAGATTTTTTCTTTTTCTATTTTTCATTTGTTTCTCTTGGCACAGTTTGATGCAATCATTTTTCCCCCACTTGAAAGGTGTAGGACTGATTAGCATAGAGAGTATGTCTTCTTTGAGGGTCATTCTGTTCTTCATTTGGCAAAGATTACTATGCTTGAAAGATGCAAGACATTTCCTCCTTCTGTGATGAACACTTCAAATATTGTGTAGGGTATGCTACTTTGTTTTTGGGTGAATAATTCATCCTTTGATGTTTTGGATCCTATAAAAAAAAAAAGAACTTTGTGGTGATGAGAGCACTAGTTTGTTTTTTTTTTTTTCCTTTTTAAAATGTTTACGAGTTGGAAAACACTTTGTTTCTTATAGAAACAGCCTAAACATTCTCAAGAAGGCAGGTATTCTTCAGACTGTTTGCCATAGTGACCCTGCAATATATTACTTGTCATTGTATGAAGACTCCTCCCTCCCATTGACTTTTTATACTCGTTAAACCACTATGTGATTGAATAATTAAATGGTATGAAAAGTGGAAGGAGTTAGAAAACACATAGTCTTTAAAAAGTTGTAACTCAATATGAAACACAATAATAAAGAGAAATGAGTGAGTTAATATCCACCGGAGAGTGCCAGCTCTATTCTCAGAATATAATGAAAGAGTTGCTATTTACTAAGATAAGCCATCCTTTTAGTAGAATTTATAAATAGCCCTAAAATAGTCCTACAATTATTATCTTCCTTTATTTTCCTTAGTTGGCTCATCTATTCACTTCCAACCAATTTCTGCTGCAAATAGGTTACCTCTGTTCTCATAAAACCAACCAATCTGATTTGTGGTTTTATACAATGATCTCTATAGAAATCATGGGTGGTGCCCTTCCTTGTACCAAACCTTAGCATTTAAGAGCAACCTGGCCAGATTTCTCACTGTCAGCACCTAAATTACATGGTTAAAGAATATTCTCTTTCTGATAGAGGCTACTTTACTACCTGTGTAGTGAGACAATAATTGCAAGAAATTAATAATCCCTCAGAATCAGTCCTCAACCAATGACATTGGGAAATTGGGGTTTGAATACTCTAGATCTTCACCTCTTAGATAGGAGAATTCTCAGGTCTCAGGTTTGCATTGGCTCCCCAGATTATCTCCAATACAATAGAACATACTTTGCTCACTGTGATATCTGACTTGATAACACATTTCCTTCTCTTTTTTTAAAAGATTTTATTTATTTGAGATAGAAAAACAGCATACCAGCAGGGAGAAGGGTGGGGAGGACAGCTGAGGGGGAGAAGCAGATTCCTGCTGAGCAGGAAGCCTAATGTGGAGCTTGATCCCAGGACCCTGATATCGTGACCTGGAAGGAAGACATTTAACTGACTGAGCCACCCAGATGCCCTGATAACACATTTCTTGATTGTTTTCTGGTCTTTGTTTTTACCTTCTTATTTAACTAGCTGTGGTTTCCTCACCTTCCAAATAAACCACTTGAATTGAATTGAATCCTTCATCAGGGTTTGTTCTTATGGAAACCCAAACTAAGTTGTTCTCCTACTCCTCTTTATAATTTCTCTTTAGGATTGAGGGGCAGAATTATGGACTATTCATATAGTACTTAAAAATGTGGGACAGAAAAAAAAATTTAAAAATTAAAAAAATTTAAAAATGTGGGACAGAATAATTTGAATAGTAACTTGCAACTGTGTTACTTTGAAAGCTACTTACCCTTTCTGGGTCTCAGTTTTTCTCTTCTGTGAGTTCACATAATCATAGGTCCTTTTAACAGGAGTTTGTGAAAATCAAATGTGAAAATGTGTAAAAACCTAGAATATTATTAAAAGTCAAAAAATAGTAAGCTGATAAAGTTTGTAACTTGGTGGTGAGTCAGGGAATGTTACAATAGGATATGTGCTTGTTGCCCCATAACCCAGGTGCTTAGTGGGCACCTCACAAAGGGATGAGGACATCTGCTCGCTATTTCTCTGTACCCTATTCAAAAATATACAAATGTTTTAGTGGAAAAAAATTTCTAATGTTTGATGCCATCATGTATTATAGCTTTCTTTTTTCCCCAAGATTTTATTTATTTATTTATTTATTTATTTATTTATTTATTTGACAGACAGAGATCACAAGTAGGAAGAGAAGCAGGCAGAGAAAGACTGAAGCAGGCTCCCTGCTGAGCAGAGAGCCTGATGCAGGGCTCAATCCCAGGAACCTGGGATCATGACCTGAGCCAAAGGCAGAGGCTTAACCCACTGAGCCACCCAGGCGCCCCTGTATTATAGCTTTTAAGAGTTTTAAAGGAGGTCCACCTTATTGCCTCTTTCTTCCTCTGATAAGTGCATTGTTAGCAAATCCAGAGATGGAGAATTATGCCTGTTTTTAAAAAAAAAAACAACAACTGTATTATGGGCTTCTAGAATGCTGTCAAGTGTTTTTAGGTATTTGAAAATGGTAACATAGTGACTCCTGAGCTCATCTCTTCCCATAGATACACCAAATCTGCAGCTTATGTATAGAATAATTTCCCTCTGGGGGGGAAAAAAAAAAAAGTCCAGAAGTTGACAGTGACTTTTATACATTGAGCATGTGAGAAAAAAATGATTGACAAAGGAAAAGCAGAGACAAAGTTTTACCATAAACCTCACCGCTGGCACAGCAACATACAATGAGGGGCAAACTTACAACTCTTAGCTACTCCCTGAGGAGCAAAAAGTTTGGACCCAATATCTAGTACCTTGACTTTTAAGACTCCTATATAAGAAATGGGCTCCCAAAACACTTAAAAACACTTGGCTCGGAAGGCCAACTGGGCTTGTGTCCATGTGGCCCCCAAGATGATAGCAAGTAGAGAAACCATATTTAACAAGCTTGCATGGACATGAGGTAGTGGACTGAAATGCCCATCTCCCCATCTTTTCCAGAAAGAAGACTACTTTTTTTTAAATATTTATTTGACAGAGAGAGAGATCACAAGTAGGCAGAGAGGCAGGCAGAGAGAGGGGGGGAAGCAGGCTCCCCACAAAGGGGAAAGCCTGATGCAAGGCTTGATCTTAGGACTCAAAGACCATGACCTGAGCTGAAGGCAGAGGCTTAACCCACTGAGCCACCCAGGCACCCTGAAATAAGACTATTTGTATATCTTAAGAGCTGCAGTCTCAAGACCCAGACTCCTAATTTAACACAAAAGTAAGGGCTAACTGTAATTCTCACTGAAGACTGGGTAAGCTAGTGGGCAGCATCATCATGCACTTCCTCTGCCCCACTCCAGTTCACTTGTATCTCCCTAAAAGGAGCTTGGGCACACATCTGGCACCTTGGCTTTTGCAGTTGCTACCCAGAGGACACACTCCTTGATTATCAGGCCCTGGTGGCTAGTGGTGCTATAGTTTATGTGTTCCACAGGACTACAGCAAATGAAGAAGCAGTTCTTAATCACATTTCCCCCTACTCCCACCCCCAACCAGGGCTGAGCATGAAGTGAGCAGCAAAAAATACTGTTGTTCTGGTATTTTCCTGAAAAAGGCCAACTTGCATACTTGAAAAGCTGCTACCTAAATGTCTGGCTTTTAAGAATACTGCATCTTCGTGCTGAGATCCTCCCCTTTGGAATACTGACAAGCCTTGGTAAACACCCAACTACTAGAAACCAGTAAGAACAAGGAAAGCAGCTTGGACAATCACAAGAATTGAGAGACAACCAAGAGCTAGTGTCAGGTGGAATAAGATTCATCTACCTGAGATCATCCATTAAAAACTGGGGGACTTGTCTCTATCTAATGCACAGAAACCAACCAACACAGAGAGTCAAGGAAAATGAAGAAATAGAGGAATATGTTCCGAAGGTAAGAATAAGATAAACTCAAGAAACAGTCCTTAATGAAATGAGTTTCCTGATAAAGAGTTCAAAATAATGATCATAAAGATTCTCATTGAGGTCAAGACAATTATATATGAATAAAGTGAGAATTCTAACAGAGAGTTAGAGAATACATAAAAGTGCCAAACAACAATCATATTGTTAAAGAATACAATAATTAAACTGAAAATTCAGTAGAAGGGATTAACAGAAGACTAGATGAAGAGGAAGAACAAGATCAACATATTTAAAGAGGGTGGTTGGAATTTATCCAATCAAAGGAGGAAAAAAAAAAAGAAAGAAAGAAAGCAAGAAAACCAGAAAGAGTGAGGAGAAGAAACTTATGGAATACCAGGAAATGGACCAATATTCACATTATAGGGCTCCCAGAAGGAGAAGAGAGATAGAAAGAGGCAGAAAGACTATTTGAATAAATAATAACTGAAAAATTCCCTAACCTGGGGAAAAAAATAGACATCTAGATCCAGCAAGTCTAGAGTTCCAAAAAAAAAAAAAAAAAAAAAATGAATTCAAAGATACCTACATCAAGACACATTATAATTAAATTGTCAAAACTTAAAAACAAGAGAGAATCTTAAAAGCAGCAGGAGAGGGGCGCCTGGGTGGCTCAGTGGTTTAAGACGCTGCCTTCGGCTCAGGTCATGATCCCAGGTCCTGGGTTCGAGCCCCACATCGGGCTTTCTGCTCAGCGGGGAGCCTGCTTCCTCCTCTCTCTCTGCCTGCCTCTCTGCCTACTTGTGATTTCTCTCTGTCAAATAAATAAATAAAATCTTAAAAAAAAAAAAAAAAAGCAGCAGGAGAAAAACAACTTGTCATGTACAAGGGTAGCCCTATAATAATAAGAGGCCTTTTTGGCTGAAATTTTGCAGCCCAGAGGGAGTGGCATGATATAGTCAAAGTGTTGAAAGAAAAAATGATGTCAACCAAGAATACTCTACCTGACAAAGTTCTTTCAGAATCAAAGGGTAAATAAGGAATTTCCCAGAATGGAAATAACAAAAATCAGAGTGAAAATAAATGAGATAGAGACTAGAAAATCAATAAAAATGTCACTGAAACTAAAAGCTGCTTTTTAAAAATGAAACAAAATAGACAAACTTTTAGCTACACTCACCAAGAAAAGGAGAGTGAACTTAAATAAATAAAATCAGAAACAAAAAAGAAGATTTTACAATGGATACCACAGAAACGCAAAGCATCATAAGAGACTACTATGAGTAATCATAAACCAGTAAATTGGACAACCTAGAAAAGATGAGTAAATTCCTGGAAATATACAGTGTACTAAAACTGAATCATGAAGAAATAAAAAATCTGAACAAATCAATTACTAGTAAGGAGAGCAAAACAGTAATCAAATTCTCCCAACAAAGAAAAGTTCAGGATGGGAAGCCTGGGTGGCTCTGTTGGTTAAGCCGCTGCCTTCAGCTCAGGTCATGATTCCAGGGTCCTGGGATCGAGTCCCACATCGGGCTCCTTGCTCAGTGGGGAGCCTGCTTCTCCCTCTGCCTCTGCCTGCTTGTGTTCTCCCGTGCACGCTCACTCTCTCTCTCTCTCTCTCTCTCTGACAAATAAATAAATAAATAAAATCTTAAAATAAAAAAAGACTTTATTTAAAAAAAAAAAGAAAGAAAGAAAGAAAAGTTCAGGATAAGATGACTTCACTGGTGAATTCTACCAAACATTTCAAACATAATATCAGTTCTTTTCAAATTTTTCAAAAAAAGAAAAATAGTAGGGAACACTTCAGAATTTGTTTTATAAAGCCAGCATTATGTTAAAACAAAACCAGATAAGGATACTAAAAGAAAAGAACACAGGCCAATATTCTGATGAATATAGATGAAAAATCCTCAATGAAATATTAACAAACTGAATACAACAATACATTAGAAGGATCATACACCGTGATCAAGTGGGACTTATTCCAGGATTGTAAGGATGGTTAAAGAACTACAAATCAGTCAATGTGATGCGTCACTTTAACAAAATGAAGGATAAAAATATCATTTCAATAAATGCAAAAAATGCATTTGATAAGATTCAGCATTTATTCATGAAAAAGGTTTCAACAAATTGGGTTTAGAAAGAAAATACCTCAACATAATGAGAGCTATGTAAGACCAACTCACAACTAACAACATACTCAACGAAAAGATGAAGGCTTTTTCTCTAGGATCAAGAACAAGACAAAAATGTTTATTTTCACTAATTTTATTCAACGAAGTATTGGAAGTTCTAGACAGAACAGTTGACAATTAAAATAAATAAAACATATCCAAATTTGAAAGAAAGTATTAAACCTGTCTACTTTTGCAGATGATGTGATAGTATACATAGAAACCCCTGAAGACTTTACCAAAAACTGTTAGAGCAAATAAGCAAATCCAGTAAAGTTGCAGGTTATACAAAAATCAATACACAAAAATTGATTGCATTTTTAAACACCAACAACAAACTATCTGAAAAAGAAATTACAGATACAATCTTATTTACAATTGCATCAAAAAAGATAAAATACCTAGGAAAAAACTCAGTCCAGGAAGTGAAAGATCTGTAAAATGAGAACTATAAGACATTAATAAAAGCAGTTAAAGAAGACACAAGTGAATGGAAAGATATCCTGTGATCATGAACTGGAAGAATTAATATTGTGACTACCCAAAGCAATCTATGGATTTAATGCAATCCCTATCAAAATCCCTAGAATTTGTATAGAACCACAAAAGACCTCAAGAAGCTAAAGCAATCCTGAGAAAAATGAACAAAGCTGGAGACATCACACTTCCAGATTTCAAACTATATTGCAAACTATATTAATTAAAATAATAAGATATTGTCACATATTACAAACACATAGATCAATGGAATAGAATAGAAAGCTTAGAAATAAACTTATACATATATGAACAACTAATTCATTACAAAGGAGACAAGAATATACAATGGGGAAGCATAGTTTCTTCAATAAATGGTTTTGGGAAAACTGGACAGCCACATGCAAAATGGTGAAATGGCCCACTATTTTACACCATATACAAAGATCAAATAAAAATGTATTGAAGACTTGAGGGGCGCCTGGGTGGCTCAGCGGGTTAAAGCCTCTGCCTTCGGCTCAGGTCATGATCTCAGGGTCCTGGGATCGAGCCCCACATCGGGCTCTCTGCTCAGCAGGAAGCCTGCTTCCCTTCCTCTCTCTGCCTGCCTCTCTGCCTGCCTGTGATCTCTGTCTGTCAAATAAATAAACAAAATCTTTAAAAAAAAATGTATTGAAGACTTGAACAGAAGATAGAAAACATAAAACTTCTAGAAGAAAATACAGGCAGTAATTTCCTTGACATCAGTCATGGCAATGAAGTTTTGGATTTGACAATAAAAGTACAGTGAACAAAAGCAAAAAGAAACAAGTGGGACTGCGTCAAACTAAAAACTTTTTGCCCAGTGAAAGAAACCATCAACAGAATGAAAAAGCAACTTACAGAATGGGAGAAAATATTTATAAATCATATGAGATAAGGGTTTAATATCCAAAATATATAAAGAACTAATAAAACTCCATAATAAAAACAAGTAATCTGATTAATTACAGGGCAAAGAAAGTGAGTAGACATTTTTCCAAAGAAGACATAAAAATGGCCAATAGAAACATGAAAAAGTACTTATTAAGAAGACAATTGGAATCACCTCACAACTGTCAGAATGGCTATTAAGAAAAGGATAAGATGTAGTAAGTATTAATGAGGTTGTGGAGAAAAGGGAGTTCTTGCACACTGTTCATAGGAATACAAATTGGTGTAACCACTGTGGAAATCAGTGTGGAGATTACTCAAAAAATTAAAAATTCAATTATCATATGATCCAGCAATTCCACTTCTGGGTATATAAGTCATAAAAAGAGATATTCTGTGTGATCTCATATACATATATATATTATATATAATCTAACAAACAAACAAACAAAATTTTTGGAAATTACGGATTGGTGGTTTCCAGAGGTAGGGGCTCAGGGATGGGTAAATAGAGTACAAAAGGTGGGCGAAAGGTACAAAGTTTCAGGGTACCTGGGAGACTCAATCAGTTAAGTGTCTGCCTTCGGCTCAGGTCATGATCTTGGGGTCCTGAGATCCAGTCCCTGTGTCAGGGTGTCAGGCTCCCTGCTCATTGGGGAGCCTGCTTCTCCAACTGTGTCTCCCCCGCCTCCTCATGTTCCCCCTCTCTCTCTCTCTCTTTCTCAAATAAATAAAATCTTTAAAAAATAAAAATACAAAAGGTACAAACTTCCAGTTATAAGGTAAATAAATCCTGGGGATGTAATGCAAATCATGGTGATTATAAGTAACAATACTATATTGTATATTTGAAAGTTTCTAAGAAAGTAAATCTTAAAAGTTCTCATTACAAGAAAAAAATAATTAGCTACATGAGGTGATGCATGTTAAACTCACTGTGTTCATCATTTCTCAATACATGCATATCTCAAATAATTATATTGTGCATCTTAAACTAATACGGTGATATATGTCATTTATATTTCAATAAAACTTGGAAACTAAGAAACAAGATGCTTTCAAGTGTTTAAAAAATGTTCCTGATCAAATGTAAGAATACCAAGCTGATTAAGAGAGACCTATAGCAATTTTCTTTCTTCTTTTTTTCCTTCTTCCATTTATTTTGGATAAGGCTGTTTAATTTAAGCAATAATATTAATAGTATGACAAGCCAGTGCTTTAATTGAATGTTTATCTTGAAGAAGAATATACATATAATGTGTACAGCACATGGAGATCTTGTCCAGTGTTGAGTGTGATTACTTGATTTAAACTATACAGTCACAGTATTCTATTCCTTTAAAATTAGTGGAGTATCAAAATAAAAGAAAAAGCAAGTTGATGATTTGCATAAGAAATGTATTAGAATATGTACTTTGGAAAAATATTTTGGAGAGTGTAAAACGCCTCATGCATCCAGAATTTTCATTGTAAAAATTGTCTAAGACACCAGACCACCTTTTCTGTCATAACTAAGAAGATACTTTATCCAACCTCTTCAGTCTCCATCACCAGGAAACTTTCTATGTTTTTAAGGTGAAATGGAGAGATGTGACAGTTACTGAAAATAGACAATGAACTCATGAGATCAGTATGTCTGTCAGGGCTAATCAGAGAAAGAAAATCAAAAAGATATTTAAAGATATTTATTTTAAGGAATTGACTTGTGTGATTGTGGGGGCTGGAAAATCCAAAATTCATAGGTCAAGTTGGCAGTCTGGAAACTCCAGGAGAAGTTATTGCTGCAGTCTTCATACAGAATCTCTTCTCATAAAGGCACCAATCCTGTTGGATTTAGGGCCCATCCTAATCCAGTATAACTTCATCCTAACTTGATTATATCTGCAAAGACTGTATTTCAAAAGCATATGTTTCATGTAGATAAGAATTTGTCAGGGGACACTATTCAACCATGTAGAATCATTTTGTCATTGTTGTGATTATTGTTTCAAGTTAAAGAAAAAATAAAATAATGACAAGAGCAGAGAGTTTTGACACAGAAATACCTAGGCTCTAATTTTAATATTGCCACTGTCTAATATGTGTCCTTTTATTTAATCACTCTTAGTGTATCTTTTTCACTCTGTAAAACCTGGATATAACACTTGCAATACATGGTTATTATCAAATCAAATTCAGTTATGTATATTAAGTCCCTAGAACAGAGCTACAAACAAAACTGTATTCAGAAAATGGTAGATACGATTTATATATTTAAGTTAATTATGAAAAAAATTCTTATTAAAGAATATTCTCTCAACATAGACAATGATAGCATTATTAGAAAAGACAGAAAAAAATCCAATGAAAGCTTACAGAATTATGTTTTCTTCTTATGGAACATCATGAAGCTTCCCTGGAAGTAAAAGGGAAAAGTCCAGCACATTCAGTTTGATCAGATTTCTAGCCGCTTATTCAATGTAGATTTTTAGAATTTTGTGTCCTACATATATGCCTATATGTGTATGTTCATGTTTGTATGTAAGAGAGAGAGAAAGAGGGGCACCTGGGTGGCTCAGTGGGTTAAAGCCTCTGCCTTCAGCTCGGGTCATGATCTCAAGGTCCTGGGATCGAGCCCCACATTGGGCTCTCTGCTCAGCGGGAACCTGCTTCCCCCTCTCTCTCTGCCTGCCTCTCTGCCTACTTGTGGTCTCTGTCTGTCAAATAAATAAATAACATTTTAAAAAGAGAGAGAGAGAGAGAAAGAAAGATGAGGAAGAGGGAGATGGTGAAGAAAAATGATTGTTTATTGAGTTTTAAGTGCAAATTTTGTGTCAGGAACAATGCCACATATATTTTACACGATACTGTATTCATGACAATCCCTATAGGGAAAATGATAAAGAGAAATGATAGCCATTTTCTTCAGGATATTAAAAAAAAAACTAACATAAGTCATATTTTATTACCAAGGTTGGAGAACAATATACACTGAGAGCCTATTACAAAATAGCAATTTTTGGAGACACAAATGGGTGTGAGGGATGGTTTGAGGACACTGGAGAAAATTTATTCAAGAATGTGATTATTATGGGTTGAATTGTGTCCCAATCAAAAGTTGTATGTTGCAGTCTTTGCACATAGTACCTCAGAATGTGTATTTGGACATAGGGTATTTACAGAGGTAGTTAAATTAGAATGAGTTATTAGGGGAGCCCTGATCCAATATGACTGGTTCCCTTATTAGATGGATGCTACAGGAATTTAGACTGATGCCACAGAAACACTAAGATTGTAAAAAATATATTAAGAAAATTTATAAGCCAACAAACTGGACAACCTAGAAGAAATGGATAGACTCCTAGAAACATATAACCTGCCAAAACTGAAGTAGGAAGAAATAGAAAATTTGAGTAGACCAATTACCTGGAATGAAATTGAATCAGTAATTTAAAACAAAGCAAAACTTCTAATAAACAAAAGTGCAGGATCAGACAGCTTCACAGGTGGATTCTACCAAACATTTAAAAAGGAGTTACTACCTATTCTTCTGAATTATTCCAAAAAATAGCAGAGGAAGGAAAACTTCAAAGTTCATTTATGAGGCCTGCATTACTTTGATATCAAAACCAGATAAAATACCACAAAAAAGGAGAACTATATGAGCATAGGTGCAAATGTCCTCAATAAATTACTAGCAAACCAAATCCAACAATATGTTTAAAAAATCATTCACCATGATCAAGTGGGATTTATTCCTGAAATAAAAGAGTGGTTCAATTCAATAATCAATCATGATACATCACATCAATAAGAGAAATGATAAAAACTATGAGATCATTTCGATAGATGAAGAAAACACTTGACAAAATACCCAGATTCATGGTAAAAACTGTCAACAAAGTAGGTTTAGAGGGAACACACCTCAGCATAATAAAGGCCTTGTATCCAAAACCCACAGTTAACATCACACTCAATGGTGAAAAACTATGAGAGCTTCCCCCAAGATCAAGAACAAGACAAGGATGTCTACTGTCACCTTATTCAATGTAGTACTGGAAGTCTTGCTATTTACAACAAAATGGATGCATCTAGAAAGTATTATACTAAGTAAAATAAGCCAGGCAGAGAAAGACAAATGCCATATGACTTCACTCATATGTGGAATTTAAGAAATAAAACAAACAAAGGAAAAAAGAGAGATGAACAAAAAATCAGACCCTTAACGATAAAGAGCTAATTGGTGGTTATCAGAGGGGAGGTGGATGGGAATGAAATAGGTGAGGAAGATTAAGAATACACCTACCTTGATGAGCATTGAGTAAAATATATGGAATTGTTGAACTGCCATATTGCTCTCCTGAAACTAATACAACACTGTATATTAACTACACTGGAATTAAAATTTTAAAATAAATGAAATTAAAAATGTTTTTTTTAAAAAAAGGAAATGAGGACACAGACACAAAGGGAAACCATGTGAAGACAGTGGAAGAAGACAACCAGCTACAAAGGAGAGAGTTCTTAGAAGAAACCCATCTGGCCAGCTCCTTCATCTTAGACTTCTAGAGAAAATAATTTTCTATTGTTTAAGCCACCTATTCTACAGTAGTTTGTTATGTAAGCCCTTAGAAAACTAATATGGTGACCTTCAAGGATGAATGCCTAAGCAAAGGGGAAAAATTAGAAGGATTCTGAATAGAAACATCTCTCTAGATTAATTTAATTATTAAGACAATTTATATAACTTATCAAAGTTAGCTAAATGATTTCAATTTCCTAATCATATATAAATTCTACAGAGGTATTCTCAAATTCATAGCTTTGAACCAATATTCTGAAACCCAGGGACAACTAAGAAAGTAGTGGGTCATTTTTTAATAGAAATATAAAAATAGCTCTCTGATTTTCTAGTAATTCCTTTCAGATAATCCATAGGAAATCTATATCTACACTATCTGAACTAAAATCTAGGCATCTGGGGTAGGAGCTTGGATTGAAGTTTTGTATTTTAAAAGATCATATGTTCCTTATGTATCCAGGCAAGACACTTGCCTATGAGTCAAATGTCAAATATTAAATATTAACTAACAAACTAAAGTGAAGGCCCTAAGCCCATTTTTAAACTTTATAGTATTTAAGAGTAATAGCATTAACTATAATATTTTTTTAGTGTTTGTCACAAGATAATATAATCTAGGGACTTGATAGATTTTTATTCTCCTCCACTCCATGCAATTTTTTTTTTAATCCAGAGTAATTATGTTTCTTCTTATTGCATTTTTCCATGTATTTTTTATGATGGTTTACTTTAATGTGGATTTATCTTTTGAGGACCGGTCTTATCAGCTTACCACAGTTGTAAGCAGAGTGTATTTAAAATTATAATTTTATTCATACAAATGTGTTTAGATTATACAGTTTATTAAAAATTTAAAGTTATTTATAATTTATAAGACAAATATAACAATTTTGCAAAAAAATAGAAAAGAGAAATGTGTGACCTTTTTAATGCTCTCAAAAATTATATTTAAATATTGCTGAATGTATGGTATGACTAACAGCAAATCTTAGGGCACAGGAATTAATGTTCCTTACCCCAACATTCAATAACATTCTTCATATTACTATATTTGGGGAATTTTTAAAAAGGCATGTTTCCCTCAAGATATATAACAAGCCAATTAAGAACACTTTATAAATACACTTCTTGTAATACAAGTGACAAGGAAAATTACATTGACTAATTTATAACTATTTAGAAACAAAACATTGAGTAAATAAAAATGTCATAAAACGAAATAATAAAACATATTCAGTCATCAAACATTGAATGTCTCCATGTATAAAGTACTGGAGCAGGAAACAGTGGATACATCAAGCATGAATTTTGCACTTGAGCAACTTCTGATCTAGTTGGGGGAATAAGACATATATAGATAACATGCAAACGCACACACGCACACAAACACACACACTCATTTCCCAAAGAGGAAGGTGCTAGTGCAAAAAAAAAAAAAAAGAGGACCAGGTTAAACAGTATAGATATTTATGGTGCCAAAATTATGGTATTGCATCTTTGCAGAATTCACAACTGGATATCCTAATTATGAATCAATTTTGTTTTAACACAGGAAGGGGAGTCAGTTCACAATGGCCCTAGTGATCTAGTTTTATGTCACGAAGACTTGACTATGGGTTTTTTAAAGTTTGCACTCCTAAAACACAAGGGTGTATGTGTGTGTGTGTGTGTTTGTGGTAGCAGGAAGATGGGGGAAATCTCCAACCATGCTTTAACAACTAAAGCAATTCAAGGAAATAATCCTTATTAATCAAGGGATGAAAAATGATGTGGGTCATATCTGATTATTAATGCCAAGTTTAGTTGAAAATAAAATAGGTTTATGGGGCACCTGGGTGGCTTAGTCAGTTAAATGTCTGCTTCTGCTCAGGTCATAATCCCAGGGTCCTGTGATTGAGCTCCCGGTCAGGCGCTCTGCTCAAAGGAGAGCCTACTTCTCCCTTTTTCTTGCCTGCTGCTCTGCCTACTTGTGCTCTCTATCTCTCTGTCAAATAAATAAATAAAATATTAAAAATATAAAATAGGCTTAATTGACAAACTCAGTGGTTGATGATTGTCTTTTGGAGTTGGGAAACTTTTACTCACTAAGTCATCAAAGAAACTTATTGAATGTAGCCAAAGAAATGGGTATCTGTTTTGATGTTTGACCAAGAATTTACCTAAGACAATATTTCTGTTATCACCATTATTAGTTTCATTGTAAAGGAAATCCTATCTTATGTAGTTTAAAAAAAAAGTATAAATTGGGTGGATTTATAATTAATAACTTAACAAACCCTAAAAACATTTAGGAAGAAACATACAGCCCTTACATGAAGAAAACTAAATATTTTATTAAACAGCTAAGAAAAAAATAAATAAAATCTTTAAAAAAAAAACAGCTAAGAAAAAACTTGAATAAAGTCATTTATAATTAAATGATAGACACACTCAATATTCTAAAGACATCACTCCCAAAATAATTTTTAAAGTAATGCAATTATAAACAAAATCTCATTAGTATTGTTTTTCAGAACTTTATTGCCCTAAAGTGTATCTCAATATAAATCCTTAAGAAGAGTCAATACTATTTTTTTAAGTAAAAAAATTATGGAAGGGAAATTGCATCAACTGATATTTTAAAAATTTGACAACATAACTCTAATTAATCAGACAGAATAAATACTCAAGAAACATATGAATGTAGTGCATGATTTTAATTCCCTCATGAAAACTTCTTATATAAAGAATGTTGAAAAATGTATATTTATTTTATTTGTCAGGGAGGAAATCTCGTAATCTTTTTTCTTATACTCTATTACTAGGGCTACCTTACAAGTACCATAGACTGGGTAGTTTAAACAACAAAATTTTGTTTCTTCACAGTTTTAGAGGCTAGAAGTCCACAATCAAAGAGTCAACTGTGTTGGTTTCATGAGTCCTCTCTCCTTAGTATGCAGATGGCTGTCTTCCGTCACATGGTCCTCTTATAAAGACACCAGTCATGTTGGATTAGGGCCACCAATGTGACCTCATTTTAACTTAATTACAGTTTTTAATGCCCTATTTCCAGATACAGCCGCATTCTAGGGATAAGGACATTGGCATATGAATTGGAGGTGCAGAAGATTCAATTCAGGCTCATGACATATATCATGAAAGAAAATAAAACAAAATTTAAGATATAGAGTAAATTATGAAAAAATGAATAATAAACCATTAAATAACCAGGAACAAAATATCAGCAAATTTGAATACCATCCTGAAATAAAGCCTTACAAGTATAAACTAACAGGCAAAAAACATAAGTGAAAATATTTAAATACACAGTTATATGAAAAATTGTATTTCTGGACATCAAACTGACAGGCTAGAACAGCAAAACTGGTAAAAATAGTTTTAACACAAATTTTGGCATTTTTATCTGTGAGATAAAGACTTGAGAAAAAGATCACAGTCTACAGAGAAAATATTGGACAAAAAGAGAGAATAAGAATTTATAAGTCAAGAAAAGAAAATGACAAACACATTTGGATAAATTTTTTAACTTCACTAATAACCAAAGAAATGAAATTTGAGGGGCGCCTGGGTGGCTCAGTGGGTTAAGCCGCTGCCTTTGGCTCAGGTCATGATCTCAGGGTCCTGGGATCGAGTCCCGCATCGGGCTCTCTGCTCAGCGAGAAGCCTGCTTCCTCCTCTCTCTCTCTCTCTGCCTGCCTCTCCGTCTACTTGTGATCTCTCTCTGTCAAATAAATAAAATCTTTAAAAAAAAAAATTTGAAACAACTTTTGGGGACATTTTAAACTACTAATTTGGGAAAGATTTTATTTTTGAAATATTTAAATATAGAAATATTTTAATATACTTTCCAATAATGGCAGATGTGTGAGAATATAAACATCATTATGTATCATTAATGGAATATGAATTTATGCAATATTTTGAGGTCAGTTTATACATATATAATGAAAGTTTTAGGATTTTTCAAATGTTTCTACCTAGCAATTTAATTTTACGTATGGATCCTAAAATAATGAGATAAACACATGTATCCATATACTGTGCTGCTTGCTCCTCTAGAGACATAGAGGTCTATGTACTAATAACTATCCTTTGGTTGTGGAATTATAAATTATTTTAATCTATTATATGCTTTAATGTACTTCCCAAATGAAGTACAGTGCATTTTGCAATAGTAAAATGATGTTATCTGGAAACTTGGAAATTGAGAGAATTAGATTACTTGAAACTGAGATTTAGAAATTCTTTATGGAGGATATGGCATTTGTTTTTGAGTGAAGTTTATAATGATTAAGCAGCAAAGCAATGGAGGCAAAGGACATAGAATGAGTTTTGTGGGACATAGTTAATACTTTTTTTTTTTCAAGCATATGACAGAATTTAGAAGAGCCCAATCAGAATCGTTGGTTGGGATAAAAGTATAGAACTGACTAAGACAAGCAGTGCAGAGAAGCAGGTCAAATTAAAAAGCTGTTGTAGCAGTTCCATTGGAAGGAATGGGAGCAATATAGAAAAAATGAATAAATATTGCAGAGAGTTGGAATCTGCATGGTATGGATGTAGAACAAAGGATGAAGCCAAAGTTGAATATACCAAGTTTTAGGAACTGAGACGCAACATATGCAGATGTAAGGGAAAAGAAGTGATAACATCCATTGACCCACATCCACATTAGGAGCTGTGCTTCAGGCCCTCATACATCACACCACAGTGTTTTCTTGTTGTTGTTCATATTGTATAAATGCTCAGAGTCACAGCTAAGTAACTAGAAGATTATTCAAATCCAAGTCTTTTGATTTTATACATGATACATATCTATGTACTTTATGATTTAGAGATAAAATAATACGAAATAATTTTGATTTATTTCAGTCAGAATATGTTTTATCCCTTCCTCCATTTTTATGCATGTTACTTTAAAAATTGTGTTTTAAAATGTAGAGATCAAAGTTCAAGGGCATTCCTGAAGTTTTAGATGTTTTAAACCATCCAGTTCTTAACTGTGTCCTTGCAGTATAGATCATCTGGCCTGTTTTTGTCTTTTCGCTTCTACATGATAAATGCAGAGCAGAATGCTAATATCCTTAGGCAAGGTCTTATTTTAAAAATGTATATAAGAATTTGTTGCTGATAGAAGGTTTTGATGAAGATAGGAAAGAGAATTGACAGAGCAGATACAATATATCATATAGGACTAATGACATCAAATGGGCCACTTTATTAACCTTGCTGTTTTGTCTTTGAACTACTGTTGGTTCCTAAAAGAATAATGTTCATGTAATTATTATTATATGTGAAAATAATCTGGAACATATTCTAAAACTCTTTTTTTTTCTTATACATAGAGAACTGTAGTATAAAAGCTAGTTGACTATTAACAGACCCAATATTTTTCCTTTGATTTAAAAAAGAGGTACACAGCCTAAAAATTATGTTTTAGTAATACTATAATTGCCCATTACAAAGAATTACAACAACAACAAAATAACACAAAAGCCAAGTTCATCTTAGTAATTGGGATATAAAGTTGAAGGTTGCATGTTCACTTTAAAGTTGAATAGTGTTACTGGAATAAAGAAAAAAGGCACTTCTACAACACCCCATTTCAAGTGACTTTTTCATATGATAATGTCTCCAAGTCCCTATTATTAATGTTTTGCAAAGGACAAAAGGCAATGGAGTTCTGACAATATAAAAAAATTAATATAATATGAACCACATTAACAACTGTAATAATAAAAATGATAATGATAATTTTAAACAAATTACCGAGCTAAACATTGCCTTTCTTGTGATTCATATGGTATGTACAAATGGCTGAATAGGACTCTATCTAGAAGTTAACCAACATTTGTCATGAAAATTTTTTTTTATAAAAAAATTATTATAAAAATTTAGGGAAATGTTCAAGCCTATATAAAAGTAGAGATAGTAGTGTAATGTCCCCAGTATGTACTTTAGTCAGTTATTTTTTAAATTTTTTATAAACATATATTTTTATACCCAGGGGTACAGGTCTGTGAATCGCCAGTTTACACACTTCACAGCACTCACCATAGCACATACCCTCCCCAATGTCCATTACCCCACCCCCCTCTCCCATACCCCCTACCCCCAGCAACCTTCAGATTGTTTTGTGAAATTAAGAGTCACTTATGGTTTGTCTCCCTCCCACTCCTATCTTGTTTCATTTGTTCTTCTCCTACCCCCTTAACCCCCCATGTTGCATCTCCACTTCCTAATATCAGGGAGTTCACATGATAGTTGTCTTTCTCTGATTGACTTATTTCGCTAAGCATGATACCCTCTAGTTCCATCCACGTCATCGCAAATGGCAAGATTTCATTTCTTTTGATGGCTGCATAGTATTCCATTGTGTATATATACCACTTCTTCTTTATCCATTCATCTGTTGATGGACATCTAGGTTCTTTCCATAGTTTGGCTATGGTGGACATTGCTGCTATAAACATTCTGGTGCACGTGCCCCTTTGAATCACTACATTTGAATCTTTAGGGTAAATACCCAGTAGTGCAATTGCTGGGTCATAGGGTAGTTCTATTTTCAACATTTTGAGGAACCTCCATGCTGTTTTCCAGAGTGGTTGCACCAGCTTGCATTCCCACCAACAGTGTAGGAGGGTTCCCCTTTCTCCGCATCGTCGCCAGCATCTGTCATTTCCTGACTTGTTAATTTTAGCCATTCTGACTGGTGTGAGGTGATATCTCATGGTGGTTTTGATTTGTATTTCCCTGATGCCGAGTGATATGGAGCACTTTTTCATGTGTCTGTAAGCCATCTGGATGTCTTCTTTGCAGAAATGTTTGTTCATGTCTTCTGCCCATTTCTTGATTGGATTATTTGTTCTTTGGGTGTTGAGTTTGCTAAGTTCTTTATAGATTTTGGACACTAGCCCTTTATCTGATATGTCATTTCCAAATATCTTCTCCCATTCTGTCAGTTGTCTTTTGGTTTTGTTAACTGTTTCCTTTGCTGTGCAAAAGCTTTTGATCTTGATAAAATCCCAATAGTTCATTTTTGCTCTTGCTTCCCTTGCCTTTGGCGATGTTCCCAGGAAGATGTTGCTGCAGATGAGGTCAAAGAGGTTACTGCCTGTGTTCTCCTCAAGGATTTTGATGGATTCCTTTCTCACATTGAGGTCCTTCATCCATTTTGAGTCTATTTTCGTGTATGGTGTAAGGAAATGGTCCAATTTCATTTTTCTGCATGTGGCTGTCCGATTTTCCCAACACCATTTGTTGAAGAGGCTGTCTTTTTTCCATTGGACATTCTTTCCTGCTTTGTCGAAGATTAGTTGACCATAGAGTTGAGGGTCTATTTCTGGGCTCTCTATTCTGTTCCATTGATCTATGTGTCTGTTTTTGTGCCAGTACCATGCTGTCTTGATGATGACAGCTTTGTAATAGAGTTTGAAGTCTGGAATTGTGATGCCACCAACTTTGGCTTTCTTTTTCAATATTCCTTTGGCTATTCAAGGTCTTTTCTGGTTCCACATAAATTTTAGGATTATTTGTTCCATTTCTTTGAAAAAAATGGATGGGATTTTGATAGGGATTTCATTAAATGTGTAGATTACTTTAGGTAGCATAGACATTTTCACAATATTTATTCTTCCAATCCAGGAGATGGAACATTTTTCCATTTCTTTGTGTCTTCCTCAATTTCTTTCATGAGTACTTTATAGTTTTCTGAGTATAGATTCTTAGTCTCTTTGGTTAGGTTTATTCCTAGGGATCTTATAGTTTTGGGTGCAATTGTAAAAGGGATGGACTCCTTAATTTCTCTTTCTTCTGTCTTGTTGTTGGTGTAGAGAAATGCAACTGATTTCTGTGCATTGATTTTATATCCTGACACTTTGCTGACTTCCTGTACAAGTTCTAGCAGTTTTGGAGTGGAGTCTTTTGGGTTTTCCACATATAGTATCATATCATCTGCGAAGAGTGATAGTTTGACTTCTTCTTTGCCGATTTGGATGCCTTTAATTTCCTTTTGTTGTCTGATTGCTGAGGCTAGGACTTCTAGTACTATGTTGAATAGCAGTGGTGATAACGGACATCCCTGTCGTGTTCCTTACCTTAGCGGAAAAGCTTTCAGTTTTTCTCCATTGAGAATGATATTTGCCGTGGGTTTTTCATAGATGGCTTTGATAATATTGAGGTATGTGCCCTCTATCCCTACACTTTGAAGAGTTTTGATCAGGAAGGGATGCTGTACTTTGTCAAATGCTTTTTCAGCATCTATGGAGAGTATCATATGGTTCTTGCTCTTTCTTTTATTAATGTGTTGTATCACATTGATTGATTTGCGGATGTTGAACCAACCTTGCAGCCCTGGAATAAATCCCACTTGATCGTGGTGAATAATCCTTTTAATGTACTGTTGAATCCTACTGGCTAGTATTTTAGTGAGAATTTTCACATCTGTGTTCATCAAGGATATTGGTCTGTAGTTCTCTTTTTTGTTGGGATCCTTGTCTGGTTTTGGGATCAAGGTGATGCTGGCCTCATAAAATGAGTTTAGAAGTTCTCCTTCCATTTCTATTTTTTGAAACAGTTTCAGGAGAATAGGAATTAGTTCTTCTTTAAATGTTTGGTAGAATTCCCCCGGGAAGCCATCTGGCCCTGGGCTTGTGTTTGTTTGGAGATTTTTGATGACTGTTTCAATATCCTTACTGCTTATGGGTGTGTTGAGGCTTTCTGTTTCTTCCTGGTTCAGTTGTGGTAGTTTATATGTCTCTAGGAATGCATCCATTTCTTCCAGATTGTCAAATTTGTTGGCGTAGAGTTGCTCATAGTATGTTTTTATAATTGTCTGTATTTTTTTGGTGTTAGTTGTGATCTCTCCTCTTTCATTCATGATTTTATTTATTTGGGTCCTTTCTCTTTTCTTTTTGATAAATTTGGGCAAGAGTTTATCAATCTTATTAATTCTTTTTTTTTAAAGATTTTATTTATTTACTTGTCAGAGAGAGAGAGTGAGCACACACACAAGCAGGCACAGTGCAGGCAGAGGCTGAGAGAGAAGCAGGCTCCCTGTGGAGCAAGGATTCGGGACTCGATCCCAGGACCCTAGGATCATGGCCTGAGCTGAAGGCAGTCGCTTAACCAACTGAGCCACCCAAGCATCCCAAATCTTATTAATTCTTTCAAAGACCAGCTCCTAGTTTCGTTGATTTGCTCTATTGTTTTTTTGGTTTCTATTTCATTGATTTCTGCTCTGATCTTTATAATTTCTCTTCTTCTGCTGGGTTTAGGGTTTCTTTCTTGTTCTTTCTCCAGCTCCTTTAGGTGTAGGGTTAGGTTGTGTACTTGAGACCTTTCTTGTTTCTTGAGAAAGGCTTGCACCGCTATATATTTTCCTCTCAGGACTGCCTTTGCTGTGTCCCACAGACTTTGAACCATTGTGTTTTCATCATCATTTGTTTCCATGAATTTTTTCAATTCTTCTTTAATTTCCTGGTTGACCCATTCATTCTTTAGAAGGATGTTGTTTAGTCTCCATGTATTTGGGTTCTTTCCAAATTTCCTCTTGTTATTGAGTTCTAGCTTCAGAGCACTGTGGTCTGAAAATATGCAGGGAATGATCCCAATCTTTTGATACCCATTGAGACCTGATTTAGGACCAAGGATATGATCTATTCTGGAGAATGTTCCATGTGCACTAGAGAAGAATGTGTATTCTGCTGCTTTGGGATGAAATGTTCTGAATATATTTGTGATGTCCATCTGGTCCAGTGTGTCATTTAAGGCCTTTATCTCCTTGTTGATCTTTTGCTTGGTTGATCTGTCCATTTCAGTGAGGGGAGTGTTAAAGTCCCCTAATATTATTGTATTATTGTTGATGTGTTTCTTTGATTTTGTTATTAATTGGTTTATATAGTTGGCTGCTCCCACATTAGGGGCATAGATATTTAACTGTTAGATCTTCTTGTTGGTCAGATCCTTTGAGTATGATATAGTGTCCTTCCTCATCTCTTATTATAGTCTTTGGCTTAAAATCTAATTGATCTGATATAAGGATTGCCACCCCTGCTTTCTTCTGATGTCCATTAGCATGGTAAATTGTTTTCCACCCCCTCACTTTAAATCTGGAGGTGTCTTTGGATCTAAAATGAGTTTCTTGTAGGCAACATATAGATGGGTTTGTTTTTTTATCCATTCTGATACCCTGTGTCTTTTGATTGGGGCATTTAGCCCATTAACATTCAGGGTAAGTATTGAGAGATATGGATTTAGTGCCATTGTATTGCCTGTAAGGTGACTGTTACTGTATATTGTTTCTGTTCCTTTCTGATCTATTACTTTTAGGCTCTCTCTTTACTTAGAGGACCCCTTTCAATATTTCCTGTAGAGCTGGTTTGGTGTTTGCAAATTCTTTCAGTTTTTGTTTGCCCTGGAAGCTATTTATCTCTCCTTCTATTTTCAATGATAGCCTAGCTGGATATAGTATTCTTGGCTGCATGTTTTTCTCATTTAGTGCTCTGAATATATCATGCCAGCTCTTTCTGGCCTGCCAGGTCTCTGTGGATAAGTCTGCTGCCAATCTAATATTTTAAATTAGATGTATGTTACAGACTTCTTTTCCCGGGCTGCTTTCGGGATTTTCTCTTTGTCACTAAGACTTGTAAATTTTACTATTAGGTGACAGGGTGTGGACCTATTCTTTTTGATTTTGAGGGGGGGGGGTTCTCTGCACCTCATGGATTTTGATGCTTGTTCCCTTTGCTATATTAGGGAAATTCCCTCCAATAATTCTCTCCAATATACCTTCTGCTCCCCTCTCTCTTCTTTTTCTGGAATCCCAATTATTCTAATGTTGTTTCATCTTATGGTGTCACTTATCTCTCAAATTCTCCCCTCATGGTCCAGTAGCTGTTTGTCCCTCTTTTGCTCAGCTTCTTTATTCTCTGTCATTTGGGCTTCTATATTGCTAATTCTTTCTTCTGCCTCATTTATCCTAGCAGTGAGAGCCTCCATTTTTTATTGCACCTCATTAATAGCTTTTTTTATTTCAACTTGGTTAGATTTTCGTTCTTTTATTTCTCCAGAAAGGGCTTTTACATCTCCCGAGAGGGTTCTCTAATATCTTCCATGCCTTTTTCGAGCCCGGCTAGAACCTTGAGAATCGTCATTCTGAACTCTAGATCTGACATATTACCAATGTCTGTATTGATTAGGTCCCTAGCCTTTGGTACTGTCTCTTGTTCATTTTTTTTTTTTTTTTTTGTGGTGAATTTTTCTGCCTTGTAATTTTGTCCAGATAAGAGTATAAGAAGGAGCAAGTAAAATACTAAAAAGGTGGCAAAGACCCCAGGAATATATGCTTTAACCAAATCCGAAGAGATCCCAAATCGTGAGGGGGGAAGAAAGGGGATAAAAAGAGGTTCAGAAAAAAAAGAAACAATCAAAAAGAGAAAATGAATAAAGAAAAAATATAAAAAAGAAAAAATATATATATATTAGATAAACTAGTTAAAAAACGTTAAAAAAGAAAAGGGTAAAAGTTAAAAAAATTAGCAGAAGAAGAGAAAAAAATTGAAAAAGAAAAAAAATTAAATTAACTGCAAGGCTAAAGAATCATGGGGAGAAAGCCATGAGTTCCGTTCTTTGCTTGCTCCTCCTCTGGAATTCCGGTGCTCTTCTTGGTATTGAACCTAACTCCTTGGTGGGTGAACTTGGTCCTGGCTGGATTTCTTGTTGATCTTCTGGGGGAGGGGCCTTATTTGTAGTGATTCTCAAGTGTCTTTGCCCCAGGTGGAATTGCACCGTCCTTACCAGGGGCCGGGCTGAATAATCAGTTCAGGTTTGCTTTCAGGAGCTTTTGTCCCCTGAATGCTTTCCGTAGAGTTCCGGAGGATGGGAATGAAAATGGCAGCCTCCCAGTCTCTGGCCTGGAGATGCCAAGAGCTCAGAGCCCCACTCTTCAGTGCGCCCTCAGAGAATAGCGCCCAATTACTCCCATCTCCCTGGCCTCCGGCCGCGCTCTGAGCTCACCGAGCCTATGACCGGTTCAAGGTAATCCTGAGCTGAGATCTCACTCCTCAGCTCTGTCTCTGTATCCGGGTCCCCGTTCTAATACCTGCAAGCTCTGCGACACTCAGACAACCCCGATCCTTCTGTGACCCTGTGGGACCTGAGGCTACGCTGACCCCGTGTGGGCTTCACCCCGGTTTAGCCTCTGGAGCAGTGTCCCTCAGCGGAACAGACATTTAAAAGTCCTGATTTTGTGTTCTGTTGCTCCGCCGCTTGCCAGGAGCCGGCCCCTCCCCACTGCCGTCTATCTTCCTGTCGCTTTGGATTCACTTCTCCACCAGCCCTACCTTTCAGAAAGTGGTTGATTTTCTGTTTCTAGAATTGCTGTTCTTCTTCTCTTCAATCTCCCGTTGGATTTGTAGGTGTTTGCAATCTTTAGATAAGCTGTCTAGCTGATCTCCTACTACCTGAAGTAGTCTCAGTCTGCTACTTCTCTGCCATCTTGACTCCTCCCCTGTCATGAAAATTTACCCTATTTCTTTCATGATATGCTTTTTGGGCTTTGGGAAATAACACCTAAAAGGAGAGAAAACAAACAAAAACTTCAATAACAAAAAATACCTGGTCCTTATTTGGGATCTTTCCTTTGAAATGGAGCTTTGCAAAATTAGTTGTAATATTTTTCCTTTTCAGAAATTTAAAAAATATGTAACTAAAGGTAATCAGTCACTAAGACTGTGGGTGTGATTTCCAAAGTCCTCGTAGTTTCAGATTCTCCCTTTTTTTCTTCTTGAAAAGGAGGGAGGGAGACAGAGAAGAGGCAGAGGGATATGAAGAGAGAAAATCTCAGGTAGGCTCCATGCCCAGTGTGAGCCCAAAGTGGGGCTAGGTCTCACAAACCTGAGATCATGACCTGACATCAACAGTTGGACTCGTAGCCAACTGAGCCACCCAGGCACGACCTCCATTTATAAACTATAAGTAAAACAAAATTGAAACTGGGAAAATTTTAACTTAGATACATTTCAAAGTTTAAATTTGTCCAATTTATTCTCTCTGAGATACAACATAATGCAGTCTTATAAAGGTATTTGAAATCAGCTTTGTCTGGGTTTGTTACTCAGGTCCCATTAATTACTTGACATATAAAGTTTCCCCTTTTAATTAATTTCTCAGTCTTAACTTCTTTATGTATAAAGTGGTACTGTTAGTATCCACATTGCAGAGTTGTTATGAGGATTAAATGAGATATTGTGTATACAAGTCTAGTCTTTATAAGAGTCCATTAAATGGCAGTTTTTATTGTACCTATTAATTTGATAAAACAGAGAAAGCTCTATGGAAGATAATTTGTGATTCATCTGATTTTTGAATTTTAATTTAGTGGTTTTTTTTTTATTTTATTTTTTTAGAGAGATAGAGCAAGTGCACAAGAGGGAGGAGCAGGGGGAGAGAGAGAGAGAATGTCAAGAAGAAGCCATGCTCAGTGCGTAGCCCAATGTGGGGCTCAATCTCATGACCCTGAGATCACTATCTGACCTGAAACCAAAAATTGGCCACTTAAGCAACTGTGTCACCAGGTGTCCCTCTCTTAGTTTTATCCAGTTCTGTTGTATCCTGTGAATTACAGATATCTCTATTTTTAGTGATATGAGCTTTCCTTTTGCATTGGCTGTTTTCCTTAACTCATAACCTGATTCATGGACCATATAATTGGGTATATCAAAATATAAAGATATCCTTTGTCCTGTCAACAACACTTGAGTTTATAAGAAATCACTTGTGTAGGAAAAGGTGTTAGTTGAAGCTTTTGGGGGGCAAAAATCAGAAACATCTGAAAAGTCTGTTATAAAAAAGCTGGTTACATAAATTATGGTACTTACATATAATAATAGATAACCATAAAAAAGGACAGAGAAGCTCATTATGTATTGGCAGGGAATAATCTTCCAGATGTAATGCTTTAGGAAAACAAATGAAGATGCTAAGATGTGCAAAGGTGTAATCAATTATCATTCTGTAAAGAGGAAATATATGTATATGACATACACATATGTGTATGTGTTTTAAATGCATATGTGTGTGTATTCACATGTATAAGTATAAAAGAAAGAAGAGAACTGCCAGGGTATTCAAGTAACTGACAATACTAGATGCCTGAGGCAGGAAAACTGGTTGGCTGGTGGCAAGGTTTGGAGGGAGACTATCATTATATACACTTTTATGCTTAAATTTGGAGCCATATGCCAGTATTCTCTATTCAAACAAATGAGATGTTTTAAATTCTTTAAAAATGAGCTTCAGTAAAAATAATCACAGGATCATCACTTCATGCCCCAGTTTTTCTTTATGAATTTACATTAAAATCTTAAAGAATTTGAGAATATGGTAGAAATGCTGCCAGCTATTCTGATACTCTTTAGGTCTATAGAGGACACACACAACACACACATACACATAGATGCACACATGCATGCGTGTACGCACACACACAAATGTAAAGACCATAAAAGCTTTTTTTCCTGAATGACATATTTCAGGCTGATGTGAATTTAAATTGGCACAGGTAGGATTCACATTTGGGAAAAATAAACTAAGGTCATACTAGAGAACTGTTTATTCTTTGGAAGCAGAAAATTCTGCGTTTGAATGCCAGCTTTCCTATTTATAAGCCACATGGCTTTGTGCAAGTTACTTACCTATCAGAACTTCAATTTCCTTATCTGTAAAACAGAAATACTTTTCTTGTAGCATGAACCACGGTAAAATATCTAGCCAAATGCTCATCATAAGCCTTTCATAAGTGAAACTCTTTATTTTGTATTATTTTAAGGCCTTTTCCCCCTTCTAATACATACCAGTCCTCACTGAGCAAATGGTAGGTGTAGAGTTAAGCTCCGATGAGATATAGCTTTATTTACTCCCTCTAAAAATATTCCAAAATATTTCCAAGATTTTGGGTTAACAGGAAGAAAAAATATTTAACACATTCACCATGACTTTGGGAGTAACAGACCTGTCACACTTGTCACAATCGTGCTAACGCACTGAGCACAATTTTCAATGCAAGCTATTTTTCCAGATCACTCTGGGAATATAGTCCTGAATAACTTTACCTAAAAGGGTAGAATCAGGCTGGCTTTGTTAAATTTGTAAGTAGGAAAGTTTTCTCTTTTGGTATTTCCCACCCTCACTTCTATATTCTACAAGTCTCTACCTCTCTTCAAAGAATTCCCTTCTGAACAATAGGTCAAACATTTACAGGTGGCTGGTTTTGTTTTCTGGCTTTTGGAGTCTGAATGTTATGAACTTGGGTAGAGCTCATTAAAGCTTCCTTTCTGCCTTTCATTATAAAAAGCCCAAGTGACAGTACTTGAAAAACAGCCTCTGGCTAAATATTATTGAAATCCAAAGGCTAGTAAGTGAAGAATCATTTGCTGGTCGAATCTATATTAATCTAACTTGTTATATTGTCTTAACAACATTCTCAAGGGTGTTTTTTTTCGCTACTGAAAAGATTCATTTCAATAAAACAAACATACTCTATCTACTTAAATTAGTGTACTTATGCTAAGCCAATTTCATAATTGTTCTAGAGAAAATAATCTCTCAGTAGTCCATCTTGACCAGACCGTTGTTTATCACACAGAATAGTAGAGTCTATTTATCTCTGAATATTTCTTGATTTAAAAACCACAGCCTTTCCATTAATTAGCAATGACTTGGTGTCAGAGGTGACAATGATTTAATATGGGTCAAAATCGCATTACATTAAAGTAGATTATAATAAAATCCCCCAGTTACAGGAAACTACTTAAATTCCACTTAAATTCAGGCTGTTATCATTTGTTATAACCAAAATCCAATAATAGCCAAGAAGTTCTTTTGAATCTGATGAACTGTATTACAAATCATTGGCAATGATCACAGAATTGGCACCATGGACTCTTTGGTTAGTGAAAGCATGAGCCATTTTGTCTCCCCATGTGCCCTTTAAAATACCTTAATTTCAACCTATTTAGCCTCTTTCTCATTCTTCATGTCCCAGCTTAAATCATACCTTTTTGAACTTCCTGATTATACTTACACATGCCTTTCCCTCATGTTCTCTTAACATCTGGAACTTCTCCTCTCTGTCCCTCACTACAGGAAAAATTAAATATATTTTATGAAAATATTTCAGTCTGTCCCTCCTAAGTTCTTTGAAGGAGGAACTGACTCAGCATTTTGTCCTGAATTCTCTAAGAAAACATATCCATGTGAATCTTATTTAGAACCAAAGTCTTTCAAAAAAAAAAAAAAAAACAAAACAAAACCAAACAAACCAAAAAAAAAACTTTTTTTTTTTTTTAATAGAAGATTGAGGGTGCCTGGGTGGCTCAGTGGTTTAAGCTTCTGCCTTTGGCTCAGGTCATGATCTCAGGGTCCTGGAATCAAGCCCCTCATTGGGCTCTCTGCTCAGCAGGGAGCCTGCATCCCCCCCCCCCACACGCCTCACCTCTCTCTGCCTGCCTCTCTGCCTACTTGTGATCTCTGTCAAATAAATAAATAAAATCTTTTTTTTAAAAAGCTATTAAAATAAATAAATAGAAGATTAAATAATCTTTTTCTTGGTGTCGGTCACACTGAAGGAATGAGACTGACTGGGCCTGTTTTCAAGGTAACTCCATTCTCAAGTTCAAAAAGAAAAGACACCTAATATGTGGTTTTCTAACCTATTATTATCTTTATGATTTCTACTTCTGGCAAGGAAAGATTCTGTGATTTTTTTCTTTTCTTCTTGTGGGTCTGACATACTGAGTTTTCTACTCAGTCTCATGATCCACTATGATCACAGCTTAAAGCTGAACTTCATAAAAAATACACAAAATAATGAAATATTAAGTTGAGAAAGAGCTATTCATACATCCACATATTTATCCATCCACCCACCCATCTAGATATCTATCCATCCATTTATTCACTCATTGAATGAAAATTTAATGATAATCTAATTATATATAAAAACAACATAATAAAAAAAAACAACATAATAAGTGGTCAAAAAACTGATAAAAACTAGTAGATGAAAGATAAACTATGTACAAATAAAGTGAAGTAGAGTGCTATGGTGTTATAATAGAAGTCTGTACTGTGTGGAGCATGCCCAAGAGATGCGGTTATGTCTACATGGAAGATTAGCAAATGATTCAGACTAAACTATGGGTGGATATAGACTAGTTCAAAGAGAGGATAATGGCATTCTGGGAAAAGAAAACAGTGTATTCAAAGGCAGTAAGTCACTCAAGGAATCATCAGTTCAGAGTTCAAATTAAAGGAGAGATTGAGTAAGAAAAGAGAAGATTGGAGTTGCTTAGAGAAAAGATGATGGTGGTGATGATGATGACGATGATGATTTAGTAAGTAATTCTGAATTATCCTATAGGTCATGGATAGTCTGTTGAAAGTTTTAAGTAGCTTTAAATATAAATACATTTAATATAAATGTAAAGGAATATAAATTTGGGACAAGTGTGGTGAATCATTGGAAAATGGGAAACTGGAAAGCAGGAATATAAAGTAGATTATCACCACTGCAGTTAAGTGACCTGGCTTAAGGACAGATCAGAAGAGGCAGATGACTGAAATTTGAAGTAAGTAGGATTAATAGGATGTGGGTAGACCTGTTAAGTTTTTATCTTGGTCAACACAGAATCTGTGCCATTCATTAAGATAAAGAGTGTGGAAGGAGAAGTGCTTTTGGAAGAACAATATATTGAATTTAATTTCGAACATGCTGCATTTCAGGTACCTCTGGAGACATTGATTTCAAACTCCCAGCCCCCACAGGAAACTCCCTTTCAGCAGTCTATTAGGTGATACATATCCAGATATCTGCCATATCCTGTTTGTCTGTTCTTTGGGTTTATTTGTTTTGCTAATTAATTCTGTACTCCATGTATCTTACCAGCTTGGCTTGGCTCAGAGAAGTTCCCTTGTCGTGTTGTCTTATGTTAAAGGCATTTTTCCATCAGGCATGGAAAACATCCTCATAGATTTAAACATGACATCAAAAGATCAAAACATTTTTTAACAATTTCCCAAGGGATTTTCCCTAAGGAGCCATATATTATAGGGCCTAGGAGGGGGACATGTAACAATGAAAGTGATTATTTTAGAAAGATATCTTTGCCAGTGGGACTGGAAAAGTTTGAACAGAAGAGTCTTCAATCAGAAGTCTACTGAAATAATATAGACATGAAGTAGCTCAGGGATTGGGGGTGACAGGAATAGAGGAAAAGGAATAAACTCAGAGGTATGTAAGAAGAAAGAAACAACAGTATATGTTGCCAAATTGGATATAAAGATAAAGCATAAAACCTCCTATGACTTTCATAATTTATAATTTTTTTTAAAACATGGAATCACTTTATAGATTATTGAGATGTGTTCTTAGCAGCAGATTGTGCATTACAGTATTGTGTTTGTATGCATATTTGTAAGTGTGCAGCTTGCACATGTGTGTGCTGGGCATGCAGTGCATGTAAACTTTAAAAGAAAAAGAAGGTAATATGCATTTGCTTATCCCAAAATCTGGATGAATGAGCTCATCTTTCATTTAGTTTGCATTTTTTAATCTTCAGGGACACGTTTTTATAATAAGAAAAATTAAAAAGGTCTCAGCATTTCTGGTGGGTTTAATTTGGTATAAAGGAATAAATTGCCAGCTTCTGCAGATTTCATATGCTCTCTATATTTATCACAAAAGATATCACCATCTTGTTTGTTATTCCAACTTATATCTTTTTGTCCCTAGTGTATCTTCCCTGTCTTGTGCTGGCAGACAAGAACAGATTGAAAGGAACTCTCTTTGGCAGACCACAATGTTGCATTTCAGTGATTTCCATGTTACTCCGATAAACAACAACTACGACAAGGCAATAATCCTAATGTGGGCATGACTATGAGATTCTGTTCAAAACATTTTTAAAGTCATCTTTTGGGTGAAAAATAAGGATAATCATATCTCATTCAAAGCAGGATTTATAGTTTAAAATACTCATCCATTAGTTACCTTGTGAACTTGAGGATTTTATTTTTCTCCAGAAACATTTCTGGAAAATTAAATGCTAAAATTTAGAGACCCTAATTGCATCCCTTTCAGAATTTATTTCATGGAGTCCTTTACAAAGTTCTGATTATGTAATAGGATTATATTTTGTACCAAGTAAAATTTTTCTGTTATATGGGAATCATGACCAAAAAAATGTAGTCTAACCTTGTGAAAGTCCAGAAATAAGGCAGAAAAGTGGTTTCTGATATCCACCAGTCCATGCATTCTCCTCATCTCCATCCAAGTCACTGAACTGCTGCTCCAGAGTGCTAAGGTCAAAGGAAAATAAACTTTGAGTCAAGTGTAAGATTGAAGTTTTAATGATGATGACACTGCTTTCTATAATAGATAAACACTGAAATATGAGTGTCAACTCAACAGATATTTTCTTGCTTTCATAATATTCTGTTGGCATGGGATGGATGTAGAGAGGATGGACAATTCCAGCTACCATTCAGGAAACAAGGCTGGCTCTGCCATCTATACTGCTTAACATCCACGATCACAATAATCATTGATACTGGCTGACTTTAAGGATTCTGCATGGGTATTTTTAAAGGGCTTTTGCTGTAAGTGGAACATATCAGTTCCATTGATCAGAAATGTGAAATTCATTCACACTTAACTGCAAGGAAAGCTGAAATGTTTATTCTACCCATGAGCCTAGAGACACAGTGAATGGGTTTCATGAAGAAGTAATTAGCCTATACTACAAAGACTCATTCTTCAATATTAGAATAAGATCATTCTCATAAGTTCAGTTGGATGAACTTGATGAAGATTTATAGAATTGGGACCAAAGGACAAAAAGAAATGAAATTCTAGCAAGAAAATGGACTTTAATATGGGAAATTAAGAGGTAATTATTGGAAGAGGTAAAATCATTTCATGTTTATATCCCTTGTTGAGACTCCTTTAAAAATCAGTATTTCTCAATTATGTTTTATTATTTTTTTACTTCATTAGGCATTTTCATTCACACATGAAAAATTTGCCTTCCTTAAATAAATCAAATATAGATTATATGGCAATCCGGAAGTTGTGTAGGAGAACCAAAGAATCTGCAGATGATTTTTCCCCCTTTATTCTTCTCTCTAGTAGGTAAATAGTATGAAAGTCTAATTAATTACTCAATACGATCAGGTGAATTTGGTCTGATAGCAATTTTAGTAAGCTTTAATTCATGAGTAGAGTATCTGTAATTTTTCAAACATGTCCCTCAAAGACTTTTGATTAAGAGGCTTTCAGTTCTTTGTTTCTTTAGCTCTGAAAGATGGGAGATAATTCAATTTTCCTTTTTAAAGGTTTTGAATCAAACTCCTTAGCCTCTGCTTAATGTGGTTTATATTTTGGAATATATTGTAAAGGAGATCTAGTCTTAGGCAGACATCTTTCTAGCAGGACTTTGTCTCCTGAAGTATCATGATAAAGGTGGAGATTTCTTTCTACCATTTAGAAGTGTCTGTAGAAGCCCCCTAACTTCCCTTGTTTCTTCAGAACTCAAGTTTTAATTAGGGAAAACTGACCATGTTTTGAGGGCTTTTTTAAATCTGTTATACCTGCCCACCAGACCAAGAGTTCTTAGTTGGTTTTTATTTCTCTTAGTTTAGTTATACTGCCCAGCCCAAGTCTAATCTGCGGCTTGTAACTAGAATTAGCAAAGGTCCACAACCATTGTCAGCCTTCCTACCAAGGGTTCTTTCTTTCTTTCAAAACTTTAGTTCACTAAGTTTTTGTTTTTCCTCAGCAATATTGTGTATTTTAAAATATGACTATAAATTATCCAGTTATCTTTCTGATTCTTACAGTGGAAATGTTAGCCTGTTATCTTCTAGCCAGGAAGACAAATCTTAAATGATCACTGTTTTGAAGTGCATTATTTCATTTTCTTGATCTTCAGTTGTCAATTGGCCAAGAACAGTATTTCAATTTAGTTTTCAAGAAGTTTACTTTTGCCTAGATACAATTTGTTTCTTTAAGCCATATAGAAACATAAGGGGTTTTTTTGGGGGGAGGGATACTTTTAATATTTTGTTCTGTCATACCCAGATAATATATTACATTTTGTGTAAAATTTAATTTCTACAAAGACTTTACTCATTTTATTATCCTTTGTGAGAGTTATATGAAGTTTTGGAGGAAAGAAAGTCCATGAAAAGAACAGAGAAAATGCCCAGTGAAAAGAGGCCTGGTGACATCGACTTTAAATGTGCAATTGTTCTGATGCCAGATTTCTTTCCAAGCACTGCCAATTGGCAGACACAGAAATCCTCACCTCCTCCCAGTGTTAAACTCAGCAGTCAAAAACTAGATGTAGTGGGAAGTGTTGATTTAACACCAGGAAAGAAACATGGTCTGATGCTAGCTTTAGTAAACATTTCAAAGAAGGTTTTTAAGAGTGTTAACTTAAAAGGCAGACAGAAGGACAGAGAATAAGAACTGAGGAGCAAAGATGAGGGAATTGTAGGAGTGTGAGGGGTAGCTTCCTGATAGAGATGAAGAATGAGGCTTGGAATAATCTAGAGTAAAACTGCATTTAAGTAATGTTTATATTAGATTGGGTCAAATGAGGTTACCTGGGTATCCACATAAATGTGTATAAATACACATATATCTGCATAAATGTTTGCTTGATGGTAATTAGGTAAACACAGATGTGTGTGTGTGTGTGTGTGTGTGTGTGTGTGTGTGAGATACATATTTAGATGTATCCAAAGAGCTATTCCTGGGTCTAGAAAGGTTTTTGTTCTTTCTCTAATTCTTAGAAATATAGAGAAGGCCATGCTTAATTCCCTTGAAATTTGACTTCTCTGTCCACTGTTCTATTTGTTTCCCTAAAAAACATATTGCATCAGACACTTTGATGAATACAGATACTTTGATGAATTTGGTAATGTAAATATTAATATACCAAAGATCTTGCCTTGAATGAACTCTTAGTTTGTTAAGAGAGAAAGATATATGAAGAGATAATTAATATACAGTGTATTAACTACAACAACAGGCTTAAGTTAAATAGAACCAAAGAGTAGTGAGTTTTGAAATCAACTGAATTAAGTATAAGAATGCTTCAAAGAGGGGCGCCTGGGTGGTTCAGTGGGTTAAGCCGCTGCCTTCGGCTCAGGTCATGATCTCAGGGTTCTGGGATCGAGTCCCACATCGGGCTCTCTGCTCAGTAAGAAGCCTGCTTCCCTCTCTCTCTCTCTGCCTGCCTCTCTGTCTACTTGTGATCTCTCTCTGTCAAATAAATAAATAAAATCTTTAAAAAAAAAAGAATGCTTCAAAGAGGAGGTGATATCCAGATTATTGTTGAAATGTAAAAATATGATTTGTTTGTCCATGGTCCTTCCCTTCATTCTTTCTGAAAACACTTCTAGTATATGTAAATATTTAATATTTTGCTCATAAATATATGAGAAACTGATGGCATGGTACACGAGTCACATTTTTACCTTCACATTATAATTATAATGGAAAAATGGAAGCCTTTTATAGTATGTTTCATATCTGATCATGTGAACCACACACTTTTTTCTTGTTCGAAATTGTGTTAATTTTGAGTCTTTCTATACTTACTATTTTTCAGAAAGTTTGGTGTATTCTGAAAAGTTTTGAGGAGAGTTTTAGTAAAATAGCTTGAACTAATAGAGTGATATGTTAAAAAAAATGTAAAATCTATATCCTTTTCAGTCATAACAAACCAGAAAATGAGATTTATTTCCATTTATCTAATTGCACATTTTTCTTACATTCATTCTCTAAGTATGTTGTTGCTTGGGAATTTTATTATTATATAAGCATTTTCTAATTGTTAGTGCTGAGTAGAGAAATATATTGGCTTTTCAATATATTGATTATATATCTAGATTCCTCAATGAAAACTCTTATTATTAGAAATGTTTTATCTAGGGGCACCTGGGTGGCTCACTCTGTTAACTGTTTGCCTTCAGCTTAGGTCATCATCTCAGGGTCCTGGGATAGAGCCCCTGTATTGGGCTCTCTGCTCAGCAAGGAGTCTTCTTGTTTCTCTCCTGCCGCCCCTCCCCACTGCTTATACTCTATCCCTCTCTCCTTCTCTCTCGCTCCCCCTCTCAATAAAGAAATAAAAATTGTCAAAAAAGAAATGTTTTATGTATAATTTTCTCTAAATATCTATAGAAGTGACCATGAATTATTATCTGTGAATAATGGCAATTTCATTTCTTTGTTTTGATCCTTATACCTATTTTATTTTTCATACTTTATTCCAGACCAATGTTGAATATGAATACAGACAGTGATATCATTGTCTTATTAGATCTTAAGGACACTAATTCTAACCTTTCATTATTGTATAAGGTGTTTGCTGCAGCTTTATAATAGATACCCTTTACTAATTTTAATGTAGTTGCTCTATTTCTGATTTGTATCTAGGAATTATGTTCCGTCTTAAATGATTAACATTTAACAATGTATTTCTTTCCTTGTTTGTTTTTTACATACATGGTGCTAATTATTGATCTTTTCCATGAGCACATCTTTCCATCTACACATGAGTATAATATGAAGCAATTCTGTATCTCTTAACTCTAATCTCTAAATGAGGAGGAAATGCCTATGGTGAACTTAAATCATGATATACAACATTCCAAGGTTAGCAAACATTGGCCAGGAGTTGAATGCTTTACTTGAATTGAACTCACAGTATGAGAAGTTTTAAACTTTATAATAAATTTACTAACTAACAATATAATATTTATTTTTGTGGCAATAAGGAACAACAATTTTAATAGAAGAAAATATAAAATTTTATTCTGTTATTTGTGCCACATAAAGTCACTGGGATTTGAAATTTAAGTAGGTATATTTTACTGTAGATTTTATTTAAGTCCTTACCATTTCAGTCCTCACCATCCAGTGATGGTTGAATATCAAAATCAGTGCTCCTAGGATTCAGAGGAATTTTTTTATCCCCACTCAAAGCAGCCTTTCACAAACCAAAGAGCAGGAGTTTTTCCTCCTATAGAATTTGTCTTGTAATTTTTTAGAACCTTTTTAGTTGAAGTTGGACTCCTTGGAAGGAGGCTTTAGCCCCTTAGTAGATTCCATGTCAGGGTTCAAATGTGACCTTTTGCAATTTGGAATAACGCTGTGAATAGAATTCCACCTGATCATTTAGTGAAAACATCTTTACAATATTCTCCCTTGCTACTGTCTTCATACCTTTAAACACCTACATTTCAGAAGGACTGAGGTTTTGTTGAGAATCACTTGGAGTGATAAAAAATACAAAATATATATAAACATAAAATGTAAGAGATCTGTATAAAATAACTGCTTACAACACCTTGCAATCACTGGAACTAAAAACTGGAACTAAAACCCACCACCCATTATTTGTTACAATAAAGCATATTTGCTAAAAGTGTACACCACAATTGGTTGTAGATATCTCTAAACTTTATCTCAGAGAGTTGCTGGAAAGATCAAAAGAACAGCAGTGGCATAATCTATTTACAAAAATCTCTTGAAGGTTTAGGTCATTTAGTTTAGTAGCGTGGTACGTTACTCCAGAATCCAAGCTCCTTGGGCACAGCAGTCTCGTCTATCTTTTTTCATTGTTGCACTATCCTTAGTATCAAAAACAGTGCCCAGCACGTGAGAGGACCTCAGTAAATATTTGCTGAAAAATGAAGTAATACATCAAAGAACTATATTCTTCTTTTATTTACATTACCTACTAGATTATAAGTCTACTTAGAGTTTATGTGATGCTTATTATCTTATTTGTTTGATACATTCACCAATAGTATAAACATAGATTTTTTTTCCAGATTGCAACCACAATAATTGGGTACCGTCTATGGGATAGTTTCTGTAGGTAAGCACTTAAACTTACATTATCACTTTAATCCTCACCATGCTATACTAAGTACTATGGTTGTCACCATTTTATACAAAGTTGGGGTTAAGAGAACTTAAGCATTTAGCCTCAAATAGTGCAGTGAAAAAGCAACAGGGTCACTTGTTTCTCAGCTTCTGAAAACAGAACTCTTTAAGCTGTGCTTTGCCATATCCCCAAATCCTGATAATCTATTTACTGTCTTTCCTCAATGTCAGGGAAGATAATTAAGCTTCCTGAATTGAAAATGTTCATGGTGTTTTTCATATAGCAACATTTATTTTGGAATGCTTAGCTACTTTTAAAAGTATCCATGAAAGTTTGCCAATTACCAGGAAGATAACAGCATCAATAGCAAAATGCACTTTTAATTCTGAGGCATAAACTTTGTCTTCATATTCACTATAGGCAGAGACCTGGAAAAAGATATAAATTTCCATTTAAAGATTATTGTCTCTAAATTCATCTTTTATGCATCCCTACATTTCATTATTCATGTCTCAACTGTAAAATTGTAGGCAGTTTAGGAAAGTGATGAAGATGATTTTGAGATAAAAGACATAATTCACTGAAAGTAATATAGCAAAGGGTCAGGAATTGGACATAAGAGTAGAATGACAATACTCTTTTATTTCATTATATCATTTACTGCTGGCAAAAACTTGGTGATTAATTAAGAACGTGGTCTTTTTCATCTTGAGAAGATCACACAACCTCAAATCCATCCTTACATGTGATAGAGCATGTGCTTTGCCTTTCCGCTCTTTCGGATCGCAATTTCTTTTATGGAATTTCTGTTGAGCAATCACTGAACTCTGATATTTTATTCTCTTTTTAAATCAAAATTTTAATTCTGGGCAGGAGGCTGTTCTTGGCAAGGAGAGGAAGGAGGCATCCCTTAGTTGTCACGGCCTTTTTCTGAGGGTTCTAATTGACAAGGGAACTCTTTACAGGTGACTGAAGGAGTTCCCTTTGTACAGGAAATCTGTAATATCTCTGTCACTTTCTGCATGCAGATGACAAGCTTCTGCCAGCTTCAGAGCTTCATTTTCTCCAGCTTCAGGGACTTTTGTGATTTTCATCCATTCAAATTGGTCCAAGCCAGTGAACTATTCCCATCTCCAGCATTTCTTCAGCCAGACCAATCTGCCCTTATCACAACAGAGGTGCTGGAAGCTTTGTGAATTACAAGCTGTTTCTCATGTTTATTGATGGACTGATATTTGGGAAAGGACTAAGGAAAAAAAAATGTTTTTACTGTTCAGCTCATTTCTATTGCAACTGAATCACCCCTCCCAAGTACTCTCTTCCACACAGAGCTCAGTTTCTGAGGGTGAAGCCTTTGGGAGAGGGACCTGCAGTAATTGAATTGGATTAGACAAGCCAGCACAACAAAGTTACATTCCATGAGGTATTTACAGTATCAAGTAGATGAATTGTAATTATTTAAGGATTAGTGCAAGCTTGAGTTGAGGTCCATTCTGAATACTCTTCACTGTGTATAAACAAAAGCAAAAATTAGTAATATAGGTTGTTTAAGCTTCTTTTTAACTTTAATAGATTTCTGTGATAGCTGTGTGAACTTGGAAAACTGCTGCCATAGTGAGCAAACTCACTCATTGTTTTTCAATAACAAGTTAGGCCAAGCTAAGCCCCCAAGTCTAGAGAGAGATCTTAATGAAGGCTACTTTCTTTACTGTAATTTACTGGGACAGCACTTTGCTGTATGCCAGGGGCAAAGGGAATTGAGCCCCCCCTTTTTTTTTTTGTAAATAAAGCTTTTATTTTAGAAGAATTTTAGATTTATGGAAAAGTTGAAAAGATGGTACAGAGATTCCCTACACACCCTGCGTATAATTCCCCCAATTTAAGCATAGCATACCACTTTGGTATATTTGTTACAATTAATAGACAAATACTGATATCTTAATGTTAACTAAACTCCACACATTATTCAGAATTTCATCTTTTTCTAATGTCCTGTGTCTGTTCCAGGGCCTTATAGAGGATACTCCATTTAGTCACCATGTCTCAGGCTCCTTTTGACTCTGATAGTTGTTCATACTTTTCTTGTTCCTTTTTTTTTTTAATTTATTTTTATTATCTTGTCAGTTTTAAAGAGTACTGCTAAGTATTTTACAGAATGTCCCTGAATTTGAGTTTGGCTGATATTTTTCCTATGGTTAGAATGGGGTTATGGGTTATTAGGAGGAAGACCAGAGAGGTAAGAGTGCCATTCTCAGTACAACAGACTAGAATAGAATATTGGAAGCATTTTATTAACCTGACTTATTACTGGTGATGCTAACTTTGTCCACCTAGCTAAGGTAGTCTTTGCAAGGATTGTTCACAGCAGAATTCCTATTTTACTTTCCCTTTTCCTACACTTTATTCATTTTAAGCAAATCACTAATCATAGCCCACAGTTAAGGGATGGAGATTCCTACTCCATTTTCTTGACTGGAGATTATCTAAATACATTAGAATCCTTCTACACTGGAAATTTGTCTCTTCCCTCAATTTATTGATTGATTTGATTATTTATTGGCTGATACATATATATATATATATATATATATATATATATATATATATATTTACTACTATGTTACTTATTTTGTTGTAGCCTTGCCATTGAGAATTCTTTCATTTAGCTTCTGTGTTTTTTGACAAATGCTCCTGTTATTAATATTTCTTATTGTTTGTTTTATCCTTTGATTACTTTCTAACACTAATGGATGCTCCAGGCCCATATTGTATATTCCTGATCCAGATTTAGAATCAGCCATTTCTTTGAGAATCTAGATTCCTCTTATTGGAGAATGATATTAGATACAAAGAGCTGGGCACCATGTCCCCATTGTTACTGGGGTATCATTTCTTCTAAGGCTTCTCAGTGGACAAAGCCCCTTTATATGGGTATAAATATGTATCAGTAAGTATTAAGTGGAACCTGAGTTCATGCTAATATCTCTGATTCTAAATCAGTATCACATGGTCCATCTTGGTTTATTCTAGCCTTCCCCCTTATTTATCGGTAACCTCCCACTCCAATAGTGAGAAATCTGGCTTCCACCAGCTGCCATCCATTTACATATTTTTCAACCGTGGTGTGCATTTTATAGCACTTTTAAAATTGTTAACTCATATTCTCATGAAAACAACTTTATCAACTAGAGTATAGCATTTATATATAGCTCCTTTGTCTTTAGTCTTACTGTGTTCATTTATTTCCACAATTACTTAAATCAGCATTGTTTTCTCTCCACTCCCTTCACTAAGATTATGGCATATATTTTTAATACAGCTAAATTCTTTTGCTACAATCTGCATTCAATAGTGTCATCTCTCTCTTTTAGTTAACTTTCTTTCTTTCTTTCTCTTCCTTTCTTCCTTCATTTCATACAGTAAACTTAGTTTGGTATACTTCAGTGGGTAATGACAAATGGTTAGTGTCATGTATCTTCAATTATAGTACCATACAGAATAGTCCCACAGCTCAAAAATATCCCATGTACTTCACCTGTTTACAATTTCTCCAAACCCCTGTCAACCAGTGATCTGTTTTCAGTCTTTATTGTTTTGTCTTTTCCAGAATGCCATATACATTGAATAATACTCCGTATTTTATACCCCACCAGGTTCTCAAAAACTAGCTCTCTTTACTTAACAATAAGTAAAGATTCATTTATATTTTTGTGTGATTAATAGCTTGTTCCTTTTAGTTGCTAAGAGTAGGGACACATCATAGTTTGTTCTATTCACCTATCAACATCTTGTTTCTTTCTAGTTTTTGTGATTATGAATAAAGCTGTTATCAATATTCATGTGAGAGTTTTAGTATAAACATAAGTTTTCAAATCATTTTAGTAAATATATAGGATGGCAATTACTGGGTTGTGTGTTAAGTTTATGTTTAGCTTTTAAGAAACAGCCAAACTATCCAAAGTGGTTTGCCATTTTTCATTTCTTCCAGTATTGAATGAGAGTTCATATAGCTCTGCATCCTTGCTAGCACTTGCTACTAGGGTTTTGGTTTTTTTGTTTTTTAGTAATTTCTAGTAGATTTATAGTGAGGTTTAAGTAGTACTTCTCTATATTACATTGAATAAAGTTTATTTGCCTACTGTATATCTTTTTTGATGTGGCATCTTTACAGATATTTTGCCCATTTTTAAGTTGAATGTGTTTTTGCTTGTTGTTGAGTTTTAAGTGTTCTTACTGATGAGCTTTCTGTTCTTTTTTGTGTAAGTTAGTGTTTCACATTATCTGTCCCACATGCATCAAAAATCCTCTGAGGTACTGCTTAAGTATAGTATTCTGGGCCAAATTCCAGATGTAATGAATTGGGACCTCTTAGAGATATGGCTCAGTGTACTGTATATTTCACAAGTTCCACAAGTGATTCTTATGCACCCTAACTAACATTTGTGATCTCCTGTCATATAGTTTGATGACATTTCAGAGCCATTTCAGAGCAGCTATAATGAAGTGTTGATGAAACTATTCTAAATAATTGGTTTTCAATCATAGCTGTACATTTGAATCATCTTGGGAAATCTTTAAGATCCAAAAACCCAGGGCCTCTCCCCAACCTATGGATCAGATCTTCTAAGAATGGGATCCATGCATCATTCTTGTTTAAATTTTCACAAGTTATTCTAATATGCAGCCAATATTAAGAACCACATTTCAAATTCATGTAGATGTTCAACAATTCCATTTTCTCATCATACTTATTTTTACCAAGTACGTTTTAAAAAACCCACATTTTCCATTTTATTCATTGAATTTTAATGGTGTAAAATTAAATATTCATTAATCATTTACAACATGACAGGCATGGCAGAATTGCAATTCATATACCAGATTATAGAAATATTTAATTTTGATATTATATAACAATAAGATCATAAAAACTTACCCGGGCATGTCACAAACAGCAAAATTCTAACTATTTTATTTTAGGAAGCTTTGGGAGATGATACAATATCCCTCAGGTAGTCCACTCTAGTATTTAATACTACTGTTGGGAAATTTACCTTTTAAAATGATTAAAATCCTCTGGTCTCAAACTTTTCTTTACATGAATGTATAGTCTCATAATTCCCCTTCTATTTCTATGTACTACAATATTTAGCTATTACTAAAAGGACTTATAAAAGGTGTATACTATACTATTTAAGTGTTATTTAAAAGACCTTCATTAGTTATCTAATGCTATATTACAAATTGCTCCCAGAATTTAGTGGGCCAAAACAACAAATATTTATTACATCATGTTTCTGGATGAAATACCAGAAGTGACTTATTTGGGTAGTTCTGGATCAGGGTCTCTCATGAATTTATATTCAGGGTGTCATCAGGGTCTGCTGTTATCTGAAGGTTTGACTGGGTCTAGAGCATTCATTTTCAAGATGGCTCATTCACATCGTTGTTGACAGGGAGGCCTCAGTTGCTTGCCACATGGATCTTCTGCAGACTGCTGAGGGTTCCTATTACATGGAAAGTAGCTTCCCTCAGAACAAGTGATCTAAGGCAGAGAGCCAAGAATGAGCACACAAAGCCTGTATGACCTAATCTTGGATGTTACACATTCTCATTGCCACTATGTTATTCATCAGAAGCAGTCATTAAATCTAGCTCACACTTGAGGGGAGAGGAATTAAGCTCCACTCCTTAAAAGTAATAGTATCAAATAATTTGTAGACATATTTTATTTTTATTTTTTTATTAACATATAATGTATTGATTGTTTCAGGAGCACAGGGAAGAGCAAGATGAGAGAGGAGTAGAAGATCTAAATTTCATCTGGTCCCAGGAATTCAGCTAGATAGTAATCAAACCATTCTGAACACTTACAAACTCAACAGGAGATCAAAGAGAAGAATAACAGCAATTCTATGGACAGAAAAGCGACCACTTTCTGGAAGGTAGGATGTGCGGAGAAGTGAATCTGAGGCAATATACAGGAATGTAGACCTATTTTAAAATCATCACAGGATGCTTTCAACCTAAATTATTTTTAAAATGTTTTTGAAACTATCATAAGCACCTAAGATTTTATGCACTGAAAATTAAAGAACCCTTAAAAAGTACTGAAGATTACTTTCAAATAACTTTGGAAGCCTCATACACCAGTTTAACAATATTTATTGAGTGCCTGTTTTATGTCAGGTATTATGCTGGATTTGACAATGGGAGAGGTAAATAAGACCCAGAGGCTTAAATTTAGCTGATAGGGGGAAATAGGGACAAAAGATAGGAGGCAATAGGGACAAAAGCTATATTGTACTTCTGTGCTACGTATTTTGTGACTGGCAAAAGTATAAATAGGGCATATTTCAAGGACAGAAAGAGGAAGATAATCATGCCAGAGGATCTGGTTGGGGGGTTGGGCAGGAGAGGCTTCCAAAGACAATGATGGCTGATATATCTCAAGAGATGACTTAATAATATTCATCAGGATCATGAAAAAAGAAGAAGGACTTTTCTCACTAATAAAATGAAAAGACATATTTCTTTGGGGAACTCTATAAATTATTTCATTTAATCAAACAAAGGTTTTGTATCAAAGCAGGAAAGAGATGAGTCAAGAAAGAGGGTAAGTTCAGATCTGTAAATAGACCATGCTAAAGAACACTATTCTTTTGTTATAAGTGGTTAATAATCAGTTCTTTGCAAAATTATTGTCCCCCATGGTTTGTTCATCTCTGTGGTGTTCAGAATATAGAACAAACTTTAAAATATCAAATCACTTAATTGTTCGATCATACATGTTTATGTAGGTGGAAGTGGGGTGTGTGGGGATGATATATGAACCACTCCAGCAGGCTGGTATAGGAAGGGTTCTGGGTGCCAGGGCTTCCATTGTGTAAACTGCTTCTCAAGAGTATTCAGACTAAGGATAAGCAAGAGTGTAAATTCAAGGGATAATAAGTAAGGAGGCCAAAATCAAGCCCACTTAAGAAATTTAAGCCAAAATCAAGAACCAGGTATATACAGGATTACAGGTATGTATATACAGGAAGAGGACATTAAATACAATGAAGGAGCTGACTCAGATGGTTCAAAACTAATTTCAGGAAATGAAGCCATGCACCTTGATATGCACTAGTAGGCATCCATATAGTGTGCTAATGAGTAGGGCTGGTAAAATGATATAGGACTGACATTTCTGTAGCATCTTTTCCAAATCCTTGGGAAAAAATATATATTTTTTATACTTCCCTCTGTTTAATGCTGAGAGTCATGACCTAAAATACCTGAATGCCAATATCCAAAGGAAAATATACATTTCTGTTTGCATCTCCATTTCTACTTGTTTTCATCAGCTTGAAAGAACACTTTTAATTTAAGCAATAACTGGGAAAGAATAGAAAAAAAGATTCATTTAAAAGAGGTGATAATGAAAAAGATTAAAATGGAGATGTGGAGGGACTTGTTAAGAAGGATCAATTAGTGCCTTTTTCCTTTCCACTTATTTTCTTTAAGTGCACGGGGGTTGTTCAATTTTCTTGCCAGATAGCACTACTTTATAATAAAAATAGAAAACTGTGTTCCAGCACCATAAGCAGAGAATGATTATGATTCATTTCCAATGAAAGAGGAAGTGTGTTGCTTTTTTCCAAGGCTCCTCAGAAGTTGGGTGAGCATCAGGTGCATCTGTCCGACTCCTCCAATCACAGATGCACCCTCTTGTTTAGCTTTGTGGAAACTTTTCTCCTTCCAATATATTCTGAATTTCTATGTGCATTTTAAAATAGATGTATTTTCTGTCCGGTGCTTAAATTAGGCAAGAGTACAGAACAATTTTCTGTATGTAGAGAGAGATAGAGGGAGAGAGAGAGAGAGATTGATTTTCAGTTGGATGTAGGGGAAAGATTCCGAACCATTTTTATGAAAATGTCTCTCATTCTCCCAAGTTTCTGGGCACGGTTATCTTCAACTCTCACACTGCTACTCTCCAGGTTATGGTCTTCAACATCATCAACACCAAATGTTTTCCAAAATCATAGTGGGAGCAGACTCAACATTCTCATTAAACAGGATTTGGGCCAACTCATCTAGATTTGAAATAGGTGTCCACATACCAAAAAGCTATAGATTTCAAGACCCCGGTGACAGATCTACAGGGTTAGTCTTATTAGAATATAAGGACAGCTACAAAAAAAAAAGAAAGAAAGAAAGAAAGAAACAGACCGGACAGGGCTTTTGGTGTTAGATTTTATCACAGCTTTCTTAGTTTTTTACTCTAAGACTTTTTTTTTTTTTTTTATCGTATATATCTTTTGTCTTAAACTATACCTCTGCCTCCATGTAATTTATACCTACTGGTATATTTCAATATCTACCATGTCAAATAGGAGTTTTTGCATGGCCCATAAAATACATAGTTTTGTTTGTTTGTTTGTTTTGTTTTGTTTTGTGTTTTGTTTTTTGTTTTTTGCTGTAGTTGATTCTTTTCTCAGCATTTATGGTTTTAATAATGATGTTATACAGAACTAATAAGACATCTCAATCCCTAATGCATTAGGATTTAATTTAATGTATTCTAAAGGAAAAATAAGATACATTAATTGACTACTTCCTTCTTGCTTACCTTTTTGTATAACACAGTTACTCACATCATAATTGCTCAATAAATATTATTGGATGGATTGAGAATATTTCAAGAAATTCAATATTTTACTCTTACTGTTTATATACCTGCTTTCATGAATTGGGAGCCTAAGGTAAAACAATTCCTTATACTGCAACAATTATATAAAACACATAAGACTTTGTGGCAGAATAGGATAAACATTAATTGTCTCTTTTTTAATATATCCTTTTTAAGTTACACTAATAAATGAAACTTAATTTGAGTGGTTCCTTCCAAATACAGAGTTTATGACTTTTTTTGAAAGATACTTTACATCTTTACACCTACATCACTGCCATTGTTCATGCAGATGGAAGGAAACCACACATGAGAAATTAGACTAAAACATTTTTAAGGGTCTTTTTAATTATAAAAGTCTCTGATTATACCATTGAAAAATCATTTATTTTTTAAAGTGAACAAGGTCCAAAGCTAACTCAATATATTAATGTTAGAGATTATTCACATGACAATAAGTTTATTTCTAATGCTCACTATTTTGCTTATTTCAATTAATTAAGTAATGATATTGCATCTAAGTAAAATTAATGTATTAGCAGTATTAGGGAGGCTCATATAATCAGTAGGAAGCTGGAAGACCAAACTTGGAAATTAACAGAAGCCCAAAAGAGAGATACCCAGTAACAGTCTTGTAACTGAAACAACATGGTCAGGATGTTGAATGACTTGCTATGCTGAATGACCTGCATATGTTGCCTCCCCTTTATTTCACTAGGCCTTGGAGATTAAGTGTTTAAGTCACAAACCAGCCCCCTATTTCTCCACAGGCAGGAGAGGATGAAAGTATCTCTTACAACTACAGTCATTTTCACTTTCAATCTGGGAACTGTCAACAGATATAACACTCCTACCAAGCCTATACACAGGAATAAAGAGGTAATTAGCCAAAAAGAAAGTGGAGAGGATAAAATGACAGACTGAACCTGACTGACCCCAAATGAGAAATCCTCCTAACATTATAAAACACTTATACATGGGTTATCTGTAGTACTTTTGAGCTTCACAGACTTATATTTTCTTCTTTGCATTTGTACTTGAAGTGCCATACTATTTGAAAAACTAATCAGGTATCTCTCAAACTTTTAAGTTAAGACTCTTAGTTTGAGTCACATTCCTTTTCATTCTTCCCTAATCCCTAGATACGTACTGATTGTGCATGCAGAACTCTAGTTTCTCCTTGACTAATGGAAGGAAGGTGAACCTCTCTGTCACCAATTAACTATTGTATAAACTAAACTCCTGATAGAATAAGATGACTTGTTGCAACAGTGATTTGACATGGGCTAAGCAACATTCCCTGTAGCCAACATTCAAAATCCCATTATCATCAGGTCTCCAGGGAGTCTTGTTTGATAAATACTGTTGAAATAACAATTTTGTCATTATTTGTAGAGTGGCAAGGTTCATAAGTGTGAATAGCGTGTTTTTAAGCACAGTTGCACTCTTTGAACTTTGGCAAAGATGGTTGTGTCTGAAAGAATATGCTCATGAATCTCTATGAACAAGTTGCAGGTTCATTTTTTAATACCATTTGATATAAAAAAGAATAAGAAGTTGGATTTGTTAGCATTTTATCATGAATGCCAATAGTTATTTTTCATGTCTGACTCAATAGTTCATGCCCTGAATCCATAAGAACGTTGAAAACACAAGCAATTCAGGGCCCTAATCTCCATTTTGATGGTGCTACAGTTGTTTCTGGAGGAAGTGCTTATTTCTTTAGAACTCTCTTGATATTATCTTATTTGTTAAACAGGTGGAATAAGTGTTCCATCTTCTGAATATATAAGCTGTGTGTTTTCTCTGCACTTCCTTTGTTCCTCTCTCTTTCTTTTTTCTTATATTCTTTCTGGTTTGTTTTGTTTTGTTTTGTTTTGTTTTAGTTCATTTATTTTCTCCCTTTTGGTTGAATCCATGTGTAATATAATCATCCGGTTGTATTTTACTTATTAAGCATTCATGTTCGTTTTAAAAACTCCTGTGAAACCCATTTGCACTAAATAACATTTTAAAATATGATATGTCTTTATGGATGAGGAAACTTAATAGTAGGGACTCTTAAATATGGATTCTCTAATTCAGAATGACTGACACATTAAATCACATAATCTAACTATACTGTTGTACTTTAAGAAATTCTGGACTCTCAAAAGTAGCATAATTAATAGTTGAGAGAAATAAGGCTATAATATTTAGTTTGGTTGAATCAGAAAACCACATTTAGGAAACATTTACTGGAATTCAAAGAAGATGGATAAAAATCCATTTTGCCTGTTGTCTACATTGCTGTTTCATTCTTCAGTTGCCAACACACCATAAATTGGTACTAGAATTAGAATTTTGACATATCATTAATCAGAAAAATAAATATGAAACAGCTTGATGAACTCTGGTATAAGAATCAAAAATTCAAATAAAAAGTGATCCCATATGTGTCATTCTTGCAGGAGCTTAATATAATTTAGTAAATCATATAACAGTAAAGGACATAAGCTTACTCTTCCTTATTTTTAATGGAAAATTTTTTTTGAGGAGAAAACATTAGTTTAACTTCATAAAAATGTGTTTTTACATATTTTTGGTATCATTTCTGATGATGTTCACATCTAAATTCTAAATTAGAAAATTTTCTCTTTTTGTATGTGAAGTACTACTGGAGAATTCTTATTAAACTCTTTGGAAAATATAACAACTCTAATTTATTAAGCTGTATTGCATACATTGAACTTTTAATATACCGATAAAGGATAGACCATGTCCAATTTTGAATGCCTGTTAATAGGGTATTAAAATTATCCTGATCAGAGATTTTCTTAACATGGAGAAGGCAGTGTAGATGACAGATGATTTGAGAGTTATTTAAGAGCTAGAATCAACTGTCCTGGGGAATAAATTGGATATGGAGGAGAGAGAGGGAGATGCCAAGATGACTCCCAGGTTTCTTTTCCAAAAAACTAGGTAGATGTTGATGCCATCAACAAAGACAAGAAACTCTGGATTGACTTTCCAGACTCTGTGTATATTTCTTTTAACCCTCCCCCACCCCTTTTTTTAAATCCTGCTTTTGACCTGTATCTTTATTTTAAAAAATGCTCCAAAAGCTATTCTTTCATGTCTCAAAGACTATATCCAGCATTTAAACCTGTCATCTTTTCCAATTTTTTTTTTTAATTTGACCTTGTTTTTCTATCTCTTATTGTGGAAAAATGCCATATTGAATTTCCTGGCTACATTTTTTGAGTAATCCCAAATAAGATGTTGTTTTTGTAAAGACCAAAGTCCTGTGCTTCGCAGTTTTACTCTATTGGGTATGAAGCCCCAAGTTTAGCTTGCTAAGAAGAAAATCTAGGCTCATCTTTTCTATTCTTCTTGGGGACCTTGTTAAAACCTCTTTATTAAGCCTGTTACCTAATTTAGTCTATGAAGCAGAAGATAAGAGTAACCTCGCCAGTATTTATCCTCACTTTCTTTCTAACTAACCAAAGACAAATAATTGTTATTAGTATATTTATGGTCTTTTTTATATTTAGGGTGTTAAAGTTGGATATATGTAAGGCATATAAGATAGAATGTATCGTATGGTAAGCCAAATAATGTCTCATAAATATATCTGGTCCTAATCCTAGGAACCAGTGAATGTTACCTAATAAAGGACTTTGCAGATATGATTAAGCTAATTATTTTAAGATGTTTGATTATCCTGGATTATCTGATGGTCCCTACATGTAATCACAGGTATTTATTTAGAATGGAAGCAAAGGGTGGTGTTATAGATTTGGGGAAGGTAATATGATCATGTAGGCAGAGATACAAGCAATGCAGCCACAGACCACAGAATGCCAGCAACCACCAGAATCTGGGTGAGGCAGATTCAGATGCAAAGGGATCACAGTCCTGCTGATAACCTTGATTTTAACCCACTGAAACTAATTTCTGACTTCTGGACTCCAGGACTGTGAGAGAACAAATATCTATAGTTTAAGCCACGAACTTTATGGTAATTTGTTACAGCAGTCACAGAGAAGTAGTGCATGTAAGATAATGTTCATGAGAACAGGCTCTAAAGTCAAACTGTTTATATTTGAAAACAGACTACATTTTGAACTATGAAAATTGGGCAAGTTATACTTTTCTCTATTCATCAGTATGTTTTGTTTTGTTTTGTAATGTAAGTTTCTTAATAGCAGTACCCATCTCATAGAATTGTATTTGAATTTAGAAGAATAGTTCATATAAAGTGTCTAATAAATCACACACAGATGTTAACTATTATTATTTATTTAACATTTTAGTGTTCTGTAGTACCAAAGATAGTTAAGGAATTTCCACTTCTGAAAGTCTTATATAAAGCAGGTGATATTCTTATGATTAGAGGTAGACAGATTCTGAGTTATATCAGTCTTGAAGATTTTATAATTTTATAGGCGAAACATAGCAGTAGGTAGACAAAATGATTCTGAGAGCTGATGAACAAACTTCCTTGGTGGCAGCAAGTGCTGGGGAAAATAATTAAGGAGTGATACTAACATAATTGCTGATAAAACAATTTACCAAAGTGATAGCAATGGTCAGTTCTGGGATTTCCTCCTAGACATACACATGAAATTATTAAAATATTTATTTATTAATACTGATGATAGCCACATTAGCAGACATCGGTCTGTAATGCCCAAGATGTTGCAAACTCAGAGACTCCAGGAAATTCCTTTGTAGACCGTTATCTCCTTGCCCTTATGTGAACCTCTTTCGAACTTTATATCAGAGCTTCCTGTAAACTTGACCCAGTTAGCTTAGATAAATTGCCATATCCATTGTTCATTTTATTTGATGTAGCATCTTTAATTCTTCTGTTATTAATGTGAAGAGCGAGAGTAGTAACTGAAGTAACTAGAAGTATGTAGGAGAGGGAAAAATCTTTCTCTGCCCGTCTTAGGTTCTTTGGCGGGGTCCTATAAATCAGACGATGAAATATTAATAAGAGAGAAGCACACACATGTATTTAATATAGATTTATGTGACATGAGAACTTAATGAGGACGTGAAAGCAGTTAAATAGTTAAACCTGAGCATTTTTTTTATACTAGCTATGATCAAGAGTGGAAAGTCATGGAAAAATGTGATAGGACAAAAGGTATGGGCTAATGGTAGTAAACTGGGGGAAATTTAATGAGGCCCATCCATTCAGATTCCTCCTGGTGTTCCTCCATCTTTGAATATAAGGATGTTCTTTTTCTTCAGGCATGGAGAGGGAACTCAACAAGTGTCTTAGGGTTTGCTTCAAGGAAGTTCTTAAGAAGGGAGGAGATCAGAAAGTCTTTCCTGGACTTTTCATTTTTCAAATACCTTCAGCTTAAAGTATTCAGTATGCCCAGGTGCTATATTTTGGGATAGTGTGTCTCAAACTCCATCAAGTCCGCAATTTTTATTTTAGAGTTTTCTATTCTGTTTGGTCCATCTGCAACACTACACATGGATCATTCATTCTCGTGTTTAAAAGAATGTGAACACCCTCTAGTGTTCTTACCTAGCCATATCTTCCCAGAATTCAGTGACTTAAAATATTTACTTCTACTAAATACATATAATACCTTATACCTTTCTGGTATGAGATATATAATTTATCTTTGGCATAAGATTTATTTATATGCAACTGTCTAACATTGAGAATAGTAGATATCTTAGCAAAAGGAGATTTATGAGCCAAGGCATCTGGTGAAATTCATATTTCTTTAATATAATATCTAATTAATGGGGCAATAAAATTTTAGCCTACACTACTTTGCAATATTATCAACTTGCTTAAATATCCCTGTAATTGTGTTTGAGGGTGTATCCTAAGTATCAACTTCCTCATCTGTTAATATGGATGACATTCTAGTTCAGTGTTTACCAAATGAAGGACCACAAATTTGGTTTTACAAATCATTATTTATTGTTCCGTGAAAACCACTCTCCATGACCAAATAGGCTTGGCAAATACTTGGATAAAGTTAAATGTTTGTTTCTTCAGGACTCCTCAGAAGACTTTAATATAGAGAATATATTCTGATTCTCCTACAGTAGGTAGACTTCATTGATTCCCAAATTTATTTGAAAAGATAAACTTTGTTTTGTTTTCTTATTTGTTGGAATAAACTCTAGTGTCATGTTAGGGATTAGTTTTCCTTAGAACACATTTTGAAACTTAATGGAACACATGATATCTAAGCTTCAACTGTAACATTTTTATTTTTTTCTTTTTTATAGAACTAATACATGAATTAATTTTAAAAAGTTAAACATTACCAACTAATAGTTTATTAATATATTCCTTGTCTATTTTCTTATCAAGCCCCAATGTAAAAGATAACTAGATTTGTTTATATCCAATTTCCTGTTCTTCCCTGTAGCCCTTTCCCCCTTTATCACTATTTAACCTGAATTCATTTACCTTAGTAAATTATGTGCAGTCCTTTTTAAAATTTTTATCCTTTGACAGAAATGCTCAGAGATACCTTACCTCAAAAATAAACATATTCCTGACGAAGAAAGAGTGTGCCTGAGCATTATTTCCTGAGTACGGAGTCATAGCAGATTATTTTTTGTCACTTTTGACAAAGAGACTTAAGGAAAATCTGTTTCATGCTTCTAAAATTTTGAAAAATGAAACGGATAATTTTTACTTCTGAGTCTCCAAGAATCCCCTGGGGCACACTCTATGTGAGGCAGTTGAAAATGTCATTTCTAAGAGTATGGGAATGATAGCTTTTCTTCTATAATTGATCAAACCCAAGGTAGCAATTTTATATATGTAAGTATTTTCTTAGTAGTGGTTTTGGGACTATTTGGCCAGGTAAAAATCACCATGTAAAGGCAATTTCTAGTTTTAGAGGAAGAGTGAAAAGGGGGGGGAAAGTATAGAACTCTAACCCCCTCTAAATAGGGTTTCTTCTAGTTAAGAGGGAAGGTGATTCTGTGTTTAAGACATCTAAGTTACTGTAAAAAGAGGGAGAGAGAAGAAAATTGAAGCAGTTTCTTGGTTATACTTAGCATTTTTCTCCTATTCCTCTCTTATGAAGGAGATCTTTTGATAACACTGGAATTCATGGGTTCTTAAGGGTTTTTATCCACAAAATAGCTGAGATTAGCCACAATACAAAGGATTTATTGGCAGAATTCCTTGTGTTCAATGATGTTAATATTAATCTGTGATCACATATTTACAGAGAATCCAGACTCCGCACTCTGCTAAGGTGTACCAGGAGTCCAAAATACATATATTTTCAAAGAGGAAAGCCATGTCCTCGTTAGCCACTGTAAATATGCAGGCTCTTGGGTCATTCCATCATCTTTGAAGACCCCTAGGTCAGCTAGATAAAGGACTTTTGTGAACTCTTCTCACCCACTTCCAATCTATAGCTACCACTAGCCACGGAAGGGCTTCTTTGCACAAGGCCCCCCTATTGTTTCTCTTTACCTCCTTGAACTTCAGAAAAAAAAAAAAAGTGAGAAGTTAGAGGCAAATCAACCATTTTATTATTTTTTTCTTTTTATCTTTGTTAACTTTGAGACCAGTTCTGTTAGTTAAGTCTTTCATATAAAACCTGCCTATGTGGTTGAGAAGGTGGCAGAAGGGCATCAGGCTACATTTTTTACCTGTCTAAAAATATAATCATTAAAGTGGTTTTTTTAATAGTGAGTAAAACAATTATTTTCTTTATCCTCCTACACATTGATGCTAATGATAATAAATATCAAAGCAGATACTTTTTTTAAAAAAGTTTTTTGTTTTTTGTTTTTTTTTTTAATTTGACAGAGAGAGAGCGATCACAAATAGGCAGAGAGGCAGGCAGAGAGCACAACATGGGGCCTGATCCCACGACACTGAGATCATGACCTGAGCCAAAGGCAGAGGCTTTAACCCACTGAGCCACCCAGGTGCCCCAAAGCAGATACTTTTAAGTAGAATGTCTTACTTTTTGTCACCTGACTAATTTTATGATTTTGGGGGTGTATCTCTTAATATAATAAAATTTAGAATCAAATCCTCATGTATTTTGTAATAAAAAACAATTTTTATATCAAGTAATGTATATAAATACCTTCTGGCAAATAGTAAACATTCAAAAATAATAAGTGTTTGTTTTATTATTATTAGCTATTATGATCATTGTCATTATTATTATTATAATTACTATTTTGAAATTGAAACATTCACAATATCCAACAATGATGGATGGATTAATAACATATATTATATGCATTTGTAATATAATAGCACAACCTTTATTGGAGACTTTTATAAAGATTTTTCAGTTAAATGGGGAAGTAGTTATGGATATGTATTTAAAATATAAAATAGCATTTATAGCCCATGCTAGAAAACATTTCTTATATATAATAAAATGATTTTTAAAAGATACTAACATATGCATTTGGATGATGAGACAGATAAGGAGTAATTTTTTATTTGTCTTTAATTCCATTTGTTTGTTTGTTTGTTTTAAGAACAAGTATGTGGGGTGCCTGGAAAGCTCAATCGTTAAGTGTCTGCCTTTGGCTTGGTTCATGACCCCAAAGTCCTGGGATCGAGCCCTGCTTCAGGCTCCTTGTTCAGTGGAAAGCCTGCTTCTCCCTCTCCCACTCTCCCTTCTTGTGTTCCTCTCTCGCTGTCTCTCTGTAAAATACATAAATATTGTTCTAAAAATATGTTACTTGAAGTGGAAAGTATTCAGTTAGGCACTCTAAGCTAAACTGCTAATCCCATTTTTTGCAAAGAAAGGTCCAAACACAATTTGCCATCAAATCCTTATCAGAACAGTTTTACAAAAGTGTAACTGACCTCTTCCCTGAAGTTTAAAATATATCTTGCAGTTGGTGTTTGAAATTTCAAATTGTAACAGCAAGCTTTGCAATTTTGCAACCTTAGAACTTGGCATATCATTTAATTTTTTGTTACTTTTTTTAATTAATAGAATTTGTAATTTTGATTTTCTCCCATAACTTAAGTCAATTAGACAATTAAATGAAGACCAAACACAGCAAGGCATGAGGCCTGTTCTCACTGTTTGAGAGAAAGGGACCTTGCTTCTCACAAAGATCTCATTTCAAGATCCAACATTCTGGTTCAGGTTTGCTACACAGAAGAGTAGTATGCTTTGTTGCTCCTTCTCTTTACTGAAATATCAATTTCTGGTTGATTGGTTATTGCTACAGTCTTGAGGAAGCCTGAGGAAGTTAATTCACCTCTCCCTGGAATGCTTTAGTTCAGCCAAGCCCTAGGCAAGAAGGCATCTGGTGAGAGACTCGGAATCCTTCAAGTATAATGAAAGAAGTTAACATCTACATTACTCTAAAACAGTAATTGTGCAAAATGTGGTCCTTGGAACATCTGCAACATAATAATCTGGGGAGTCTGCTAAAAATGCAGATGACTTGGCTCTACCCCAAAACAAGTAAACAAGAATATTTGAGGGTGAAGATTAAGTAAAATCATTTTTTAAAGTAAATTCTTCAAGGATTTACTTTGTCCATTAAGATTTTAGAACCAGTGATGTAAATGTTCATTGTTTCTAGGGAAGAACCAGTAAGACCCCGTAGATAACTTACTCTCACCTGGGATATCCTTGACTCTTCTTTGTACCATTTCTCCCATAATTATGTTTTATTTTTTTATTTTATTTTTTTTAAAGATTTTTATTTATTTATTTGACAGAGAGAGAACACAAGTAGGCAGAGAGCAGGCAGAGAGAGAGGAAGGGAAGCAGGCTCCCTGCTGAGCAGAGAGCCCGATGCGGGGCTCCATCCCAGGACCCCGGGACCATGACCTGAGCCGAAGGCAGAGGCTTAAACCACTGAGCCACCCAGGCGCCCCCATAATTATGTTTTAAATCACAAATTTGCTTCTCTGGTATAAGCTTTAATCAGCTTGATGCTTTTCTTCCTCTGCTTCTGGAGGGATAGATACTCATAATTTTCTATTAACATTAAAGAATGGTAGATATTTAACTGCATCATCTTTTCTTCCTTTGGTCTGCCCTTTCCTCCTAACCCAACAAATAAAATAGAACAAATACTTACTGTGTTCCTTATCAATCTTAAGAAATTTGATGCCATCCTCCAAGGAATTACAGTTGGTATGAAGTCTTTCAAGACTTTCCATTGCAAGTGACAGAAAATGCAATGTTGACTATCTTAAATACTAAATGGAACTGACAAGAAATACAGAGGTAGAGACAATGGATTCTGGGGGAGGCTTATTCCAGTGACACAATAAAATCTACAAAGAAACCTGATATAAGGCATCTACCTCATCCTAATATTAGCTCCTTTCCTGGTGTAAGACAACATTCAGCAGATTTTGGTGACTCTATTCTTCCTTGTTCACTTCTGAAAGGTAAGTCAAGAGGATATGGAAATTAAAGATTCTATTCATCAATAAATAAATCAATTTTGGTAAAATTTCTAATGCATTTTATTGCCCATTTCCTTTCAAAAATATTTATATCACCTTATAAATTAAGCTATATTTTTTTATTATTTTTAAAGTTATAAAATTTTGGCAAATCCAAATAAGGGTAATATAGAAGAAAAACTATCAAAAAAAGTGTGTGTTTTCATTTGTTTATGTTCATTGGATTATCTGATTTGAGTAATGCAATTGTCTTTAGGATTTCTGCTTTTTGGGGTAGGAATGGAAATATTGTTAAATCATTTTTGCTTCCTGGAAATATATTACAGAAAACTTGTTTCCTAATATGTCAGATAGAAATTTTTCTTATGAATCATTTTAAAATGATTTTCAAGATCCTTGGCTGAAAAAAACCCTTACAATTATGATTTTATAAGAAATTAAAATTAATAAAGTAACATATAGCATGATGATACATAGGAATTAGCTAATAAGGTATACTGGAATATTTTATTCTAAATAGTCTATATAGAGCTTTTATAATTTATATACTCATATAATATATGTAAATCAGAATCCCATAATATTCATTATATCTTAACAAGGAACAGTGTCATCTGATTTTTTCCGTAACTACTGACATTTCTTTTAGCAAAGACTATAAATTCTTTCCCAGACCCAAGTTGTTAACTTAGAGTGGACTTTTCTTCTACTTTCAGCACTCACAATGTCAGGGAGACTATTCTAAATCAGGTAAAACAGAGGAATGGTTGATATTTTTGGGTTGAGGAAAAAGTATATAGCAGTTGTTATATTAGTGTTGGACGGGAGTATTAAGGGGTAGACTGGAAATCCTAAGTGTAATGAATTTTACCAAAGGGCTATTTGTAAGGAAAGGTGAAGATTCTTGTGATTTAAAGTCAAGGGATTACAGACTGAAATGCTTCTGCCAGCCTACATTTTGCTTAGCAGCAAGAAATCAAACAAAAACATTAAAGCGGAAGAGAATATGTGTTGAGTATCCACTGTGACAGTGAATTACAAAAGCAAATGTTTACATCACCCACACCTAAAAGTTAATTTATCGTGGGGTTATGGACATTGGGGAAGGTATGTGCTATGAAGTGTACAAACCTGGAAATTCACAGACCTGTACCCCTGGGGCTAATAATACATTATATGTTAATCAAAAAAATTTTAAAAAATTAATTTATGTCCCATTCAAAGGACCAGACAGGTTGCAATTAAAATAATTTCATAACATTTCTAAATCCTGAGCAGGGATTCCACTGGCCCATGTGGGGTTAGCCGCACACCCTTTGACAAACAGTCAGTGACATCTGAGAAGATGACATTCATTTGGCTAGTTGGGCCACCTGCCTATTCATAGAATAGTAAACCATCTCCAGTTTTCTGAGTGTCCCATTGCAAAAGTATGGCTACTCCAATAAATAGAAAGAAGTGGAAAAATAACTTTTTTGAGAAATTCATAGGAGAGGACAGGGCTGAGCAGATAAAAATTAGGTATCTGGAGAGCAGACATCTTGGAAGTACTTTCTCTTGTCATATCTGGGACAGTCTGAGTATCCAATGCTGATGGATGACAACTAATTAAACAAAATAAATATCCATAAGGCCACATTGATATGAATAAATAAAATAAATAGATTTTTCCCCTTAAGTAGAATGTCAAATAATGTACCTAGAAAATATTATGGACCTAGAGAATTTTCAATGTTGACTAATATTTCTCATTAATTACAAAGACAGGCATAGTTTTATAGAGTAGAAAACTATATACCAAGTTTCTGACCTTAACCAACACATCAAAGTTGACATCACTAATATTGGGACAGATATCATGGACCTGCTAATATGCAACACTCAAAAGGGCAGGTTCTGTATCACTTCTGTAACATTTCTGCCCAAACCACAATCTGACTCTAACCATGAGAAACAAGAGACAAGCTCAAATTGAAGGCTAGTTTATAAAATAACTGGCCTGTATTCTTCAAAGTTGTCAAGCTCAATGTACACAAAGAAAAGTCAATATTTTTCTAAGTTAAAAGAGACTAATGAGTAATGATATATAAAAGCAATGCATGCCACAGATTGCTTGTTGAGCTGAGGAAAAATATAGCTAAAACATAAACTATTGAAACAGTCAGATTTAGATATGGATTGTGGATTAGATAATAGTATTATATTCAGGTTGAATTTCATTATTTTGATGATCACAATATGGTTATGAAGGTGAACACCTTAGTATGTAAATACTAGGGAGCAAATAGTAAGTATTTAGAAGTAAAGTGCTATGATGCTCTAACTTACTCTTAAATGTCAGCCAAAGGATATAAACTGTGGATATATACGTTAAAGATGTCAGCCTTTGAGTTAGTAAAGACAAAAAACTGTTTTCCATGTACTTCCATGATATAACCAAATATGAATATTTAGAATATTATATACTGATGCTCTTTTTAAAAGATTTTATTTATTTACTTGAATGAGAGCACATGAGCAGAGAAGAGAGGCAGTGGGAAAGGGAGAAGCAGATTCCCTGCTGAGCAGGGAGCTCTATCATAGGACCCTGGGACCATGACCCAAGATGAATGCAGACACTTAACTGACTGAGCCACCCAATCACTCCAACTCTTGATGCTTTTTATTTAGAATATTATATGGAATTGATGCTTTTTTAATTAATTGTAGGAATCTAAGAAAAAAGTTGTAAGTAAAGAATGGGTCAGAGACTTTTTAAAAACATACCTCCATTACTGCTTATGTACTTATTCCCACATTAGATGAATATAATTTAAATGTATTGAATAGGTATCCAATGATTCCTATGAGGTAGGATGGACTCTGGAAAAGTCATAGATTAGGAAAGTATGCTGGAAAAAATTCTAAGTTTCCTGTTTGTCATGTAAAAACTGGATACAAAAAAATTAACACTTCAAAACACAGTTTTTTAAAACAAACATTAAAGGTAACAATTTTGTTTCAAGAAATTCTTTAATAGTAGAAACATTATTATTTCAGATAATATGTATTAATATTTTAATGCTTTTAATATTTCAAAATTGGCTGAAATATCATTTAATAAGTTGAAACTTGTGAGAAGGATAATGGGTATGGGAACTTGGCATGCAATTTGTCCATTTTCATTGTTAAAAAATAAATTTTTGTAACATTTTGTTTTTTAAAAACTGGCTTTATATTTTTTTATTTAACCATAGAGAATTATATTTAATTAGTCAAAGACTCATGTATTTTAAACTGGATTTAATAGTTAATGTCTGAAATGAAGGATGGCATAAATTACCTAGTCAAAAATAAAAACTAATACCCAGAGAAATTAAGGAAATTACCCAGGAAGAACTTGTGCTTGATGTTTCTCTTAAAATACTCTTGTTTAACTTTCACTGTCTTACCCCTTATTAATGGGTCTTTTCAAAAATGATAGAAGCAGGAAGAAATGGCAATATTTTATTACTTTTATTTTTAAGATGTATCTATTTATTTTAGGCAGAAAGAGAGACAGAAAGAGAGCTTGGGGTGACAGGCAGAGGAGAGGGGGGAGAGAAAAATCTCACACAGACTCCCCAGAGTTGAAGCCCTCAGCAGCAGCAGCAGCAGCAGCAGAGGGGGTCCATCTCACAACCCTGAGATGGGCACCTGAGAGGAAATCAAGAGTTGGAAGCTAAATCAACTGAGCTACCCAGGCACTCCAGAAATAGTAATATTTTAAAACAAAGAAAATTGATATAATATTAAGCACCAGAAAAATGGGATTTTTTTGGTCTAAAATTAGACTATATATTCTGACCTTTTTTTTTTTTTTTTTTTCCTTCTCATGTTCTACCTAAGGTTCCTTTGCTTTTCTTAGCTGGTTGGCTGAAGCAGGCATTTGCTAAATAGTACCCTTGGGGCTTGCTTGGGTGAGTTAATAGAGAGTTCTGAAGTAACAAACATAGTATAAAATAGCTTATTCTGAAACACGACCTTTAATAAACTGTCTCTCTTGTATAAAACATTTTAGGAAAACTCTTCCAGATAATTTGTTGCAGATTAGATTAAAGGAGGGCGGGGGCAGGGGGGAAGCCCTACTTCTTATTCTCCTCTCCCTGATTCATAGCTGTAAATTCTGCATTTATTTGTTTATAACAAAACTAGCTGTAGCTATAATTCTACATTTAAATATAAATTTGAGGGGGTATAGCACATAAGGAAAGATATTGTCATTTCACAGCCATCTTCAAAAAAATAAAAATAATAAAAATAAAGAGAGAAAGAAGGGAGGAAAGAAGAAAGGAAAGAAAAAATCTTTATCATTGTTATTATTAATTATAATTTATAAATGGTAAGGAATTTCCTCTTAAAATGGGTTGTTTTGGGGCCCAGAATTATGTTTTTTCTTCTTTCCTTGTTATACCAAACTTCTTCTACATAGGATTACCTGTAGATTAAAAGATCCATAGATTGAAATTGATAGCAGTGCATATGGGTGTATCTATTTATGTAAGTGTATGTGTGTGTGTAAACATATATATATCTAGATGTTAGAAATCATCAAGTAAACTCAACCTTAGAAGAGGACCTCAATACCAAAGGAATATTAGAAAACAGATAAGCCAAGATATCTAAACATTATAAAATTTACCAAGTACTATGCTACTTTGGCCATCAAAATAGAAAGAGAAACCTAACCAGTCACTTAAATGGCATTTCTCACAGCTGTTGCACAAGTGTTTTTTTTTACTTTTAAGGACATTTTACTACTAGGCTTTATAGCTAGGAAACTACAGTAGAGTGAAGAAGAGGACAGTTCTCAGCAATATTTGTGTAGTAACAGGTCCATGATGCATTTTGTGTTAGGGTCTCTTGATGTAGGTAGAGTTCAAAATACAAAATAGTAGAGTATGCAAAACAATTCCTAAGGAAGCCCCCAGATGTACGATTCTTCCCTACAGTTTTCTCATTGTCGGACATGAAATGGCCCCAAATTAAGTTACAGCTCTTCCTAACAAAAGTGATAGACTAGTCTTTGCAATCCTATGGAAGGCATTATTTGAGTTTGTGTTCCTGCAAATCATTCTAAAAATAAAATCTCATATTTCATAAAATATAAATATGTATGTACATATATATGACTATAATACATAATTTCATGGAATATAAATATATACATATGTGTATACATATATGCATATATGTTCATATATATTCTATGAAATATATGTATACGTATAGACTAGGAAATATGGGATTTTCTTTTTATAATCTTTTATATATACATATACATATTATATGCATACATGCATATGTGTGTGTGTGTGTGTGTATATACATATATATATATATATATATATATATAGAGAGAGAGAGAGAGAGAGGAGATGGAGGGTGTATTCATATATTAAGATCTATAAAAATGTGATCTTTCTGCCAGCCTATGGTATACTAGCTTTGATGAAATGTGGTACATTAAAAAAAAATAATAGTAACTAAATGAACTTTTGTCCTCCAATCCTATGTAGTTTAAACAGCCTGGTAAAAATGTTATATTAATGTGTTGATCTTGAATTTTCATATACAGATAATTAATTGTTCCTTGTAGGCTTGGGTTTGAGAAGAATTTCTGGAAATAAATTAATCTCCTGCACATTTTATTCCTGCAGAAGAAGGAGTGTCCATGGTCAGGACAAATTCTAGCACTACAAACAAGATGTCCTTCCTTATATATAACTGCTTTCTTCAAGCAAATGATTAGAAAGATTAACATGCAAATAACAGACTAAAGCAGCTCTTACAAGGGAAAAAAAACACGTCCTGATACACTGAAAATCACTGGTACCAAAATCTATTTCTATAAGCGTCAGTTAGTTTTATGATAATCAGAATACATTGTTTGGAGAAAAATATTAATTTAGGTAGGTCTGAAGAGTTGTCACCCAGTTAATTAAACCCATCTGCTATTTTTACTGTCAGAGCTACAGCAATCTGTTTGCCAGAAATTCAAAACCAGAAAAAAAGCCCCATGAGCCCCACAAACAATCTTTGTCTATGTCTTTCACCTAATATACATGAATTCGAATTTGAAAAGGTGACTAAAAAAAAGAAATTATCAGGATAATGTGCTTTATTTCATTTGTATTCATGGAAATTTAGGAAGTTAACTTTGAATATCATGGCATTCAGAAAAACCAAACTGTGAAATTGCAGGAAAAAAGAGAGAGTGTGTGTGTGTGTGTGTGAGAGAGAGAGAGAGAGAGAGAGAAAGGAGGTATAGAAATATCATTAAACAATTTTACTTTGTTCCTAAAATAGAAGGAGTGGTTTCACTTGCAATTAAAGTGTGTACTTTATTATTTATAATCTTCTCCTTGATTTGTGTCAAAAATTGTTCACTGCTCTTCTTTCTGTTATGTTAACTTTGGAGTAGAACTTGAAAGATGATTTTTTTTCATACTTAATGTCCTATGTAGTCTTTATTCTTTAGATAATACTGTATTACAGGAGGCCTAAGATTAGACTTGTTATTGAGAAATAATTCATATGTGACAATGTAATGTGAGTAATTACGTGCATTATAAATTTCCCAAATAGACATATGGTATCTTGTTTTCCCCTGTGAGTTTATCACTCAGGTGCTTAGGGAAGTGCATTAACTTTTCAAGACACCCATTTCCCTAAGCTTTTAGATTATGGCAGAGCATAGAATGTAAATAAACTGAGATATTTATCAGTAAAGAGAACTGGGTAAGCACATAGGATCTATGTGGCCACTGAACCTACACATCACATTTATCATTAGAAGTGTCAGTTTCCCTTTCACAGTTCATGAAACGAAAGTCGTCAGGAAGTGACAAACCACAAGAGCTAACGTGCTATTTTTAATCCTTATTTTATTTCATCTCATAGTCCGACATTATTATGCATTTCTTCCCCTTCATAATCCTACCTTTATGATTAGGTCCTCCCTTTCATAAACATCTCCTCTAACATTTATATCTTGTTGCTTTATGTCTTTTCCTAGAATGATTATATTCATACCTATGGGCTGAACTGATTCTGTTGTATTTATATTTTAAATTGTATTTTCATCTACTAGATTCCTCTACCTACTCTATTTTAAACTTACCCCACCCTCACCCAAATAGATCACATTTTGTTTTCCCTCAAACTTGATCTCCTCACCTATTTTTTATTCTTAAATTAAGAGTGTCCTTATTTACTGACTCTAGTCAATTCGAAGTCATGCCTCTCTTTCTTCCTTACCCAGTATTGTTTGTGAAGTCATGATGCCTGCCCTGAAATGTATGATGCCTGCCCTGAAATGTAAATTCTTTGAGGATGGAAACCAATAGTGACTATGTTGTTTGCCAAATATTAACTCAGTTCTGAATTTATATTAGGGTACACAATGTTTGTGCATACAATTACAAAAAAATATTAAACATAATTCATGTTATTGGTTACATTGGAATTTTATCATTAGAATTTTGCTTGGCATTGTTGGGTCATAGCAAGATTTCCAATTATTTTGTATAAGCCCTATTTTCATGGTCGTAGCTATCAGAAATAGATTTTATTTTCTTCTCTTTGTCCATACCACATGTAGGGAAAACCTGTAACCCTAAGGAACATCTAAGGTTTTATATAACCGCTTAAGAAAAAGATATATCCCTAAAAAACCTTTAATTCATCTGATTCCAGCTCATTACATCATTCACTGATTTATTGATTCACACATAATTGAATTATGTGATTTTAAGAAAGACTTACTTATTCAACACACATCTATATGTGAGGAACTTCCCTAGAACTTGGGTACATAGATAAAACAGACAATGACCCTTGCCCTCCTGAAACTTATATATATATGAAAGTAAGTGCTAATAACAAAAGAAAAGAGCAAAACTAGGTGGATGGTGAATCTCGAAGGGAAATATTGACGTCTCAAAGAAAAAGGGAGAGAGAACAAATGAAAATATTTTGGCCTTACTCCAGAAATTGTGACTGAGGAAGATAGATTACAATCCTTTTCTCCTTTTCTCCTTTCACAAACAGGGGTTGCATTTCTTTTTTTTTTTTCTTTTGTTCCCAGTCAACTCCCAGCCTAAATAGTGTGATAGAGAGTCTAATGTGCTGAAGAAATAAGCTCTGAAATAGCCAATGAAAGAAGCCATTCCTAAAGAATGAAGAGTTAATGAAGAATTTTTAACAGCCTATCGACTCAGCTTCACTCTGTTACCATTTAAATGGCCTCAAATGGGATGTGAAGCTTAACATATCATGAAATAGCATGTAGTTTCTGGTGGCTGCAAACATTTTCTCATTAATCCTAGTTGCCGGATACATCAGCAATACCAAGACAAGAGTCTACAGCCTTGCCTCAAAATTCTTTCTTTTGTTTTAAAGATGGAATTTAAGAAAATTAAGCAAAAAGCAAGACGACAAACATTTTCCTTCTTGTCACTATTATTAAAAATGCATTTTTAAACAAAAGAATATCCTGTTCATATTGGCAGTTATGACTAGACCCAGTATTCTACTTCCAACCAAAAAAAAAAGGATTAAAAATTCATATGTAACATACATGCCTCTCTCCTGTTTATTACCTGTTTATATGATGTCTTAAATGTTCACATGTCCTTGCTTCCATGTTTTTATATGTTGTCCATACATATAAGGGCCAAACATGCTATTTTGCCGTATCATATTGACAATCACAAAGTGTTTTTCTAATTATGAATATAATTACATATAAATATAAATTACATATATGCAACATGTCTTACTCATAGAAGTGCTACCATATCTATGACTTTTTTGCAAGATACCGACTTGGACAAAGTTGGGTTTTTTTCCCCCTTCTGATACAGATATTGACAAAATATCTGTAATAAAATTTGCCAATAGTGTATTATTAATTAAAAATATTTATAGGTAATCAAATCTTTGACACCTCAGTATCTCAATTGGATGTTCTTCCCTCAGTGATTAGGGTGAACGAGTGTCTGGGGTTGACCAGGATAGTTCCAGCTTATGCCGGGTATCTCACTATGCTATTACTAATCCTCCCTTTTACTCAAGAAAGCGTCCCTATTTATATGACCAATTAAATAGTCACCATATTCATGACTGATGTGAAACCTATCATTAGGACTTTGCTCTTTAATGTGACTTCCAAGACATTATTCATCTACTCCTCTACCCTTTTGAAACATCTTTAGCTCCTTTGAGAATTATTGCTATCATCTTTTCTCTCTTCATCACTGTCATGGACATCTCTGTGCATTTGTTGAAGGCTTTCGTAATTGGTCTTACTCTCTATCCCTACTGAGCTCTCACCCTTTTTGTATGTATGCTTTTGAACAGTCAAAAACTGTGAAGTCTCAGTTCTTTTCCATTTCATCTCTAATCATATTCACCTCCATCCAGTTTCATATTCATAATGATTCCCTGGGTCTTGTCTGCTTTGCCATAAAAATCTGATATTCAAACATTCCTTTTTTTGACTAACCCTTTAACCCCACCAATACCTCAAAGATTTGCCCCTTAACTATCATGCTTTCAGTCTTTTGTTAATTTCTTTGACCCTTAGTTTTTTCCTGTTTAGAATATTTCCCTTTTATATATTCTTGATTTTTCTTTTTGCCTTATTTCCCCAAAAGAACATAAATTTTAGTAGAGTAGGGATTTTTCTGTTTTGTTTACCAGTGTCTCTCTAATATCTACAAGGGTGGCTAGCACATAGTAGGCCTTCAACAGATATTTGATAAATGAATGTTTGAATCAGATTCAACCTAAATGTCAACTCAGATATCTTATTTTGGTGATTTAAACTCAAAAAGCTTCCACCTCCACTCGTACACTTCAGAAATGTTCTGTTCTATCTTGTTCATAGCAATAACAGCTCCAGAAATTTACTTGCTTTTTTTTTTTTTCCTTAACCTCAAAGTCAGGAACTGACTCTGTCTTGCTCACAACTCTATCCCTATCACTTAAATATTGCATAGTATATTATACAACTTCACAAAATTATATGGGTAGTAGCAACATCTAGTTCACTGGGCTGTTGAAAAGATCAATGATATCATATATAAGAAGCCTAGCAAAAGTAAGAACTCAACATTTAGCTATTTTCATTATGCCACACATAACAGCAGCAAGAGTAGACTTAAAAGCAAATTAATTTAAAAAAAAAAAGAAAGCAAATTGATCATGTTGTGAACTTACCATTCTTTTAAATGGCCAAACACTATCTTAAAGATGATGCTAAAACTCTTATTAACATGGCAGAGAAGGACCTGCATTATCTGATCTTTATTTGTGTTTCCTGTTTCATCTTATGTAAAGTTCAAACCACCTCAAAAGCCATGTTTTCAGTATGAAACTCTTTCAGTTCTCAAACTCTTCAAGGGCAGGGGTTATTTTGTGTTCTTGTGTACATCTTTGGTACCCATTGAAGTGACTAACACAGGACAGGTATAGAACTTTCATGGACTTCCATCAACATATCTAACGCCTCAGCAGCATCCACACCCCCATTCAATTTTCCTTCCCTCCTTTTACCATCAATAAAGCACAGGTGTCATATCTAATCCCCATTTACTACATGTACAATAGACTCTCTCCTTTCATGCATTTTCAAGGACATCACTCCACTAGCTTTCTTTCACTTTCTAACAGTATTACTCTTAATTCTCCAAAGAATCATCTGTCTATAATATGTTGCTTCTAGTCCCAATTTTTCAATGAAAACTCTACTTTTTCCTACCAGCTAAAATCTTTTTCTGTGCTCTACTTGCACCAGAACTTCTGGAAAGATATTACTTAAAGTTTCTACTTCCCTAACTTTCATTTTCTTTTTTTTAAAGCATACTTCAGTTTGGTTTTTATCCTGCCACATCTTCAAAAATGACCATAGCAAGGTCATCAATAACTTCTATGTCGCCAAATTGTCAGTGCTTTTTAATGCTGTTATTTGGAAATAGTTTCAAACCTGCAAAAGTTCCAAAAATAAAAATGGTGCAGAACACACCACATAGCCTTTATTTATATTTACTTATTGCTAACTTTTCATTCCATTTCCACCCCTTCTCTCTCTCTCTCCACCTAACCCCCAACCCTGAAATCAACATACCACCAGTTTTAACTTTGAAATGTTACAGAATGAGTTATGTATCATTGACAGGCCTTTAGTCCTAATAGTCCTAATCACAGTGTATTTTCTAAGAATAGGAATATATTCTTTTTTAAAATTTTTATTTATTTTTTAATTTCTTTTCAGTGCTCCAGAATTCATTGTTTATGCACCACACCCAGTGTTCCATGCAATACATGCCCTCCATAATACCCACCACCAGGCTCACCCAACCTCCCAACACCCTCCCCTCCAAAACCCTCAGTTTGTTTCTCAGAGTCCACAGTCTCTCATGGTTCTTCTCCCCCTCTGATTTCCCCCAACTCGCTTCTCTCCATCTCCCCATGTTTTCCATGTTATTCCTTATGCTCCACAAATAAGTGAAACCATATAATTGACTCTCTCTGGTTGAATTATTTCACTCAGCAAAATCTCTTCCAGTCCCATCCATCTTGTTACAAAAGTTGGGTATTTATCTTTTCTGATGGAGGCATAATACTCTGTAGTATATATGGACCATGTCTTCTTTATCCATTCGTCTGTTGAAGGGCATCATGGTTCTTTCCATAGTTTGGCAGCTGTGGCCATTGCTGCTATGAACACTGGGGTACAGATGGCCCTTCTTTACACTACATCTATATCTTTGGGGTAAATAACCAGTAGTGTGATTGCAGGGTCATAGGGAAGCTCTATTTTTAATTTCTTGGGGAATCTCCACACTGGTTTCCAAAGTGGCTGCACCAACTTGCATTCTCACCAACAGTGGAAGAGGGTTCCCCTTTCTCCACATCCTCTCCAACACATGTTGTTTATTGTCTTGTTAATTTTGGCCATTCTAACTGGTGTAAGGTGGTATCTCAATGTGGTTTTGATTCGAATCTCCCTGATGGCTAGTGATGATGAGCATTTTTTCATGTGTCTGTTAGCCATTTGTATGTGTCCTTTGGAGAAGTGTCTGTTCATGTTTTCTGCCCATTTTTTGACGTGATTATCTGTTTTGTGTGTGTTGAGTTTGGGGAGTTCTTTATAGATCTTGGATATCAGCCTTTTGTCTGTATTGTCATTTGTGAATATCTTCTCCCATTCCATGGGTTACCTCTTTGTTTTGTTGACTGTTTCCTTTGCTGAAGCTTTTGATCTTGATGAAGTCCCAATAGTTCATTTTTGCTTTTGTTTCCTTTGCCTTTGGAGACATATCTTGAAAGAAGTTGCTGTGGGCGATGTTGAAGAGGATACTACCTATGTTCTCCTCTAGGATTCTGATGGATTCCGGTCTCACTTTGAGGTCTTTTATCTATTTCAAGTTTATCTTTGTGTATGGTATAAGAGAATGGTCGAGTTTCATTCTTCTACACATAGCTGTCCAATTTTCCCAGCACCATTTATTGAAGAGACTGTCTTTTTTCCATTGTATTTTTTTTTCCTGCTTTGTTGAAGATTACTTGACCATAAAGCTGAGGGTCCATATCTGGGCTCTCTACTCTGTTCCACTGGTCTATGTGTCTGTTTTTGTGCCAGTACCATGCTGTCTTGGTGATCATAGCTTTGAAATCAGGCAACGTGATGCCCCCAGTTTTGTTTTTCTTTTCAACATTTCCTTAGCAATTTGGGGTCTCTTTTGGTTCCAAACAAACTTTAGGATTACATTAAAAAGATTATCCACCATGACCAGGTGGGATTTATCCAAGGGATGCAAGGGTGGTTCAACATTTGCAAATCAATCAATGTGATAGAACAAATCAGTAAGAGAGGAGAGAAGAACCACATGGTCCTCTCAATTGATGCAGAAAAAGCATTCGACAAGATACAGCATCTGTTCCTGATTAAAACGCTTCAAAGCATAGGGATAGAGGGAACATTCCTCAACTTCATAAAATCTATCTATGAAAAACCCACAACCAATATCATCTTCAATGTGGAAAAGCTGACCGCCTTCCCTTTGAGATCAGGAACACGACAAGAATGTCTTGTCTCTCACCAGTTTTGTTCAACATAGTATTAGAAGTCCTAGCAACAACAATCAGACAACAAAGAGAAATAAAAGGCATTCAAATTGGCAATGAAGAAATCAAACTCTCTCTTTGCAGATGACATGATACTTTATATGGAAAACCCAAAAGACTCCATCCGCAAACTACTAGAACTCATACAGAAATTCAGTAATGTGGCAGGATACAAAATCAATGTACAGAAATCAGTTGCTTTCTTATACTCTAACAATGAAAGTATAGAAGGGAAAAATAGAGAAATGATTCCATTTACTATTGCACCAAGAACCATAAAATACCTGGGAATAAACCTAACCAAAGAGGTAAAGGATCTGTACTCAAGGAATTGCAGAACACTCGTGAAAGAAATTGAAGAAGATGCAAAAAGGTGGAAGAACATTCCATGCTCATGGATCAAAAGAATAAACATTGTTAAAATGTCTATACTGCCTAGAGAAATCTATACTTTCAATGCCATTCTAATCAAAATTCCATCAGCATTTTTCAAAGAGCTGGAGGAATATATTCTTATATTACCACAGCACAGGCATCATCTTCATACATTTATATAATACCATAATATTAAATGAACTACCATCAATATTTCAAATTTGTCAGTTGATCAAATAATGTCTTTATACATTCCTTCCCCACACCCCACCACCCCCATGCAGGATATAGTGTAGAGCTAGTTACTCCATGTCATCATCATATTTCTTTAGCCTATCCATTTTGAAACATTACCACCAGTTGTGTCTCTTATGACATCAATATTTCTTAAAAATCAGATGTGTACCTCCTCACCTATTTTTGTTAATAGAACACTCCTTTTTGGCTAAAATAGATAATATCACGTCCATCTTACAGTATCACATCTGAAGGTATGCAATGTCCATCTGTTCATTGAAGATTTAAATTTTGCTCACACATTCAAGGTGTCATCTGACTTTTCCATCTTATGAATACTGTTATTTTTTTCACTCTACAATTGAAAAACAGTCTGTGAGGAAAAATTTAAATGAAAATTTTCTGTTCTTTTTCAAAATTTCCCTATAGACTTAGCTGCATGATAATCTTGCCTGATCTGAACTTTACCATGACTTTTAATAAATGATGTTTTTCTAACACCAGCCTCCTTCCAGTTTCACCAGTTTTTTTTTTCAGCAGTTTACTAAACAAGGTCTTTTCTTGCCCTCTCATTTATTTATTTACTATTATTATGGACTATGGATTTCTTGAGCTTTTTTGGTTAGTAATTTATTATTGTATTCCCTTGTTTTGATACTAATGTTGTCCAGATTTGGCCAGTGGGAAGACTTTCAATCGAGCTGCTGTGTTCTTGTGATATGCTCTCATCATTTTATGAATAGTTCCCTACTTTTTGACTTAAAAAGATGTTCCAGGCTCACTTTGTACCTCTTGTGCACTGCATTTGGACTCAGTCATTTCTCCTAGGAAGTCTGCTTTCCTTCAGTGGGGAAAGTTAGTAGAGACCAGAAATTAGGCACGAGATTGGGCTCATTGCTATTGAGGTATCTTTGCCTCTTACCCCTTTCAACAATCAGAGTTAGGGAAGACATGCTTGTATAAACACATATACATGTATATGCATACAAGTATACATGTTTATACTTACATGCATGCACCATTTACATGTATATATGGATCTTAATTTACACGCATTTTAGAGATTATGTGTTCACAGTAATTCCTTTCATTTTAGTTCATCCTCACGGATTGTTTTTTCTTCCTTACTCCATTCAGTATTTGTTTTTTCATTCTTCCTATAGTTATAATCCTGGCTCCCTATAACCTCTAGTGCATTTATTCATTTATTCAGTCCTATATCTAAAATAGTAGATGTAATTTAGGATTCTAAAATAGTATTAGAATTGTTATGTGTATGCCCTTACAATACACAAAGTTACTAAAAAGAATTGTAGGTGTCCACCTGCCTTGCCCAATGCAGAAAGCATATAGACAAATATTGTGTTCATTTATTTGAATTAAACCTTCCTTTCTTTTTTCCTTCCAACCTTGCACCTTGCTGTCTATGTTATTGTGGTAATTATTTGCAATAAAATTACATTATTTTCTTTTAATTTTCTTTCAGTTTTAGAATATTTCCCTCTTAACACATTCACTTCCCCAAAAATGCAGAACAATTTTAGTTATGAAATATTCTTATGCTATCTCTTTCACCATATTCCTTACTCCCTATATATAACCAAATACATTGTCTTTTTTGGTTTATTCTTCCTGTGCTGTGTTTTCTAATAAACAGTGTATATAGAGATACATTTTTTTCTCTTTTTCTCTCACAAAAGGTAGCATGCTATATGCTTTTATTCCTCTTTCTTCCACTTAAATTATCTTCAGAAAATTATTCCATCATTCATAGAAATCTTTTTCATTCACAGTTATATCTACAAAGTACTCCTTTATATGTAAAATGATCTTCTATGCTTTAAAATGTAAGTATTTCCAGTGTTTTGTGATCACAAATAATACTGCAATGAATAACTCTTGTTTGTGCATATTCATATATTTGGAGGTGAATCTTTAGTATAAATTAATGATAGTAGGATTGAGGTATTGAAAAGTAAATGCAGATGTGATTTTTTGCTGGATATGGCAAAGTTCTTATCTATGGAAGTTGTCATTTACATTCCCATCATCCGTGTATGAGAGTGCTTATTTTCCCATAGCCCTGCCAACAGATATTATTATCAGATTTTGAGTTTTTGCCAAGCTGATGTGAGAGAAATGGTATCTCAGTCTCATTTTAGGTTGCATTTATCTTATTCTGAGTGATATTGAATATCTTTTCATGTGTTTAGTGGCCATGTTTACTTCTCATTTTGTGAGTGGTGTGCTCATATATTTTGCTCATCCAATATAGAATTTTCCATTTTATTAGCCTCATATCTTAAAAGTTCTTTATAAATTGTGCATGTTAACCCTTTGTCATATATATTTCAAATTTTTCATTTATTTTTAATAGTGCATATGATTTTATTTTTATCGTCTTTCTTTTTCATTTATATAGTAAAATTTTTTTGGCATTTTTTGGATTCTTAGTGGTAGTTAGAAAGGCTTGCCCTACACCCAATCTCTAGAGGAGCTCATAATATTCCTCGTCCTTGTGTAGTTTCCATTTCACATATGGATTTTCCATACATTTAGAACTTATGCATGTATGTGTATGGTGTGACAATGGATCCAACTCTCATCTTTCACTAAATGGCTATCAAATTGTTACAACACCATTTATTAAAAAGCTCTACCTTGCCATTCTTTGTGTGTGTTTTGAAAAATATGATGCCAACCTAATTCCCAAAAATAAGTGATTGCCTGTATATTTTAGCCTTCAGTCCCTGAAGATATTTTTTTATCTCCAAAGTTTAGTCCTTTTGCTAGAGTATGCCTTAGAATTTATCATTCTGAGCCATTTTTCCCTCATAGTCAGTGGGCTCTTTCGATGTGAAGATAAATATATTCTCTAATTTCTAGAAATTCTTCTTGAGTTATAATTTTAAATATTAGTTCATTTCCATGTTTTTGTTTAATATTCTCAGAGACACTGATAATATGAATGTCTAACCTCTTTTACATGTTTTCCATTTCAATCAATTTTTCTTCATCCCTTTTTATTTTTTAATCTCATTTTCATTCTCTTGGGCTTTGTGATTTTCCTCAATGTCTTAAGGTTTTATTTAATTCTAATCTACCTTGTGCACCTTGAAATTTAGTCTTTATTTCTGATAAGACTTTGTCTTTTTATTCCCATTTGTATCATTAGTTCATGTAACACTGTTTTAAATTCTTCTTATTTTTTTTTCCATATCTTCTTATTAGGATTTTTGTCTGTTTGTTTTGTTTTGTTTTGTTTTCTGTTTGTATTTCTGAATCAAAGTGTTTATATCCCTACACTTCTTTATTTGAGGATATTTAATCCTATTAGTTATTGTATTTCAATTTTCTTCATATGGTAGTTATTCTGAGAGAAAGTCTTTATCAGTAGATCTTTTATATTCATGTCTAATGTTTTATAATAATTTTGTATGGATGTAGTCTACTTTCTTCCAGTTTTATTCATTTCATAGGTGTGGTTCCTAGTCTAGGAATATCTTTGATGTGCAACCTCTTGATATTTATTGTTTTGCTTCCTACTTCTAAGAGTAATATAACTGTACTTCCTAAGACCTCAGTTCCTTTCTGCTGTTTTTCATGCAGTCTTTCCAGTCTTGCCTTTTCTGCTCATCCTACCCGCAGTCTTCTGATGGTGGCCATAGATGGGGGTTGTAGGAATTTGTTTCCTTTTTACTTCTACTTGAAAGAATTTGAAGGTTACCTCTCTCTGCTTCCTAATAATGCTGAAGATTGTTGGCCTTGTTGATACTTTGATTATATTGTGAAGGTAAGGGGGAATTTCAGAATTATGCTGCTATTGTTTTGTAAAACTCCATTGGTTAATTCTCAATCCTCATTTTGTGTGATTTAGCAACAGTATTTGGAAGGATGATTACTTCCTTCTTCTGAATATATTTTCTTCATTTAACTTTTAGGACACTAGAGTCTTATTTTTTTCTTACAAATTTGTCATTGTTTCTTTGTTTATTTTGCTGGTTATTCCATCTCTCCCAGTACCCCACATCTTATTTCTACCATATAGATCATTCTCTGAAATTCCAGAGTTGTATATACAGTTTTTACTCACCATTTGCACTTATATTTCCAATAGATACCTCAACATGTTCTAAACTGAACTCTTACTTGGTCTACCACTCATCACCTCTCTGACAACATCTCTTACTACTCTACCATTTGATCATCATATTTTAGTTGCACTGGTATCCCTGTTGTGCTACAAACAAGCAAGATATTCTCTGGGATTGGGATTTTGCAATAAGAGTTCTCCCTGCTTAGAATACTCTTCACCCAGCTCTCCAAATTACTAACTCTCTTACTTCTTTCAAGTATATACTCAAATACTACCTCCTCAATTGACCTTCCTATTAATACTATTGCCTACTTTGTAACACTGTAAGCCCACTTATTTTGGTTTACATTTTAATTCTTTATGGGATTTACCATCAGCCAACATAAAATGTTGGATCCACAGAGACTCTTCTCTTTTGTTGTATGTTATTCTAAGTGCTTAGAAGAGTGTCTGACACATAACTGGTACTTAACAAATTGTTGTTAAACAAATGCTGACCACTTGAAATAAATTCCTCAATTTTCTGATTTTTAGAGTTTAGACAGATGCCTTATTTATGTCTCAGTTCATTATCAATTAATAGTGAATGTCCATAATCCCATGTTAGATTTAGAGTTTACATTTCTACTGAAAAGTTCATATTTAATAAACTGACTATACAATTGAAGAACATAGACCAATTAAAGAAGATTTTAGTCTTGATCATTGGTGAATATTTTACAAATTAAAAAAAAACAATAGTTAAATTAAAGGTTGGATTTTATGTTTCAAGTTTATGGGAGGTGACAATATTCAAGGTTCCATATTTTAATATTCATAGTACATCCCCATTATTTAAAAAAAATAAGAAATCAACCATTGAAACAAAAGAGGGATTTTTTTAGTTTTTAGTATTTTCACTTAGAACATATTTATCACAGTATATTCATTGATACCAATTACCACTGTTGTCATCTTCTTCTTCCTTTTCCTCTTCCTTCTTCTCCTCTTTCTTCTCCTCCTCTTTCTTCTCTTTTTCCTTCTCCTCCTTTGCCTTTTTTTCTTTTCCTCCTCCTTCTCCTTCTTCTCCCCCTCCTCCTTCTTCTCAATTAAGAAAATCATAGAAGAAGCACAATGTTAACATATTTCATTCATCATGTTGTGTTGCTAATTAAAATAGAACCAAAATTTTATTCTCGTAAACAGAGGACTTAGAAAATATGTCAGAAAAGCTCCTCAGTTTAGCAAAATATTAACTGAGGCAGAAAAATTATATCATTTACCAATGATCACACAGTTAGTTAATGACAAAATGAGGACAAGAATTCAGATCCCCTAATTGCCAAATCAAAAGTCCTTTCTACTATCCTTTATTGTAATATCATTTAAAAACATATCATCAGTGTTTTTGGTGGATTACAAGATAAGATAGTATGTATTTTTCCTTTTTTCTGTTGCTTTTTATTTCCTTATCCATGTTTTTTATGAATTATAGATATTTGGACCTATATAAAAATGTTTGGATGTTAGATTTCAATTTCTAGAAATTTACTCAAAAATCTAGAAATTTATTGATAGATTATTATAGAAAAGTGTGCCTATATCATCTGGGACATTTTCTTCTCAAGCTAATGTTAAAAAAAAAAACAAAACAAACCAAAACAAAACAGCCCCCAAACCATGAGGGCATTCATATTTCACAAACTAAAAGGTTAACAGAAAGTTTCCAGAATCGGTTAGCCATATAGCTCAACAACTATCAAATTTTATCCCATGTTTCCATTTGGCATCCTCATCTTGTAAACTTGTGCTCTTACACTGCAAAGGTGCATAATACAATGACCATTGACACTTTTCAAAGCATTGTATGTGGATGTCAATAACTACGTAGAGTGAAAGTACACTGTTCACCCTACTATATCACTCGATGTGAGCTGAATTTCTTATACAGAACATATATATATGGTCTGTATACTTTTTAAATCCATGAGAACAACACCTGTCTTTTAATTGGTCTGTTTTGGTCAAAAATTTTATTTATTTATTTGAGAGAGAGAGATCACAAGTAGGCAGAGAGGCAGACAGAGAGAAAGGGGGAAGCAGGCTCCCTACTAAGCAGAGAGCCCAATACAGGGCTCGATCCTAGGACCCTGAGATCTTGATCTGGGCCAAAGGCAGAGGCTTAACCCACTGAGCCACCCAGGTGTCCCTGCATTTATGATTATTAATATGTTTTAGTTTATTTCTATCACCATATTATTTGATTTCTGTTTCTCTGCTTTTAATTGTTGTTTCCCTTTTCTTGTCTTATTTGAAGAGTTTCAAAATTGTATTATTCCATTTTAATATGAATTGTGTTTTAAATTAAAATGTATATATATAGGTTTTTGTTGTTATTGTTTCTCTAGGAATTATGGTACACGTACACTTAAATTTTGAAGGTCTACTTAAAATCTGTATTTTAGCAGTTCACATGAATGTAAAAATCTTACAACCATATAGGTTCCTTTAGTCTTCTTCCTTTATTTTAGAGTTGTATTATATATTGCATCTCTATATATAGGCAATCATCAAACAATGCTATAATATCTGCATTTAATTTTAAGACATAGAGAAATCAAGAAGAAAGGATTAATCTATTATATTTACTCAAATACTTTTTATCTCTATTGCTCTTCCTTATTCAAGTGGTTCAAGATTTTTGTATAGTATTATTTCCCTTCTGATAAAATTCCCTGAGCAATTCTTTGGGAGCATGTCTGCTGGTTAGGAATTTTCTTAGTTTTCCTTCATTTAAAGATTCTTTATTTCACTTTCATTACTTAAAGATGTTGTCATTAGATATAGCATTTGGGGTTTAAAAGACTTTTCTTTCATCCCTTTAAAAGTGTTGTGCCAGTTTCTTTGGCCTTGATGGTTTTTGATGAGTAGTTGGCAGGTTTTGTTTTGTTTTGTTTTGTTTTTTAATTCTTCTTTCCTACCAGAAAATTCACCAGTTTTTCTTCTTTTTTCCTCAAAATTGCGTTTCCTTGCCATTAGTTTTTTTCTTTGAAATTTGTTTCCTTAAATTTTTCATTTTAATTCCAGTATAGTTAACATACAGTGTTATATTAGGTTCAGGTGTACAATATAATGCCTCAAAATTTCTATATGTTACTCAGTGCTCACAATAAGTGTAGACTTTTCCCTATCACCTATTTAACCCATCCCCCACCCCATATCTCCTCTGGTAACCATCATTTTGTTCTTCATAGTTAAGAGTCTGTTTTTTGGTTTGTCTTTCTCTCTCTTTTTCTCTCTCTTTTGTTCATTTGTTTTGTTTCTTAAGTTCCACATGTGAATGAAGTCATATGGTGTTATTCTTTCTCTGACTGACTTATTACAATTAGCATTATACTCTTCAGCTCCATCCATATTGCAAATGTCAAGATTTCATTGTTTTGATGGCTATACATATGTATATGTATATATACATATATATATATTTTTTTTCTTCATCAGTTCATCAATTAATGGACCCTTGGGCTGCTTCCATAATTTGACTATTATAAATAATGATGCCATAAACATGGGGATGAGTATATCCTTTCAAATTAGTGTTTCTGTATCCTTCCAGTAAATACCCAGTAGTATAGTTACTGGATCATAGGGTAGTTCTATTTTTAATTTTTTGAGGAACCTCCATACTGTCTTCCACAGTGACTGTACTTGTTTGCATTCTCACCAACAGTGCAAGAGGTTTCCTTTTTCTCCATATTCTTGCCAACGTGTTATTTCTTATGTTTTTGATTTTAGCTTTCTGGTAAATGTGAGGTAATATCTGATTGTAGTTTTGATTTGTTTCCTGATGATAAATGATACTGAGCATCTTTTCATGTGTCTATTGGCCATGTATATGACTTCTTTGGAGAAATGCCTGTTTATGTCCACTGCTCATTTTATTAGATTATTTGGTTTTCGTGTGTCAAGTTTTATAAGCTCTTAAATATTTTTGATACTAGGGGCACTGGGAAGCTCAGTTGTTTAAGTGTCCAACTCTTGACTTCAGCTCAGGTCATGATCTCAGGGTCATGAGATTGAGCCCTGTGTCGGGCTCTATGCTCAGCTCAGAGTCTGCTTATCCTCTCCCTGTCCCTCCTGCCCCTCCCCCTGCTCTCTCTCTCTAAAGTAAATAAATAAAATAAATCCCTATATATTTTTTATATTAACCCTTTATTGGATATATCATTAGCAAATATCTTTTCCCATTTAGTAGGATGTCTTTTAGCTTTGTAGATTGTTTCCTTTGTTGTGCAGAAGCTTTTTATTTTGATGTAGTTCTCATAGTTTATTTTTGCTTCTGTTTCCCTTCCCTCAGGAGATATATCTAGAAAAATATTGTTATGGTCAATGTCAGAGAGATTACTGCCTGTGTTCTCTTCTAGGATTTTTATGGTTTCAGGTCTCACATTTAGGTCCTTAATCCATTTTGAATTTTTTTATGTGTATGATGTAAGAAAGTGGTTTAGTTTAATTCTTTTACATGTGACTGTCCAGTTTTTCCAACACCATTTGTTAAAGAGGCTGTCATTTTCCATTGCATATTCTTGCCTCTTTTATCAAAGCTTAATTGACCTTATAATTATGGCTTTGTTTCTGGTCTGAGCTTTTTATCCTTTCCCATTCAATTATGTACCTGTTTTGATTAGGTGCCAGTATCATATCGTTTTGATTACTACATCTTTGTAATATAACTTGTACTCTAGAATTGTGATACCTCTAGTTATGTTTTTCTTTTTCAACATTGATGTGTGGATCTTTTGTGGTTCCATACAAATTTTAGGATTATTTGTTCTAGCCCTGTGAAAAATACTATTGGAATTTGTTATGGGTTGTGTTAAATCTGTAGGTTGTTTTTTGGAAAGTATGGCTATTTTAACAGTATTTGTTCTTCCAGTCCATGAACGTGGAATGTGTTTTGATTTATTTGTGTTGTCTTCAATTTCTTTATCAATGTTTTATAGTTTTCAGAGTACATGACTATCGCTTCCTTGATTAGATTTATTCCTAGGTATTTTTCTTTGTTTCTAAGTTTATTCCTAGGTATTATCTTTGGTGCAATTATAATGTGATTGCTTTCTTAATTTCTTTTTCTGCTGTTTCATTATTACTGTATAGAAGAAATACAACAGATTTCTGTACATTGATTTTTGTATCCTGCGACCTTACTGATTTCATTCATCAGTTCTAGTATTTTTTTCGTGGAGTCTTCGGGTTTTCTCTACAGAGCATCATATCATCTGCAAATAGTGCAAGTTTTACTTCTTCCTTAGCAATCTGGATGCATTTATTCCTTTCTCTTGTCTTCTTGTGACTAGGACTTCCAGTACTATGTTGCGTAAGAGTGCCAAAGCTGGACATCCTTGTTTTATTCTTAATCTTAGCAGGAAAGCTCTCAGTTTTCCCAACAGAGTATGATGTTCACTGTGGGTTTTGCATATAATGTCTTTATTATGTTGAGGTATATTCCCTCTAAATCTACTTTGTTGAGGATTTTTATCATGAATTAATGTTGTACTTTGTCAAGTGTTTTTTCTGCATCTATTGAAATGATCATATGGTTTTTATCCTTTTATTGATGTGATATATCACACTGACTATTGAATTACACTTGCATTCTAAGAATTATTGACTATTGAATTACCCTTGCATTCTAAGAATAAATCCCACTTGATAGTAGTGAATGGTTTTTGTGTGTGTGGTTTTTTTGTTTGTTTGTGGATTGTTTTGTGAATGATTTTTAAAATGTATTCAGTTTGCTAGTATTTTGTTGAGGATTTTTGTATCTATGTTCATCAGAAATATTGGCCTGTAGTTCTGCCTTTTTGTGATGTTTTATCCGGTTTTTTTTATCAGGGTAATGCTGGCTTTATGGAATGAATTTGGATGTTTTCTTCCTTCTATTTTTTGGGATAGGTAGAATAGGTATTAATTCTTTAAACGTCTTTGAATTTACCTGTGAAGTCATCTCATCATGGACTTTTATGTGTTGGGGGTTATTTTTATTACTAATTCAATTTCATTGTTGGCAATTGGTCTGTTCAAAGTTTCTATTGTTTTCTGCTTCAGTTTTGATAGGTTATATGTTTCTAGGAATTTATCCATTTCTTTTAGGTTGTCCAATCTGTTGGCATGTAAATTTTATTAATATTTTCTTATAATCCTTAGTATTGCTATGGTGTCAGTTATTTCTCCTCTTTCATTTCTGATTTTGTTTGATTCTTTCTTTCTTTCTTTTTCCTTTTCTCTTTTTCTTTTTTTTTTTTTTTTGGAGTTGGGCTGAAGGTTTATCAATTTTATTGATTTTTTTTCAATGAATCAACTGCTGCTTTCATTTATATTTTACATTTTTTAAAATTTCTATTTTGTTTATTTCTATTCTTTATTATTTTCTTCTTTATCTTTATTATTTTCTTCTTTATTTTTATTATTTTCTTCTGTCTACTGGTTTTGCAGTTTGTTTGTACTTCTTTTTTTTTTTTTTTAAGATTTTATTTATTTGTCAGAGAGAGAGGGAGAGAGAGCAAGCACAGGCAGACAGAATGGCAGGCAGAGGCAGAGGGAGAAGCAGGCTCCCGCTGAGCAAGGAGCCTGATGCGGGACTCGATCCCAGGACGCTGGAATCATGACCTGAGCCAAGGCAGCTGCTTAACCAACTGAGCCACCCAGGTGTCCCTTGTTTGTACTTCTTAAGTGTTAGTTTAGGTTGTTTATTTGAGACTTTTCTGACTTCTTGATGTAGGCTTGTCTTGCTATAAACTTCTCTCTTATTATGGCTTTTGATGCATCCCAAATATTTTGGACCATGGTGTTTTCATTTTTATTTGTCTCCATGTAGTTTTGATTTCCTCTCTGACTTTTTGGCTGACCTATTCATTGTTTAATAGCATGTTATTTAACCTCCGTGTATTTGTGCTATATCCATATTTTTGTCTTATGGTTGATTTATAGTTTTATAGCATTATTTCAGAAAAGAATCATGGAATGACTTTGAGGTTTTTGAATTTGTTTAGACATGTTTTATGGCCTAATATGCCATCTATTCTGGAGACTGTCCCATATGCACTTTAAAAGAATGTATAGCCTACTGTTTTAAGATGTAGTGTTCAGAATATTTCTGTTAAATCACCAATGATCTGATGTGTCATTCAAAGCCACTGTTTCTTTGTTGATTTTCTCTTTGGGTGATCTGTCCATTGATGTAAGTGGGGTATTAAAGTCCCTTACTATGATTGTATTAGTATGGATTACTTCCTTTATGTTTGTTATTAACCACTTTAAGTATCTGGGTGCTCCCATATTGGGTGCATAAGTATTTACAATTGTTATATCTTGTTGAATTGACCCCTAAGTGATTATATTTGTCCTTCTTTGTCTCTTGTTACAGTTGTTTTAAAGCCTGTTTTGTTTGATTCAAGCAATTCTATCTTGGCGTTCTTTTCACACCCATTTCCATGATAAATCCTTCTCCAACCCTTCACTTTTTTTTTTCTTTTTTTCTTTTTTCTTTTTCTTTTTCTTTTTCTTTTTTTTTTTCTTTGTCAGAGAAAGAGAGAGAGAAAGACAGAAAGAGAGAAAAAGCATAGCAGGGGGAATTGCAGGCAGAGGGAGAAACAGGCTGCCTGCTGAGCAAGGAGCCCAGTATACAACTCAATCCCAGGACCTGGGATCATGATCTGAACCAAAGGCTGATGCTTACCTGACTGAGCCACCCAGGTGTCCCCATCCCTTCCCCTTCAATATGTGTGTGTGTTTAGGTCTGAATAATTCTCTTAGAGTCATCATATAGATGGGTCTTGTTCTTTTTATCCATTCTATCACTTTTGATTGGAACATTTAGTCCATTTACATTCAAAGTAATTATTAATAGGTATGCATTTATTGTCATTTACTTGTTTTATGCTGATTTTTGTAGTTTTTCTCCATTTCTTTCTTCACTTGCTCTCTTCTCTCATGATTTGTTGGCTTTCTTTAGTAATATACTTGGGTTAATTTATCTTTAATTTTTGCGTATCTATTACTGTTTTTTGATTATGGTTACCATTTGGTTTTTATATAACATAGTAATCTATATGAAGTTGATGGTCACTTAAGTTTAAACCCATTCTTTACTCTTTTCTCCCCATGTTTTAGGTATATGGGGTCATATTTTATATTCTTTTATTTTTGAGTCCCTTGACTGATTTTTACACATTCACTTATTTTTACTGCTTTTGTGCTTTTTATTTTCTTTACTGCTACTTATGGTCTTTCCCTTCTTCTGAAAGAGTCCTCTTTAACATTTCATGTAGGGCTGGTTTAGTGGTCATCATTCCCTTTAACTTTTGTTTGTCTGGGTAACTCTTCATCTCTTCTTCTATTTTGAATAATATTCTTTCTGGATAGACTATTCTTACCTGCATATATTTTTCCCTTTCAGCACTTTATTTATTTATTTATTTATTCATTCATTTACTCATTCATTCATCCATTCATTTAATCATTCTGAGAGAGAGAATGAGTGAGCATGGGTGAGTGGGGTGTGCGGGGAGTTTGGGTGTGAGAAACAGAGATTGAGGGAGAGAGGGAATCCTAAGCAAACTACTTGCCGAGCACAGAGCCTGTTGTGAGGCTCAGTCTCATGACCCTGAGGTCATCACCTGAGCTAAAACCAAATTAGACAGTTAATCAACTGAGCTATCCAGGTATTAACCTTTCAACATTTTAGATCTGTCATGCCTCTTTTTTCCAGCCTGCAATGTTTCTTCTGAAAAATCAGCTTATAGTGTTATGGAGTTTCCCTTGTATGTAAATGCTTTCTTTTCTCTTGCTGCTTTTAAAGTTCTCTCTTTATCACTGCTTCTTGCCATCTTCATTACTATATGTCTTGATGTAGACCTCCTTGTGTTGATTTTGTAGTGGGAATCTCTGTGCCTCATGGATCTGGATTTCTGCTTTCTTCCCCAGATTTGAAAAGTTTTCAGCTATTATTTCTTCATATAAATCTTTCCCCCCATTTCTTTTCCTTCTCCTTCTGGGATCCCTATAATGCGAATGTTATTATGCTTGATGGTGTTGCTGAGTTCCCTACCTGTTCTCATTTTGCATATTTTTTCCCTCTCACCTGCTCAGCTTGAGTACTTTCCATTACTCTGCCCTCTAGGTTGAGGATTCATTTTTCTGCTTTGTCAAGTCTACTATTTGTTTCACTCAGTGTATTTTAAATTTCATTTATTGTGTTATTCATCTCTGATTGTTTCTTATTTTATCTCATGTTAAGGGTCTCACTGATGTCCTTCACTCTTTTCTGAAATCCAGTGAGTATCCTTATGACCATTACTTTAAATTCTCTATTAGGCATGTTACTTATCTCCATTTTATTTAGCTCTCTCACTGTGATTTTGCCCTATTCCTTCATTTGGGACATATTCCTATCTCCTCATTTTATCTAACTCTCTGTATCTCTGGTTTAGAAAAGACAGCTATGTCTCCTGCACTTGAAAGTAATGATCTTATGAAAAAGAGGTCTATAGTGCCCGACCATGCAGTGTCTCCTATTCACCAGAATCTGGAGCTTCAGGATTATCTCCTATGTGTGATGCATATGCCTTGCCGTTATGGATGAGCTGTTTTTTCTTCAGTTCAGTCAACTATAATGGTTCTCTTTGCCTCTTGTATATGGTGTTTGTTCCTGTGATGTTAGTGTATCAGTCTGGGGTCGCTTTGGACTTGAGTTGAGTTAGATCAAGTGTTTGTCAGAGATGCAGTACCATCAAACTGCAGGGCACTTCCCATGCATTGTCCCCTGAGAAGCTTTCATTGGTAGGCAAAGCCTGCAGTCAGAACAGCTGTCTGCCTCCAGTCCACTATTGGGGCCCCTATCTTACTGTATTTGGTTATCTTTCCCTTTCTCCAGGGAAGGAGTCATTTTGGAGTGGTGCTGGCCACTGAAGGGACTATTTGCACACTCTCAGACTTGTGGCAATACCCTGTATGGGCTCTAGCCAAGCAAGTATTGAAGGGGGCAGACCCACCAAAGCAAATGATGTTGGGGGCAGTGTAGCCAGGTGGCAGTGGTTGTAAGCTCTGTGCACCCCTAGTCCTCTCTGTGAAAGGCTCTGGAGTGCCAGGATTGAGGCAGGCTGTCTGGAGGGGTGGATTAGTGGAAGCACAATGCAGTGGAGCAATGGGGAAGTGGTGCTACCAAGTTAGGTAGGGAGTCCTGCAGGTGGTCATATGCTTATGTTCAGGAATGGGGGAGGGAAATGGCATCTGTCAGTTTCTTTGTTCCTGGAAGAGTTCCAGCAATTTCTCTCCTTCCAGAATACACTCCAAAGTTAGTAAATGACCCTTTCTCCCATCTGTCCTAAGCAACTTTCAAACTACTGCTTTTATGTTATATTTCTATGGACTGTTTGTTGTGTTGTCTTTTTAAAGGCAAGGACTCAGTTTCCTCCTGCCCTCGTAGCAGTTCCAGAGTGGATCCCATCAATTTTTTTTTTTTTTAATTCCAGGTTTTAAGTCCCGCTGGTTGTAAAAACATGAAATTCAGTTCCTCTGGTTTTCAAATCCAAATACTATGGAATTCATCTTTACCATGAAGGCTCCCTAGTGTGGGGGTTTGTTTCTCTCCCCTCTTTGTGCTGCAGCATCCTCCCTTCCTGTGGGCAGTCCTGGGAAGCTGTTTAGTTCCCAACTTCATCTTTGCCCTTCCTACCCTCTTTGATGTGGCTTCCTCTATACATTTAGTTGTGGAATATGTTCTGCCATTTGAGTCATTTTCTGGGTTCATTACATTAATGTGAGTGTTATCTGGTTGTTTCCATGGGACGAGATGAACCTAGTGTCCTGCTACTCTGCAACATCTTCCCAGAAGCTCCTCCTATTTGCTTTTAGTTTTTAACTCTTTTATTTTCATGTCTTTGGATGTGAATTTTTTTTCTATTTTAGATTTATCCTATTTGGTAGTTGATGAGCTTTATGGATCTTTAAAGTTGTTGCTACTGTTGTTACTAACCAAATATGTGTTCAGTGCTATACTCTTCTCCTTGGATTCCAATCACACAAATATAGGACCTTTTATTATTTGTTATTACCCTATAAATTATTGAGATCCTCTTTATTTTTTCCAGTGTATTTTCTCTCTGTTATTCAGATTGCATAATTTGTCAGTTTATCTTCAAGTTCACTGACTCTTTCCTGTCATCTCTATTATGATGTCAACTCCATTCAGCTCATTTTTGTTATTGGATTTTATAGTTCTAAAATATTCATTTACCTTTTTATTCATATCTTTTATTTCTTTGCTGAGAAGTTTTGTGTTTCTATTGGGTTTAACAGAGGCCTCATTTACTTATTGGGCATTTTTATAATAGCTGGGTTAAGTCTTTGTATCATCTGTGTTATCTCAGCTTAGGCATCTACTGATTTTTTTATGCAAGTTTAGATTGTTCTGATTCTTTATATGTTGAGTAATGTTGAAGTATATCCTGAACATTTATGAATATTATGTCCTAAAAATCTACATCTTATTAAATCCTATGGAGGATATTTATATTCTTGCTATATCAGCTGGTCAGTTGAGTTATGCTCATATCACAATTCTGTACTTTTTTCTTTGGGCTGTGGTTCCAATATCAGTTCACTTTTTAAAATCTTTGCAGTGACATTCAGGTGACAGTGACATTCTGTCCTGTGTATGCATCATCCAGTGATCAGCTGGGGATTTGGGATTGGTCTTTTAGTTTGGCACTCAAAAGCTTTCCTTTGCTAAATAACATAAATCCTTGAATGCTCTTGTTAGGTATAAAGTCAGGATTTCATAAACAATTTTATGGGGTTGCTTTTCTAAGCTCCTCCTTCTCTGTAACCTTTCCATTACTTTCCATTTCTCTTGGTCTTCTCTTTTCTGTTTTCTGTTTAGAAATATGAGGCTATCCCATTCTGCAATACATTCCTGCATCTGTGCCCACATCTACAGCCTAGCAATGGGAAGCCAGAAAGAAAAATAATGTTGGCCCCACTCTCTTGGAGCCACAGTTCCACCAATTGGTAAGGAAGATTCCTTACTTTCAGATGTTTAACTCCCATAAATTGCTATTACTGCTAAATACTGCTGACACACTTGCTTACCATGTGGGGTAAAGTAGAACAGAGAAAATAAATTTTTAAAAAGTAAGGGATTTTTCACATTTCCTATGAGAATTAGATGTTCAGTTTCTCACTCCTTTAGCCAGAAATAGAGGGCTTTTCCTATAGCTTCCTCTTTCTGTTCTCTAGTATTTGCTTCTGGTGAATTGAGTGTAGGCAAGAGGATGGTGGAGGAAAAAAATGCTAACTTCACTAATTTAGTGGTATTTTGAATTCTGGCCTCCTACTCCAATTTGCCTGATGCTTTTAAGTTTTTAGAGGACCCCCGCCCACATATTTGCTCCATGAATTTTGCCCAAGTTTTATAACTGTACTCATTGGGAGAAACAAGGTATAATGTATTCACTCCAATTTGCCCAGAATTAGAATTTTATTCTGGTAATTAATTAATTTTATGATAGCTTAATTTTATTTTTGTTTCTGCCAAAAAGCCATCATTTCTTTCAACAATTATGAAAAGTAACTTTTCATTCTGATCTTATAAGCAGATTCTTGCTATTGTGTTTTCATATACAAAGGATACTTTATTTCTCTAATTTTAAGTTATTTTGGATATTTTATTGATTTCTATAAGAACAACTATATTTATCAACACATATTTTTCTAATTATCATTTAATACACGGTTGCAATGGTTAATTTACCTATTCCAATAGTTTGCAAATCTCTTAAGGTTACACACTCTATTTTATACATGTGTTTTCAAACTTAAAATGAAATGACTTGCACATGTTACTTTAAAAATATGCATTGAATAGATGGATGGATGGTTGGGTGGGTGGGCAAGGGGATACTGCGATAGAAGAAAACATATACACACTGCTCTAAAAAGAACTATATTTTACCATTTCCCACTCAAGAATACAGATGTAGGAAACATTTTTATTTATTTTCTTGGCTCCACCAGGATCATAAGTCTAGTAATTTTTTGGGGGGGGTGGGAGAATGCATTCTAAAGATACCCTGGTATCTTTAAAAGAAATTTCTAAGTAATGAATACTGGAAACATTTAAAAGAATTTAAAAAATTAAAAGAAAATTCTAAGTAATGAATACTGGAAACATTTGTAGTTTGTTTCTCTAGATCTTTTATTACCTGAAAAATTACTCTTTGGTGTAAAAAATAAAACACTACTGTAATATAGTCCCTTATCTGTTCAGGTAACTCACAGGTGGAATAAGTTAGGTACCTCTAAGACTAAAAATTCATTTGGCCACTAGGAAACAATTCAGGACATTAGAGCAGAGTGGGCTTGTTGAGAAATTTCCATTAATTCTATTTGCCCCAGGGGTACAGGTCTGTGAATTGTCAGGCTTACTACCCTTCACAGCACTCACCATATCATGTACCCTCCCCAATGTCCATAACCCAACCACCCTCTCCATACCCCCACTCCCCCCAGCAATCCTGTTTGTTTTGTGAGATTAAGAGTGTCTTATGGTTTGCCTCCCTCCCGATCCCATCTTATGTCATTTATTCCTTCCCTACCCCCCTTACCCCCAACTCTGCCTCTCAAATTCCTCATATCAGGGAGATCATATAATAATTGTCTTTCTCAAATTGACTTATTTCACTCAGCATGATACCCTCTAGTTCCATCCACGTCATTGCAAATGGCAGGATTTGGTTTTGTTTTGGTTTTTCTTTTGATGGCTGCAAAGTATTCCTATATATATATACCACTTCTTTATCCATTCATCTGTTGATGTACATCTAGGTTTTTTACATAGTTTGGCTGTGTGGACATTGCTGCTATAAACATTTGGGTGCACATGCCCCTTTGGATCACTACATTTGTATCTTTAGGGTAAATACCCAATAGTTCAATAGCTGGGTTTTAGGGTAGCTCTATTTTCAACTTTTTGAGGAACCTCCATGCCGTTTTCCAGAGTGGCTGCACCAGCTTGCATTCCCACCAACAGTGTAAAAGGGTTCCCCTTTCTCTGCACCCTTGCCAACATCTGTCATTTCCTGACTTGTTAATTTTAGCCATTCTGACTGGTATGAGGTAGTATCTCATTGTGGTTTTGATTTGTATTTCCCTGATGCCGAGTGATGTTGAGCATTTTCTCATCTGTTTTTTGGCCATTTGGATGTCCCCTTTGCATAAATGTCTGTTCATGTCTTCTGCCCATTTCTTCTTGGATTATTTGTTCTTTGGGTGTTGAGTTTGATAAGTTCTTTATAGATTTTGGATAGTAGTCCTTTATCTGATATGTCATTTGCAAATATCTTCTCCCATTCTGTCAGTTGCTTTTGGTTTTGTTAACTGTTTCCTTTGCTGTGCAAAAGCTTTTGATCTTGACGAAGTCCCAATAGTTCATTTTTGCTCTTGCTTCTCTTGCCTTTGGCGATGTATCTAGGAAGAAGTTGCTTTGGCTGAAGTCGAAGAGGTTGCTGCCTGTCTTCTCCTCAAGAATTTTGATGGATTCCTGTCTTACACTGAGGTCTTTCATCCATTTTGGGTCTATTTTTGTGTGTGGTGTAAGGAAATGGTCCAGTTTGATTCTTCTGCATGTGGATGTCCAATTTTCCTAACACCATTTGTTGAAGAGACTGTCTTTTTTCCATTGGATATTCTTTCCTGCTTTGTCGAAGATCATAGAGTTGATCTATGATCAACTAATGATCTATCGAAGATCATTAGTTGATCATAGAGTTGAGGGTCTATTTCTGGGCTCTCTTTTCTGTTCCATTCATCTATTTGTCTGTTTTTGTGCCAGTACCATACTGTCTTGATGATGACAGTTTTGTAATAGAGTTTGAAGTCTGGAATTTTGATGCCACCAACTTTGGTTTTCTTTTCAGCATTCCTCTGGCTATTTGGGGTCTTTTCTGGTTCCATATAAATTTTAGAATTATTTGGGTTTTTTTTTTTAATATTGATGGTATTTTGATAGGCATTGCATTAAATGTGTAGATTGCTTTAGGTAGCATAGACATTTTCACAATTTTTGTTCTTCCAATCCAGGAGCATGGAACATTTTTCCATTTCTTTGTGTCTCCCTCAATTTCTTTCATGAGTACTTTATAGTTTTCTGAGTACAGATTTTTGTCTGTTTGGTTAGGTTTATTCCTAGGTATCTTATGGTTTGGGGTGCAATTGTAAATATGATTGACACCTTAATTTCTCTTTCTTCTGTCTTATTGTTGATGGAGAAAAATGCAACTGATTTCTATGCATTGATTTTTATCCTGACACTTTACTGAATTCCTGTATGAGTTCTAGCAGTTTTGGAGTGAAGTCTTTTGGGTTTTCCACATAAAGTATGTCATCTGCAAAGAGTGATAGTTTGACTTCTTCTTTGCCAATTTGGATGCCTTTAATTTCTTTTTGTTTTCTGATTGCTGAGGCTAGGACTTCTAGTACTATGTTGAATAGCAGTGGTGATAATGGACATCCCTGCCATGTTCCTGATCTTACCGGAAATGCTCTTGCTTTTTCCCCATTGAGAATGATATTTGCTGTGGGTTTTTCATAGATGACTTTGGTGATATTGAGGTATGTACCTTCTATGCCTATAATGTGAAGAGTTTTGATCAAGAAAGGATGCTTTCCTTTGTGAAATGCTTTTTCAGCATCTATTGAGAGTATCATATGGTTCTTGTACTTTCTTTTTTTAATGTATTGTATCACATTGATTGATTTGTGGATGTTGAACCAACCTTACAGCTCAGGCATAAGTCCCACTTTGTCATGGTGAATAACCCTTTTAATGTACTGATGGATCCTATTGGCTTATATTTTGGTGAGAATTTTCATATCTGTGTTCATCAAGGATATTGGTCTGTAATATTCTTTTTTGATGAGGTCTTTGTCTGGTTTTGGGATCAAGGTAATGCTGGCCTCATAAAATGAGTTTGGAAGTTTTCCTTCCATTTCTGTTTTTTGAAACAGTTTCAGGAGAATAGGTATTAATTATTCTTTAACTGTTTCGTAGAATTCCCCTGGGAAGCTATCTGGCCCTGGGCTCTTGTTTTTTGGGAGAATTTTGATGACTCTTTGAATCTCCTTCCTGCTTATGGGTCTGTTCAGGTTTTCTGTTTCTTCCTGGTTCAATTTTTAGGAGTTTATATGTCTCTTGGAACACATCCATTTCTTCCAGGTTGTCAAATTTGTGGATGTAAAGTTGCTCATAATATGTTCTTACAATTGTTTGTATTTCTTTGATGTTGGTTGTGATCTCTCCTCTTTCATTAATGATTTTATTAATTTGGGTCCTTTCTCTTTTCTTTTTGATAAGTCTGGTCAGGGGGTTATCAATCTTCTTAGTTCTTTCAAAGAACCAGCTCCTAATTTTGTTGATTCATTCTACTGTTCTTTTGGTTTCATTTCATTGATTTCTGCTCTGATCTTTATTATTTCTCTTCTGCTGGGTGTAGGCTTTTTTTGCTGTTCTCTCTCCAGCTCCTTTAGGTGTAGGGTTAGGTTGTGAACTTGAGACCTTTCTTGATTCCTGTGAAAGGCTTGTATTGCTGTACACTTTCCTCTCAGAACAGCCTTTGCTCTCTCTCACAGATTTTGAACAGTTGTGTTTTCATTTTCATTTGTTTCCATGAATTTTTTAGTTCTTCTTTAATTTCCTGGTTGACCCATTCATTCCTTAGCAGGATGCTCTTTACCCTCCATGTATTTGAGTTCTCTAACTTTCCTCTTGTGATTGAGTACTAGCTCCAATGCAGGGAATGATCCCAATCTTTTGGTACCGGTTGAGACCTGATTTGTGACCCAGGATGTGATCTGTTTTGGAGAATGTTCCATGTGCACTAGAGAAAAATGTGTATTCTGTTGCTTTGGGATGGAATGTTCTGAATATATCTGTGATGTCCATCTGGTCCAGTGTGTTCTTTAAGGTCTTTATTTCCTTATTAATCTTTTGCTTGTTTGATCTGTCCATTTCAGTGAGGGGGGGTGTTAAAGTATCCTACTATTAGTGTGTTATTGTCAATGTGTTTCTTTGATTTTGTTATTAATTGGTTTATAATTGACTGCTCCCATGTTAGGGGCATAGATTTTTAAAATTGTTACATCTTCTTGTTGGATAGAACCTTAACGGATGATATAGTGTCCTTCCTCATCTCTTATTATAGTCTTTGGATTAAAATCTTCTTTATCTGATATAAGGATTGCCACCCCAGCTTTCTTTCGAAGCCCATTAGCATGGTAAATTTTTTCCCACCCCCTCACTTTAAATCTGGAGGTGTCTTTGGGTCTAAAATGAGTTTCTTGTAAACAGCATACTGATGGGTCTTGTTTTTTTGTTTGTTTGTTTGTTTGTTTGTTTTGTTTTGTCTTTTTCCATTCTGATACCCTGTGTCTTTTGATTGGGGCATTTAGCTCATTTATATTCAGGGTAACTATTGAAAGATATTAATTTAGTGCCATTGTATTGCCTGTAGGGTGACTGTTTCTGTATATTGTCTCTGTTCCTTTCTGGTCTACTACTTTTAGGCTCTCTCTTTGCTTAGAGGACCCCTTTCAATATTTCCTGTAGGGCTGCTTTGTTGTTTTCAAATTCTTTGAATTTTTGTTTGTCATGGGAGCTTTTTATCTCTCCTTCTATTTTCAATGATAACCTAGATGAATATAGTATAGATGAATATTTTTCTCGTTTATTGCTCTGAATATATGATGCCAGTTCTTTCTGGCCTGCCAGGTCTCTATGGATAGGTCTGCTGCCAATCTAATATTTCTACCATTGTATGTTACAGACTTCTTGTCCTGAGCTGCCTTCAAGATTTTCTTTTTGTCACTAAGACTTATAAGTTTTACTATTATATGATGGGGTGTGGACCTATTTTTATTGATTTTGAGGGGGCCTCTCTGGTCCTCCTGGATTTTGATGCTTGTTTCTTTTGCCATATTAGGGAAATTCTCTACTATAATTCATTCCAATATACCTTCTGTCCCTCTCTCTCTTTCTTCTTCTTCTAGAATCCCAATTAGTCTAATATTGTTTCATCTTATGGTATCATTTATCTCTCGAATTGTCCCCTCATGTTCCAGTAGTTGTTTATCTCTCTTTTGCTCAGCTTCTTTATTCTTTATTCTTTATTTATTATATCACTAATTCTCTCTTCTGCTTCATCTATCCTAACAGAAAGAGCCTCCATTCTGGAATGCACCTCATTAATACCTTTTTTTTTTTTTTTATTTCAGCTTGGTTAGATTTTAGTTATTTTATTTCTCCAGAAAGGGATTTTATTTCTCCAGACAGGGTTTCTCTAATATCTTCCATGCCTTTTTTCAGCCCAGCTAGCACCTTGAGAATCATCATTCTGAACTCTAAATCTGACATATTGCCAGTGTGTGTATTGATTAGGTCTCTAGCCATCAGTACTGCCTCTTGTTCTTTTTTTTTTTTTTTTTGTGGTGAGTTTTTCTGCCTGTCATTTTATCCAGTTAAGAATATATGAATAAGAGAATAAAATACTAAAAGGATGGCAGAGATCCCAGAAAAATGTACACTAACCAAATCAAAGGAGACCCAAACCCGGGGGTAAAAGAATGGGGGTAAAAAGAAATTAAAAAAAAAAAAAAAAATATATATATATATATATATATATATATATATATATACACACACACACACACACACACACACACAAATAAGGGTAAACAGGACGAAGGGATGGAATATGATTGTAAAGTTGAAAATTTTTTTAAAAAAATTCAAAACAGGAATTGATAAGTTGGTTGGAAAAAGAAAGAAGGAAAACAAAAAAAGGAGGAGGGAATGTGCTCAGTCTGGAAACTATAGCAAAGCCCTGTGCTAGATTTAGGTTATAATTTTGATCTATTAGGAGAAATTGTTTCCCAAATTATTTTAGAGAAAATAAAACCCTCTATGTATACAAAAATATAAGGTTAAATACAATGAAGGATAAATATGACTATAATAATGAAGGTTTAAAAAGTTTTTTTTTAAAGAAATGTATTGTTAAGATAAACTAGTTAAAAAATATTAAAAGAGGAAAGAGGAAAAGTTTTAAAAAATTACAATAAGAAAAAAATAAAATTAAAAAAAATTAATTTAACTTTCCAAGACTAAGGATCATGGAGAGAAAGCCATGAGTTCCAAGGATTGCTTTCCCCTAGCTCTGGTGTTCCTCTGTTCTCCTTGATTCATGAGCTTGGTCTTGGCTGGATGTTCTTGCAGATCTTCTGGGGGAGGGGCCTGTAGTAGTGATTCTCATATGTCTTTGCCCGAGGCGGAATTGCACCCCTTTGCCAGGGGCCAGGCTAAGAAATCTGCTCGGGTTCACTCTTGGGAGTTTTTGTTCCATGAACACTTAATGTAGAGCTCTGGAGGATGGGGATGAAAATGGCGGCCTCTGCCCCAGAGG